>NC_068983.1:120037639-120039045 GCF_001194135.2 Octopus bimaculoides | reverse complement strand
CTGAGCCTTGAAGATCATGAGTGTAGTGGACGCCCCACTGTCATCGATGACGGTCATTTAAAGACTGTCACTGAGAAAGATCTACATAAAACCACTCGAGAGCTATCCAGCAAGAATAAAGCACCATAAAAGGTATGTATATGCATGTGTGTGTGTGTGTGTGTGTGTGTGTGTGTGTGTGTGTGTGTGTGTGTGTTTGTATATGATGGGCTTCTTTCAGTTTCCAGCTAGCAGAACTACTCACAAGGCATTGGCCAGCCCGAGGCTACAGTAGAAGACACTTGCCCAAGGTGCCATGCAGTGAGACTGAACCCAGAACAATGTGGCTGGAAGCAAACTTCTTACCACAATGAATGTGATGTTACTTAAAAGGACCAATTTGTGATTGAAAAGCCGTAGACTACACTGAGATATTCAAAGTTAGAAATTAAAACATTCAAAAGTAATTTTCATCTAAAATACTCACTTGAGGGAAAGCTAAGTTGAGAGTGACAAGAAATTATCATTCTAATGCTGAGAATGCAACAAAATTTTCAAAGGCTAAAACATCATCAGTACACTATATAAATTTGGAAGAATTTTGATAACAAACTGCAACCTTACCTGATCTCGAAGAGTTTTGGAAAATGCCATGTCTGGGTCTAATTTACCATTGATATAAGCAGTTTTCAAATCAGGTAGCAGATGGTGATGAATCAAATAAACTTCTGATAAGTATGGAACAACCCAAAGCCCACTGAAAAAAAATTCAAGAGATTCCATGATATCTATAATTATTTACACGGTTTTCAAGGAAGAAATCTTTGTGTTAATTGAAAGATTTATTTGACTAAAGTTGCCTTTTTCCAGCACTCTCTAACCTTCTTTCATACTTTATTTCTTTCAGTCATTGGACTGTGGCCATGTTGAAGGGTTTTAGTTGGATTACTCCCGTTTTTTTTTTTTTCTCCTTTTAAGCCTGATACTTATTTTATTGGTCTCTTTTGTCAAACCACTAAGTAACGATGGGAACAAACACAAAGACACACAGACGTATTTATACTTAAATACACACACACACACACACACTAGCAATGCATCCCGGTGTTGCCTGGGTGTTATGGCCTACAAGCACATTGAATTATTTGCTCCTTTCTTAAGGGCAGATTCGGCACAACTGATATATAGTTAATGTAATAATGGAAGTTATTTTTTGTTTAATAGTGAAGAGCAAGGGTACAATTTGCATGGGTTCGCATGAAAGTGCTTTCTGCTCTTAAGAAGGATCAGAAACTATGTATTGTTTCATCGTATAAAAGGGAGTTAATATAATTTTGTCCAGAAATCACGTTTTCAAAATGTTCATTTCCCTCTATCCCCAACGCAATGTCTTAATTTGTAACTTTTTCTTTTTTTTTTTTTTTTTT
>NC_068983.1:120030831-120036704 GCF_001194135.2 Octopus bimaculoides | reverse complement strand
TAAATGGGTTTGAGTTGTAAATTTGCACATGCACACTGCAAGAATTAACAATTTGCACAGAAGTTTTACCTAGAGTGTATGTATGCATGTGTGTGTGTGTGTGTGTGTGTGTGTGTGTGTGTGTGTGTGTGTGTCAAAGGAAGTTATTTTATAGCATTCTTTCATTTGAAGAAGCAAAGTTGTCAACTCGACATATATGGGGTCATATGATTCTTTGTTAATTTCCATAAAATTGGTTTAATTTCTGTATGCTTTGAAGAGAGCAAAAATTGAAAGAGTGAATAAAGTGAAAAGGCGACATTTGCTTTAAAGTGAGAGGAGAAAGTGTAAGATGTACATGTATATGAAATGGACAGTGCGTGTGTGTGAGAGAGAGAAAGAGAGAGTGTGTGTGAGTGAGTGAAGGTGTGTGTTGTGATGTATGAAATTTTTTGCATGTATGTGCAAGTGGCACTCACTCACTCTCTCTACCTCTCTCTCTCTCTCACACACACACACACACTCACACATTATCTTTCATATACACGTACATAAATAGGTGGAGATAAAGAATACACACACCACCTGTTTTTGGCGTAACCCTAACTGTAAACACTAGGAGTGCGTATTCTTGACCTACATATGCATACATCTTTTCTATGTACATGAGACAGAGAGAGTGTGAGGCTGTATTTCCTCAAAGTATATAGAAAAATTGGAGTGGCTGTGTGGTAAGTAGCTTGGTTACCAACCACATGGTTCCGGGTTCAGTCCCACTGCGTGGCACCTTGGGCAAGTGTCTTCTACTATAGCCTCGGGCTGACCAAAGCCTTGTGAGTGGATTTGGTAGACGGAAACTGAAAGAAGCCCGTCGTATATATGTGTATGTATATATAGATGTGTGTGTTTGTGTGTCTGTGTTTGTCCCCCTAGCATTGCTTGACAACCGATGCTGGTGTGTTTATGTCCCCGTAACTTAGCGGTTCGGCATAAAGAGACCGATAGAATAAGTACTAGGCTTACAAAGAATAAGTTCCGGGGTCGATTTGTTCGACTAAAGGCGGTGCTCCAGCATGGCCGCAGTCAAATGACTGAAACAAGTGAAAGAGTATTTTAATGCAATTTTTTTGGTTGTGGCTTATTTTAATACAATATTTATGTGTACATTTTCATAAACGTTTGTCTGAGTAGAATTCTACACATGTGTGAAACATTGGACGAAAAAGATACGTTAGAAACAAATCAAAATACTGTTTGGAAATGAACTCAAAATTGTGCGACCCAACCTAGTTGCTGAGGTTATTTTAGTTGTAAAAAAGAATTGTTAAGTCAAAAACATAGTTTATTTGGTAGATAGATAATAAGCAGCTTTCTTTATTATAAATACACATGTGATTAATTCGGAGATACATTACCTTCATTATTCACACGTCGTCACTCTCATAATGCAACACTTTATAATTTGGGTTCAAATTATAACAATATCTGTCAGAGCAACAACCGTCATCAAAAGACAGATATAACAGTGGCAAAAGCCCACTTTACAACATGACAATATGATAGAACAGAAATTATACTGTCTGTCCAGTAACTATATCTATCAGTGACAGGGTTGTGTTAACGAGATCTTTTAAATTGGGATGATTAAGATGGTTATACATTCAATATAAAGGATTGATATAATGTAGAGGGTTGATAGAATGCAGAAGAGTGATGCAGCATAAAGGATTAGTAGCTGTAGTGTAGATGATCGATAAGAATGTAGAGTATTGGTAAAGTGTGGAGGACTGATAGAATGTAGATGATGGTTAGTGTGGAGATAATTGATAGAATGTGGAGAATTGGTACAAAGAAGTCTAATTTGATGTAGAAAATTGATATAATACAGAGGATTGATATAATGCAGAGGTTTGACAGAATGTAGAGGTATGATAGAGTGTACATGATTGATACAAAGCAGAGAACTGATACACTGTGTGTGATTGATAGAGTGTAAAGGAGTAACGGAATGGAGAAGATTGATAGAACACAGAAGATTGAAAGAATGTAGCTAACTGACAAAGAAAAGAGAAGTGATAAAATGTAAATGATTAATAGTATGAAGAAGATATATAGAAGTATAGAGGATTGTTAGAATGTAGAGAATTAATTGAATGTAGAGGATTGTTCCAGTTAGTGTAGAGGAGTGATAGGATGTAGAAGATGCAATGCTTATATGAAGACCAACAAAGTAAACAGTTAGACATTTTCAAATGCCACTACACACAAATATATAAAAACTAAGTTCATCAAGGCAACAATACATTTGGTTCTAAAGTAGACTGATAGGTTGAACACTCACCGTCTTGTACTGTCCACAATGTCCAGATAATCTTCTGAACGAGCATAATAACCATCATTACTAATTGCTCCCCAGAAGTTACTCCAGAACTTACCAGGGCGAGCTACCATAGGAGCTAAAACACTTCTGTAATGAAAAATCTTTGGAAGTTAGAACAAAAAATAAATGAATAAATAAATAAATTTTAAAAAAAATTAAACTGAAACCAAACAAAAATAACCTTTCTAAATATTAATTTAGTTTAATTGAATTCATGTAAATTAAATTTCAGAGTTGAAATTAATGTTTGATGTAAATTACAAGAATATTCTGATATGATCTTAAACATACCTGTTCTGTTCAATGAGCAGTCGTAATGCTTTGGGGTTGTCAAGATGAGCTGTAGCATCAAGTGAGAGAAGATAACGACATGACTTCTGTATACAGGACTCACTGAAATAGAATTCAGGTAGAGATTATCAACTAATGGATCATATGCCAAATATGGCCATATGGAAACATGTCCATTAACTTTTTAGTGTTTAAACCAGACGTATCCTGCCAAAATATTCTACCTGTTTCATGTCCAAAATGACCACTTTAGCCTTTCACATCTGCTTTACAACATCATTCAAAAAACAAACAATCACATCATCAAAATCTCAAAGCTACAAGATTATAAGTGAATAATTGAAAATAATGTGAATAATAAGCATTACATTTGACAACGTAATCTGAATGCTACGGGGTTAAATATCTAAATATCTGCGTTGAGTTGTTATTGTTGCTAAGATTTAATTTCCCAAACTTTTTAACATCTTTAAAACATGTATTTACAATATTTACATCTCCACTGCTTCTCAATTAGTTTAATCTCCAATCAACATGATCCTACATTGAATTCAAACTAGGAACTTTTGTGCCAGTAGATAAAACATTAAGTACCTTGGGACACAATGGTTTAGTAAGAATACAGTCAAGCTCTATGTACATAACCAAGAATGTGACTCCTGATGGAAATCAAAGACCAAACTTATTAAAATGTAGTGCAGATATGAATATTGCAAAAGCAGACTCTAAATATAAATTATAATCTTAGAAACATCTTACATTTACATAACATCGGCAGCAATGATAACCTGACTATTTTAACACAACAGTTAAGCAAGATCTCCCACAACTGCTGGGTTCTGTAAGGAATAGTAATAAAGAGGCTAATCATATGCAAATGCATTTTAAAGTTATTTTCATATTTAATTCTACATTTATAATTTTATTATGTATTCACAGCATATTTTCTGAGGTAGGAAAATCCTGGTGTCTCTATGAAGCAAGAAGACATTTTATGAAATTTATTTTTAATGAAAGAGAAAGGAAAAGATAAATAATAATATATAACAATGTTTATGTAATAGTTTCTTGAGACATAGAATTTACTTCAAGAGTTCCTCAAGAATAAGTAAGATCATGGAAAAATCAGCTTGACACAATGGTTTAGAAAAAAGTCCTTTCTATATTAACCAAAATGAAGTAGATTGACAAATTTATTTTTTGAACCAGTTGAAGACACACGAGATGTCGAAATATTGTTTACTAGATAACTAATAATGATAATGATAATAATAATAGTAGTAGTAGTAGTAGTAGTAGTAGTAGTAGTAGTAGTAGTAGTAGTAGTAGTAAAATGGTTTCAAATTTTGGGCACAAGGCCAGCAATTTCCAGGAAAGGATTAAGCCAATTACATCAACCTCAACTGGTACTTATTTTATTGACCCCAAAAAGATGAAAGGTAAGGTCAGTCTTGGTGGAATCTGAACTCAGAACGTAAAGACAGATGAAATGCCGCTAAGCATTTTGCCTGGCATGCTAATGATTCTGCTAGTTTGCCACCTTTGTTCCACACAACATATTAATATTACTATACTGTACATTACATAGTATACCAACGCTACCATACTACACCTCATACAACTGTCAGAATGTACTCTGTGAAATATAGCCAAACTGCAGCACTACATTCCCATAAACATACCCAGAATCACACTCTGCATTCCACATAACAATGAAGTGTGTAACAAAGTCTATTTACCAGACTGTAGCAAAGCAAAGCAGCTTTAAAACAATCATTCTCTCTTCCAGTATTTCTTTGTCTCACACACGCTAGACTGGTATGACTGCTAAATTATGTGAATGAAAAAAAATCAATGACTTACACAGCCCAATTCCTGCTCGTTGCTTCATCAACATTGTTTTCTGGAGTTATGTAATGCAAAGAATTGTAGCTGTCTTCAGCATCTTTAATAAATGATTTCACTTCCTCATGGTGATATTCCATCTGTAAAGATCAGTTATAGTGAGATAAACAAGAGAAACAATCACAGCAGGTACTACACTTAAGTCCAAAAGTTTGTTATGAAAATATTTACTATACTAGAGTATAAAGTGTGAGTGTGTGCGTGTGTATGTACACACACAGAGACTTATATGGAATGAATCCTGGACATATATTTACTAAGTTCTCAACAAACCTGCATAGACATTGAGACAACTGCAGTTTCAGTTTAACCTCACTAAACTATCAAGAGACTGCTGTGTATAGCTACACAAACAAAATTGTTGTTTAACTTCCATGTTTGTAAGTTAAATTTCATATTTACAGTAGTTTGAAGATACAATGAACACTGCTTGAAAACCAAAGAAATTAATATACAGAAGTTTATTTCATAGTTTGAAAAATATACAGTCTCATTAGGGAAGAAAGTTTATATTATTATTGTTCTAATATGTTTGAAATTTATAGTTTCAACAACCTTAACAATGAACATAAAATGAATGAAAAGCATAATAGAAGTCTTTGACATTATAAAACAAGCTCGAGTGTTAAGCTTTCAACAATGTAATATATATTTTACATATACATATGTACATTATCTGACCAATTTATATGCTGCCAAATGCATCTATAGCTAGCTACTATATAAAGAAAAAAACTTGCTAATTCTAGCAGAAATTTGATGTGTCACTTGCCATGATTCATTCTGATGTGTTGTCTGTTCATTATGTTACAGTACAATTATATTTATATATATATTTATATGTGAGTCAGATGATGTAGCATCGCTAATTTAACCAGACACAGATTACAAAACAGCTGTTAACAGATGGAATGAACATCTATTCTCTCACTTGTCTTATCTAGTTAATTCATATGTGCTCTCCACTTTTGTGATTCCTGGATTTTCAGAAAGATGGTGAGGTTAAACTCTAGCCTTAACCACTGTTTTTCTCAATAACTGCATGCTGGGTGGAGAACTTGCAATGAGTTCTGTTTAATTCTTCAAATTCCTATTCTAGTTATATATACATACTTATATATATTTTTATACCAAAATTAGGCAAAAATATTGTATCTGTTAACAAACGTAGCAAAATACTCACAAGTGAGTTTTTGTATTTATATCGATTTAAATGAGAGCTCAAAACTGATCCATTGAAAATACTTTATTATGATAATGATAATTATCATTATCATTATAAAGTATTTTCAATGGATCAGTTTTGAGCTCTCATTTA
>NC_068983.1:120005709-120026273 GCF_001194135.2 Octopus bimaculoides | reverse complement strand
GCCTGACTGGCTCCCGTAGGATTTTCGAGTGAGATCGTTGCCAGTGCCCCTGGACTGGCTTGTGCGGGTGGCACATAAAAGACACCATTTCGAGCGTGGCCGTTTTCGTGCGGGTGACACGTAAATGCACCCACTACACTCTCTGAGTGGTTGGCGTTAGGAAGGGCATCCAGCTGTAGAAACTCTGCCAAATTAGATTGGAGCCTGGTGTTGCCATCCGGTTTCACCAGTCCTCAATCAAATCGTCCAACCCATGCTAGCATGGAAAGCGGACGTTAAACGATGATGATGATGATGATGATGAATAGAAGCAGAAAAGGGGAAAAAAAGGCTTATTAAACAATTATAGTTCAAACTTAGAACATAAGCTAAAGTTTAAACAATACAGATGATACTTAAAATTGTTAAGCACAAAGGTCCAGTAATTAGTTCTTGACATGGATGCAACCATGGCTCTATGGTACAGATGCTAGTATGGTTGTTTGGCTAGAAAGCTTGATTTTGCAAACACATGATTCCAAATCTAATGTATGATACTTTAGTCAAGTCTCTTCTACTAAAATCTTGGATTAAAAAATGCATTGAGTGGAATTTGTTATATGGAAACTATGCAGAAGCCCAAAGTATATACATGTATGTAGGTAGGTATGCATCTTTTATGCATACACATTGGTGAAAGATCTAAATAACAGTGATAAAACTGATCAACAAGTGTTTGTAAACAAAAATACCCCGTGGTATTTGTTCTGAATGAGCTTCACAGACACTCCCTTGTCACTTCTTACCATCATAAATGCAATGAATCTATGCACCATTAGAAATCTATAAATAAATGACATTATTGTTTTTTGAAATTGGCAATATAAAATATAAAACGCTTTAAACAACAGATTGTTTTATCAAATCTATTTTTAAATGCAAAACTGAAAAGTAAAAACTCAACATATCAGAGATATAAAAAGCAAAGAAAAAAAAAACTGAGAAGTAAAAAGTGTAACTCACTTTGTTATGGATGTATAAATCAATGCGTTTCGATGGATAATCCAACTTGTAAACTTTATCAAAGAATTCTCTCATAAATGGAATATTGTGATGTATAAAAACTGCAATCATTACTTTTGGATAATCAGAAATCTGAAAAAGTTTAGAGAAATCATAGCAATGACAGTCATTCCATGATATTTCTGGGATAAATTTTACCTTCTTTAAAGAAAAACTCTGTGTTGACATCACATGAAGGTTCTAAACAAACACCTATTTCCAGTCTTCCATGGGAAGATAATCTAGCTTTGGGAAAATATTACCTTGTTCAGAAACAGGTGAGAGTTAGCAACAGGAAAGGCATCCAGCTATAGAAAAATCTCCCCCAATAAGCTCCACTTAATCCATGCAAGCACAGAAAAGTAGATGTTAAAATAATGATGATAGTTTCTTAAATTTTGTAGTTTCAAATCTTACAATTATATTTCAGTTTACTTTGAGTGGTCAGCAATGTTCAATTTTAAAAACAGTTCTATCAACAAATAAACAACCTCAACCCATGCAAAGCATGGAAAAATGGTTGTGAAACAATCATAAGACACTTTTTTTTTTTTCCTGAAATATTTAACTCTGGTAAAAAAAAAAGTAAGATTTATTTAATCTATATCTGACTTAAATTTGAATGAGCTGTGATGGGTGAATGAATGACCTTGTCTGAATAAGTTTATCTTTTAACATCTTAATTGGCCAGATCCCGGTTCTCACACCTACCTTACAATATGATTAGGCACAGGTCTGGCTATGTGGTAAGAAGTTTACTTCCCAACCCCATGGATCTGAGTTCAGTCCCATTGCATGGCACCGTAGGAAAGTGTCTTCTACTATAGCCTTGGGCCAACCAAAGCCTTGTGAGTAGATTTGTTAAATGGAAACTGGAAGGAACCCATCATATATACATATATCTGTGTATCTTTGTGTCTATGTTTGTCCCACACTCACCACTTAACAACCAATGTTGGTGTGTTTACGTCCCCATTACTTAGCGGTTCAGCAAAAAGGATAGATAGAATAAGTAGCAGGCTTAAAAAGAAAGTCCCAGGGTTGATTTGTTTGACTAAAAATTCTTCAAGATAGTGCCCTAGCATGGTCACAATCTAATGACTAAAACAGGTAAAAAATAAAAGATAGTCACATAAGGAAAATCTCAAATTTACAAGATAATGCATGAGTAATTCAAAACGTCATCATCATCATTTAACATCCATTTTCTATGCTGGCATGGGATGGATGATTTGACATGGCACTAGCTGGCAGGGAGCTGCCCAGACTCCAGTTATCTGTCAAGGCATGGTTTCTATGACTAGATACCCTTTCTAATGTCAACCACTTAACAAAGTGTGCTGGGTGCTTTTTATGTTCCACTGCATGACTGCATTTACACAGCACTAGCACAGGTACTGTTTAAGTGGCAATGGCACCTGAAAGGACAAACCTGTATGTGTGGAAGACAGCAATTTTACTTAAGTTGACATGTCCTATCAAGTACAGCAAATAACCACATCTCCCAGTCCCTCCTAATTTCCTCAGTGAGGCTCAGCACCTGAAGATTCTTTCTCACTACTTCGTCCCGTGTCTTCCTGGGTCTACCCCTTGTGCAGGTACTCTCCACAAAACAATGTGAATACATAAGCATTAGATTTGATAGAGTAATCTGATTGCTAGGGGAGTAAACCATTTACAGTTATTACATTGTCTCAGATGAATAGAGAGTAATGAGATCAAACATTCCTATACTCAAGTCTGAGTCATGAATCCTCACAAATTACATAATACCTGGTGTTATGTCATTTGAGTTGCTTATGAGAGAGAGAGAGTACTATTGTTGTATCAAAGTCAAATAATTACTAAAAGAGGTCAGCTATAAACACACAACTCCATTAAGCACACATCAAAATTTACTAAACCCATCAAAACCATGCTTATGCATGGAAAATATCATAAGTCAATGTGAAAAGAAATTCCTTTGCAGATTAAAATTTCTACCCATGCCATTAAGTGATGATGATAATTCCAACACTATTTTAAAACTCAAATTTCAGCAGCTCATATTAAAGAACTTTTAGGAATCTAACACAATGATTCAAAGATGTACATTTGATAGCAGACCACACCCCCATCACCCACCCACCCACCTGCCCAGACAAAACTGTTCGTTGAGACAACAGACCCGAGAGAAAGAGCTTTTGGCAAGACAACAGAGATGTTGATGTATATACAATTAGCTTAGCATATTGCAACAAATCATATATAATATAAATTGTTTTATATCATTAGATGTAATTACCTTTACAGAAGATAGGCTGAGCACATCTTCCTTACAGGAAAAACAACCACCAGTTTTTGTCCAACCATCTCCAAGATAATTGGCAATTCGACTGAATTCTTCCTAAAAAAAAAAAATATGCCAGAATGATGAAAGATGACGATCAGGTGAAATATTTAGGAATAGGAAAAGCATCAAAATACAATGCTATGTAGTACACATACACAATATTAGCATTACACACACACACACACTATATACCTCTATCTTCACCATATTTTGGTTTCAGATTTTGGCCCAAGGCCAGCAATTTCTGGGGAAGGGGTAAGTTGATTACATTGACCCCAGATTTCAACTGGTACTTACTTTATTGAACACGATAGGATGAAAGGCAAAGCTGACCACAGCAGCATTTGAACTCAACATAAAGACACACAAAATGCTGCTAAGCATTCTGCCCAGTGTGCTAATGATTCTGCCAGCACGCTGCCTTTGTTCACCATATATTATAGACACCATTACTGCCCTACATACATCACAACAAATACAGTACAAACATCATCACCACATTACAGATACCAGCACCACTATAATATAATCATCACCACTGTCACATACGAGGGGGTGCTGAGAAGTTCCTGGCTTTGGATAAAAGACAATACAAGAGGATCAGTTAATTATGATTTTATTCAACATATTCCCCCTTCTCAGATTCACACACTTATTGCAGCAGTGCTTCAGTTTTTTTAAAGCCTGTAAAAGAACTCTGAAGGCTGAGCCTCCAACCAGGCCTTTCATGATACCCTTAAAGCCAGGAACTTTTCAGCACCCCTCATATTGTAAACACCACTGCAAAAAAAAGACCCTCTTCGATCATGAATGACCATGGGACTGCACCTAGAAAGTTAACCTCCAAGGCACAAGTCCACGCAAGTTTGTTTATGGAAGACCAGCAGTCGCCCATGCATACCAGCCTCATGTCTCCACACCACTGATATTATCCAAGGGAAAGGAAAAGGCCAATACGGCTTAAGATCAGTGACGTTGCAACTTATTTCTATAGTTGTGGGAACTGGAGCAATATGATATAAAGTGTTTTGCTCAAGAACACAACATACATCCCAGTCTGGAAATCTAACTCACTACCTCATGTTGTGAACCCAACACTAACCACTGAACCACCAATACATATAAAACAAGCACAACCTCTGCTACTGTCACCACATACTCACTATTGACATTAGGAGTCAATGAACAAACCTCTACATTGTCATTCAACCTGCTAGAAATAGCAACCAAACCGTAGTCTACCATCTTTAAAAAAAAAAGTACATGTTGGATAATGTGAACATGGGTTTCAGTTCACATCACAGAAAAAGGATGAGATGGCCACAGTTGGAAAGGTTTTGATCATAAATCTACTCAGTCAAGGATGACCTGGAACTAAACAATAACTCTAGACACCACAAACATGCACACAACTACTACACACTACAGAACCTCAACATGGTTGCTTGACTGCTGGAAATAGTAGCCAAATCTCCCTCAAATTACAACCTACTGTCTTAAAAATGAAAAGATTCAGTACACAATATATAGTTCATGATATACAAAAAGACAGGGTGAACATGGTTGGAAAGCCTTTGTTTGACAAGGCTAACCTGGGGCTAAATGACAACAAATGCCATCACAATCTCCACCATACAATAAGAATTAACAACATTCTCCTTCATACTTTACCTTGACTGGTCCATTTCCATGTACAACAGTTGGTGTTTGTCTAGTTTTGACATTATACAGGAAACTGTGAGCCCCTTTAAATTTCACCATAATCTCACCTACAACAAAACAGGAATAGGAAAACATTATTTCAGAACTGTTATGTTTTACTCAGAATTATGTAGCATAGTTTACGATAAACAACTAAGGGTTAGCCCTTTAGTGTTCAGATTGCTCTGCCAAATATCAATAGAATATTCATTTATTACCATTGGTTTGAATTAATGAAGCAGACCCGTCCTACACAGCAGATACTCAAGAAGACCAGTCCTGTACAGCAGAAGTGTTAAGGCTGCTCCCCATGGTGAGGAGGACTAACCTGCAAGAGTCTTGTGCCAGTTCCACATAATAAGCACTCATGTCAGTACCACGTCAAAAGCACCCAGCACACACTGTAAAGTGGTTGGCATTAGGAGCTAAGAAGGGAAGCCAAGCCAAATCAGATTGGAACCTGGTGCAGCTCTCCAGTTTGCCATCTCCAGTCAAACTGCCCAACCGATGCCAGCACATATCTTTCTTTTAAACCAGATACTTATGCTATTGATCTCTTTTGCCAAACCCCTAAGTTACGGAGATGTAAACACACCAACCCTACTTGTCAAGTGGTGGTAGGGGACAAGCATAGACACAGACACACACATATATATATACAATGTGCTTCTTTCAGTTTCCATCTACCAAATCTACTCACAAAGCTCTGATTGACCCGATGCTATAACAGAAAACGCTTTCCCAAAGTGTCAACCAGTGGGACTGAACCCAGAACCACATGATTAGAAAGCAAGCTTCTTACCACACAGTCACACCTGCATCATTTACAAATAAGATTTAGAGAAGTGAATGTGATTGTATGTATTGTATCTCCACACATGACATCAACATGAAACTCAAAGAATTCATATCCTTAATGCAAGCCATATGTTACAAATTTGTCCCAGAGAAAAAGGCCATTGTACATAAGAAAAAATTCTTATGAGATGGTGTACAAAGAATGAAAACCACCTCAACAGAGAACTCAATGGCAATGAAAAATCCCACAGCATAAATAAGAGAGAGCAAAGAAGCCTGGGTTATAGAAAATATAAAATCTTTAGCTACAAATGTCTCTTCTAGGAGTCAATACTTATGTCTGTTTGTTCAAAATTATTAAGTAACTAAGTTTTCCTGAGAACTATGCTGCCCTATCTATACTTTGTGTTTTTCAGGCCACATGTGCTTGGGTTCAAAAAGACATGTTTATTTTTCTGTACATTTCTAAGAATCTCAAATTGTACCTTCTTCTTGATGGCCTGGATGCAACAATTCTGAGGGTATCAAAATTCCCAGACAAACTGAAAACTGTTAGCATCTTCTTAAAGCAATTCACCCCAAATATAGTGAAATCATGTGACTGTATTTATTTGGGGTTAATAAACTCATAAACCCAGACAAGTCTAGGTTCTGCTGCTAATATAACCCTAAGTGTCAAGAAATTTTGCTCTACATCTGTAGCCCAGACACTGACATTACTCACTGCATGAAATCATTTATCAAACAAATGCAACTCAGGAATATGTATAATCTTCTAATGAAAACTGTTTGGGGTTATAACTTATGTTAATATAAGGCACAGTAACTATACTACTTTGATTTCAATTAACTTGGGTTTTAACAATCCTCACCACAACACAGAATAATATATTTATTGTATGCTGCATTGTGTTATGTATAGTTAACCTTAGTTGAATTTTATGAAAGCAACATGACATTTTACATACGTATAGCAGAATGTATAACAGATAATCTATACACTTAACTACGACAGCATGTAACTTAATTTCACTGGTCCTATGGAGACTATATGGGAATCAAAGCTGCAATAAATCTGTTGCTGATCTCATGCTTTTATCAACTTAGATGTTTAAGCAAAGCAACACAATAAGATTACATATGTTTATACATGCACAAAATGGCTATAGATATAATAATTACATTTTATTTTTAAATAAACAAGATTTTAAAACAGAAAATGCCTGAAATACAAAACAGCAACAAAAAAAAATGAATAGAGTAATATATATGAGCAGCAACAAAATTTACCAAGAGCTCCATTTAAGTTTTGGAATATCGCTGATTTCGTATCCAATTTAATGTCCCATCGTGTCTATAAGAAGAATAAAATAAAAGAAACTGTATTATAAGTAATTATAGTACATATAACATAAATATTACAATACAATATATGAATAGAATAACTATCTCATTAAAACCAACATAATTACATAACAGTTTTTAAAGTTAGTGTTGATAAAGTATTGGATAAATAACAGGAGGCTTGCATCTTAAATATCACTAGTATGAACATGCACCTTTCTTTTTCAGGTATGCAGATGCAGCCCACCCAATCTTTGGACTGGCTGGTGCCCATTCTCATGAGACTTTTTTGTGGCTGGATTTTCTACGGGGAGCATGCCCTTGCTTAACTCCAACCTCAGTTTCTAGACATGAATGGTCCTGAGACCAAGGCCTCTACCATGATTTTTAAGAAATGTGGTGGAAAACTAGCTCAGGAAAGCAGAGACACTGCCTCCATGTAACCCCTTTCAGAGCCCCACTACTTAAGTCATACTAAAAATAAAATTTACAACATTGAAATTTCAAAGCTATGAGATACTGTCTGATTAATTCAAAATAATGTGAAAAAATAAACATAGTATTTGATTGAGTAATTTGAATGCTACAAGCTTAAAACAATGACGATGTATGAGTAAACTTACACGTAGTTCTTTGTTGAGGAATATTTTGGTATAGTAAAGTTGATCATCCTCTTTATTTCCAATAGGTTTAAAGGTGACAATCTCATGGATGTCCTTGGCAACACCCATAAAACCTTCAATAGACACAAAAAAAGTAAAGTTAATTTTATTAGTTTCAGATGTTTGTTGAGATGGGTGTTATATCTCACTTACAATCTAGTGTCTATATCTAGGCAAAAGTAAAAATATTGTTATTGTTAACATGACCTAATTGGAGTTAAACTAAAGGCTTGAATGGGGTTAATCTATTGTGGGAAAGTAATACAAGAAAATCCAAAACCCCTAGTCTTCAGTTACATGGCAGTGATATAAAAAAAAAAACACAAAAAATAAGGTCACTCCCACCCACCCATCCCCTTTATTTTCTTCACAAACACTTTGATGAGTACAATGGTTGTGAAGTGGAAGTTATGAACAACAGAGAATACAATCACAAGATCATAAGTTACTGCTGCCTACAAGTATATGCTTGACTGAGTGACAAAACAGATTCCATTCCTACTTCATGGTTGAGTGATTGATAGAAAAAGGCATCCAGCTACAAAGATAATTGCCCCCACCAACATCTTCAACATGCCAGCAAGTAAAAAAAAAAAAGAAATCAGATGTTAAAATAAGCTTCAAATCTTGTTACAAGAATGCTGACTGGATTTTTCCATATGCATTTTGTTGGTTGAAAAACAACTTGCTGGGGAAACATTGGTTGATATCAAATTCATTGAGAGACATCTTTTATCTTTCACTTGTTTTTCTCATTAGATTGCAGCCAATCTGGAGCACCGTCTTGAAGAATTTTTAGTCAGATGAATTGACCCCAGTACTTATTTTATTGGTATCTTTTGCCAAACTGCTAGGTTACAAGGGATGTAAACACACCAACACTGGTTGTCAAGCAATGGTGGGGAACAAACACAAAGACAACACACACACATATGACAGACATCTTTCAGTTTCCATCTACTAAATCCCCTCACAAGGCTTTGGTCAGCCTGGGGATATAGCAGAAGACAATTGCCCAAGGGGCAACACAGTAGGACTGAACCCAGAACCATGTGGTTGGGAAGCAAACTTCTTACCACACAGCCATGCCATAGAAAACCATGCTAATTTTTTTTAAATACCTTATTCTAATTTTGAAATAATGAATTATAAAATTTATAAAATGAAATATATTTTGAATTTATTTTCATGCTGTAGTGTTTGCATATGAAAATGAATATAATTATAAAGAAAATAATGTTACAACATATATTGTAGTATTTTAGGATGGCCATTCATTCATTTATTTTTTTGCCAAATGCTACATTTCTTCTATTTCATACACTACAGCATCCAGGACAACTAAATTCACATTGCCAATAGTTTTTGAAATCAGGGATTTTGTTTTTATTGAAATAGAATCTCTATATATACAACCACATCATGTGTGTGTGGTGTGTATGCATGTATGGGTGGTGTGTGTGCATGTGTGAGGTGTGTATGCACATGTGAGTGGTGTGTGTGTGTGAGAGTGGTGTGTGTGTGTGCGTGTGTTTGCATGTGCGAGTGATGTTTACACATGTATGTGATGTGTGTGTGCATGTGTGAAGTGTGTATGCACATGTGAGTGGTGTGTGTGTGTGTGTGTGTGTGTGTGTGTGTGTGTGTGTGTGTGTGTGTGCGAGTGATGTTTACACATGTATGTGATGTGTGTGTGCATTTCTGTGTACACACACGTGCAGAAATTAACTTGTATTTTCAACTAGACTGTTGTTGTGTGACTTGTGTAAAAGCCCAACACATAAAATCCTTGAGGATCTCAAGTTGTCAAGTTTAACTCATCAACAACAGAACAATAAAATTCAAGGAAACTCATAGTGGCCTGTGTCGTCAAATAAGTGGAATAAATTAGGCCCTTCATTCTTTGAGGAAGGACCCTCATACAACTTTGTGAACTTACTTTGCTTATTATTCAATATATTAATATATTGCTAGTTAATAGACTTCATGATATGGAATAACTTTGCATGCACATAAAAACATGGGTGCCACTACATGGTCAGTTGACCTGTTCAAATATATCAGCTAAATGTTCCTCAAATTTTACCCTACACTATCATCTTAAAGGAAAGAAATATTGAATAACATAGTGACAGATGTACTGTATCTGAAAATAAATTGGAATGATCATAGCCAGAATGCTTTTCACTATAAGTCTGATCAGGGTTGTGGACTGTAAAGAAAAGATAATTCTAAAGTTTCAAAAGAAATATGTCAGGAGATAGCAAATAAAACTTTAGTTCATAAACATATCAGTATATATTCTATAATTTCCACACCTTTTTCCTAAATGACCATCAATCACTGTACTGTATCAGATACGAAACCCTAAACCATTGTGCTTTCACAACACTATTGTCCACTATTTAAGTTTTTCAAGCAGATGTAGTCCTCTGTTAATCCGGTTTCATATATTTGTAGCGAACTCTAGTGAACTTCCTCTCTCTATTACATATAAATACATACGAATATAGCAGGTAACAGCTAACCTTCAGGCACTGTTTTGGACCCAGTTGTGTCTACCACTCTGATTGGTTGGTGTTGGCACAATTTGTCTCTTACTATCATGTGCCAATATACAACCCAACCAATCACAACCTCCAAATAAGTCACATGAGACAGTCTGTTCAAAACTGCATTTGAGCCTACCATTAGCTATAAAAACTCACCTCCTTCTAGTCTCAGAGTCTGTTGGTTCCAGACCTTCTAAGGTCTAACCACTGACCACATTACAGTGACTTCCATCTTGTGTATATATGTGTAGCCTCAATAAACGTAAAGTTACAACCTTGTTTATATATTCTTAATCCGGGTTTACTACCTATTTATTCATTTATTCATTCATTCCTAATCATGATTTGAATCTATAACCTATGAGCAATAGTTTTCAACGTTATCCTAACAGTTGTGTTTTCTGTTACTTTACCTAATATTTAAAACTAATAAACCACATTCCTTATTCACATGAATCTTGGTTAGTTTTCTGAATTCAATCCTTTCCATCCATCTGTGTCAATGGTCAGTTGACAAATACTACATAGATCTACATCCTAGTTCAAATGTAAAAGGTAAAGACCACCTTCTGTCATGAATGGCCATGGGATTGCACTAAGAAAGTTCCCTTCTTAGGCACAAATCTGGGCAGGATTGCTTATGGAAGATCAGCAGTCACCCATGCATACCAGCCTTCCCTTTCCACACCACCTATGTTATCCAAGGGAAAGGCAAAGGTCAATGCAGCTTGGCACCAGTGATGTCACAACTCATTTCTGTAACTGAGTGAACTGTAGCAACCTGGAATAAAGTGTCTTGCTCAAGAACACAACACAGCTGAGCCATATTCCTTCAAATGTATAACACAGTTAACTAATGACTATTTAGATTAGTATCAGCAATAACTAAGCACGGATACCTGTAATAGAATCACTAACCAATGATCATCAGGTGTACCGCCAGCTAAATAAACTCCCCTTCATGAACTGTAAAACCATCAATAACTGACCAAGTATCAAATTCCTATCACATATTGACCAGGTATCACATAATGAAAAATTGACCAGTAATACACAACCAACCAGTAATACACAACCAACAACTGAGTTAACTGCCACAAAAAAGAAAACACAAGAACCCACTGTCTCAACAAAAATTACTGGCTAACATCACATTCACATCAACTATGATATTGTCAACAATTATTAATGAAATCTCCTAACAACATAAATAATAAGTGACCAGTATCACCAATTGACAACCATCATCAAAAGTATGTTTTAACTTACCTCCAGAATTTAAGAAGCGCTTCTCAGCTCCAGAAACAGCAGGATATTGTTTCTGAAAGAGGAATAAGGTCTCATTTAGAGAGCAAAATAATGGCATGGTTAACAAGGTTACAGTTAACAAGGTCATATGGTCAATTTACTAGGGTCAGCAAGATCAAGAGCAGATTAACAAGGTGAAATAAAATGAACAATGGCTGATCAGGTTAAAAGTGATCAACAATTTGAATAAGAAGAAAATCAACAAAAACCAAAGCAACCACTATGGTATAAAACTATATCTAACATTTCTAATCAATAATTCTCATTAACCCACAAAGAATATTAGTTTCTTCCTGGAAATAGATGTGAAGCAACATCGTTAATATCAGGATATATAAAAAGGAAACCTGGACTCAACAAATAAATATATACTATACACTTGTCAATTAATCAGAATTTTAGCAAAAATGAATAAAATATTGAGGGGAATCATAGACTCACTACATCTACATTGATAAATGGATAAGGGTCCCGTTGTGAAGGATGAGGATGAAAGATAACAAAAGAAACTAAAGGGTCACCAAATATATATGCAATATTTATGTTAACATTATGTCCTGAATTTAACCCTTTAGCATTTAGATTATTCTGTCAAATCTAATGCTTATTTATTCACATGAATAAATCATGCATTATCTTGTGGCTTCAAGATTTCAATGGCATGATTATTTTTAGAATGACATTATAGGGTAGGTGTGAGATGTTGGATCTAGCTCGTTTGAACATAAAAGAAGCAGAATATTTGAGCCTGATACAGCTGGTTTAAATTCTAAAGGGTTAAACACTGCCTTGTTCAATTTTGCCTTTCATCCTTTTGGGGTCAATAGAATAAGTACCAGTTGAGCACTGGGGTCAATGTAGTTAACCTACCCCCACTACACCTAAAAATTGCTGGCCTCGTGCCAAAATTTGAAATGAATATTTATGTTAACAAATATCAATATGCCTTGTAGATAGTACTGAAGATGGCAAAAGAATCCAAACCTACATTTCAAAAGATCCTATTAAGTGACAAAAACTGTTTCTTGCAACCTAAAGATTACCATAAATCCTCGAGTATAATACGCCCTTGAGTATAATACGCAGGGGATTTTTAGGGGGCTGTACCTCTGAAAGATCTAAACCTTGTGTATAATATGCACCCCTTCTCTAACTTGAGTCAAGGAGGTCTCTATAATGTTCTTGGTTTGTAAACATATATACAGTAACGTCCTTTATTATTATTATTGTATATTTAACATAATGCAAACATGTAGCTTTTTGTGCACTTTGTTTGCAGAAAATAAAGAAATAACAGTAATAACGTCAGTTAAAAATAAATATTAAGTAAATTGCCTTTACATATTTATCACTTAGAAAATATTTTTCATTTTTAACCTTGTATATAGTACGCACTAGAAATTTTGGGAAAAAAGTACGGATTATATTCGAGAATTTACGGTACTTCCCACACAAAGATACAAAGCAGCTGCTTCACTCAAAATTTCAGTGACCACCTTTTCCTCACCAACATATTACAATCACCATCCAGCAGCTATGCTGTATTCTCCCTTTGTCACTTGTACCACTACTAGAATATTTCCAGTTCACATTTGAAAAGAAACTATATAAGACACATATTGCTTCATTTTGCTATCTTTATTATCTTATAAATCCCATGAAAAATTTCATCCAATATTTTCTCACAAAAGTAGAAACCCTCAGGAACTCCCTCCTTACCTACATTTTTCATGCAGACATTACGTAACAAAAGCTCAATTTATACATCAACAAGACCAACTTGTGATAAGAGCTTTGAAAGGGCATAGGTATAAAGACCCTCACCATTTTCTACAAATTTATCAATGAAGTTGTCAAAATTATCAGCTATTAAATGCAAAAAGGAAGAGTTTATCTACAATATTTCTAAAGAATGAGAGAGAAGTAGACTAAGACAATTTTTCTACAAAATATTACTTTCTAAATATACCAAGGATTGTTAAAAACGAAAAAAAATTCTTACAGCAAGTGTGTGATCAGGCCAGCAGAACCCTTCAGCAGCAAATACTACACGAGATCCTAGTTTCTTATATTTACTCAAAATATCTTCTGAGCCATTTGTAAAGACAACATCATAGCTACAACATTGAAAAGAAATTTTTTTTTTAATTTTAAGATATGATAAATTCAAATAATTTGCAATTTTCTTTTTCTTAATGTTTTATTTTGTTTTCTTGTTTTGTTTTTTTTTAAATTCTTATCTGTGACTAGTTTCATACAAGGATAAATTGTTATTTTAGTTGTTCAAATGATTTTTTGATGGTTTGGTTTAGATTTTAGCCAACTTGTATGCATCACATCAATTATGATGTTTTCAACTGTGAACCAGATATTCTATTTGGGAGGCTAAATGTATGCTATCACTATGCCAAACTGATTGAACTGAATGATACAGTTATGTAAATTTAGAAATCTGCAACATTTTAATGAAAGAATTTACTAATTTTAACTTTTTTTCTTTTTTTTTCTTACAGCAAAATAACATTTTTACTTCTAACAAGTAATAAAATCCTCAACACATGTGTGGAATATATTCTGAATTATGGTTTTCAAAAGATCTGGAAGGTTGAAAACTCAATTCTAATTTACAAAAATACTGATAATCATCAATATTAAGATAATCATCACTTTCATTGCATTGATCATTACCATTACTACCATAATAATAATAATAATAATAATAATAATAATAATAATAATCATAACTGTGCTAATGACTGTTACCATCACAACTGTATTAATGACTTATCATCATCATCATCATCATCACAACCGTACTAATGACTGTTACCATCATCATCATCATCATCATAAATGCAATGATGAGTATAATGATGATGATGCTTTCACTCCATTATGGTTTTGATTTTCTTTTAAATTTACACAGATATCTGCATAGACATACAATTTATCTAAGCCTGCATGAAGAGAGACAATATAAAGGGGAAGGATACAGTAAAAATGTGAGATGGGGGAGAAAAGAGAAAAGTTAATTAAAAATCCAAGTGATTACTTACCTGTCAGTAAACATGATAATTAAGTCTTTTCTGTCAGAATATTGTTTCAATTCATCCTTCAAAAGATTTATCTTATGTCCACCACCCACACCCATGTCCATGTCACCACCCTCCCATTTCGTGCCCATACCAACAACCTACAAAAAATGAAAAAAAAAAGTAAATATATACAATATACAACAATGATATTCAAATACATTGATATGTGTGTATGTGTTCTAATTAAAATATAGTAAGACCTCCATCTGTAAGTAATGACCATGGATGAAGGCTCAAGTTGTCTGCCCCACTGGAACAGCATTGTCTGAAGTTGAACAGTCCGATGAGCAGATGACAGTCTCTGCCACTCAAGCAGCACTTGTGAGCTGTCCCGATGCTGTTTGAGTTGTAATTTTCTCTCCAGTATAAGACATTTGATAGGACCAAAGTCTAGGCAGTATGGTATGGAGGAAAGTTGTCCCCCTTTTCTATCATGATAGATCCAAATGAACAGCATTGCCATTACTACTTGGTATCATCATCACAAGAGTTACCAGAATGAGGTTGCAGACAATGTCAAACTGCCTCAGAGGCTCCGATTCATGATTTTCCCTCGGGGTTTACTTCTGAAGCTTTTCCCATGACTGAGTATGGAATCCAGGTTTTCCTTACTCTTGATGGGTTACCACCTCACCATGCCAAGTTCTACCTGCACAAACTAAAACACATAAACAAATGTATGTATCTTTATGTATGTAATTGGGGTTACATACCACTAATATAATTACAATAAAACTAATAGAATGAGTCCTTTTATTATTACATAACATAAAAAGCACCATCTGAACATAGTTGATGCCAGGTCTGCCTGACTGGCTCCCATGCCTGTGGTACATAAAAAGCACCATCTGAACGTGACCAATGCCAGTACCCACTGACTGGCTCCCATGCCAGCGGCACATAAAAAGCACTATCCAAACATGATTGATGCTAAGGCCACCTGACTGGCTCTCATGTCAGTGGCACATAAAAAGCACTATCCAAACGTGATCAATGTCAGGCCCGCATGACTGGCCCTCGTGCCAGTCGCACGTAAAAAACACCCACTACACTCTCGGAATGGTTGGCATTAGGAAAGGCATCCAGCTGTAGAAACATTGCCAGATCAGACTGGAGCCTGGTGCAGCCACTGGCTCTCCAGACCTCAGTCAAACCGTCCAACCCATGCCAGCATGGAAAACGGACATTTAATGATGATGATGAACTAATGGAATGTGTAACTGTAAACCACGAAAATGTCCCCTGAATAACCAGTGTCTCCAGAAGAATATAATATATAAGTACTTGGTCAAAACCCCTGAGAGTGTCCATTATTACATAGACACTACAGCTTCAAAATTCTGGGACCTCAAAGGGAGAAACACAAGCTACTTAATTTCATGGTCTATTATTATAGGTAGTGCTCTGAAAAGAATGGTTGAAAGTTAACAGTTCCATTGAATGATTGATAAATTAAGTGATTGATTACGCATACAATCCATCGTATAGTAAGGAAATAATTCCTCAGGTTATTCAAAACATTCCAGCAGTACATAAAGTAAGAACATAATACAATTCTTCATTCTTTGATATTATATATATATATATATATATATATATATATATATATATATATATAAGTCAGTAAATAGTGGGTTGTGTTAACCGCATGTGGAGAAATAATAGGAAAATGAAAAATAATAAGGCAGAATGCTAAACTGAAAGCATATTTTAATATAGATTTCTAACCGGCTTTCATTGCATGGCAAATTTTCAAGAAGAGGAAGAATGAAAATGTTTTTCATGGAAAATTCAGTAAACCTAGAAATCCAAATAAGCTAAATAATGAACTGAGCAAGTTCTTGTCTAGCCAAAAAAATTAGTGGCTTATGTCTGAATATTTCCATGTTACTGCAAGGTAAAACATATTTAGATGCTATAAACATTAAATATAATCCAATACATAGAAATATTTAAAAGTCATAGCATTTTATTTTATATGTATGCAGTATGAGTGAATATATTATATTGCTAGTCTTACTTACCGACACTTTCAACTTGTACTTGTTACATGACTTCATAAATCTTCTAAACCCATCAGTCTCCTTGGTAGCAATTGTTACTATTAAGAGTTCTACAACAGAGGAAAATAACAACTTGGTAACAATTTATTCTGAAAGCTTTCTACATCAAACATGTTTGACAACTGACTTTGATAGAGCACAAACTATAATGGACACACTTTTCTCTAGCCCAATTATCTCACTTGGGCTATACTGCAGTGGAAAGCCAGAATAGCCTTTAAAGTTGTTCATGTCTGATTTTCATCCATGTATATATTATTTATGACTCTTAGTTTAAAATATAAAAAGGATAAAGACCGCTTTTGGTCATGAATGACCATGGGACTGAACCTAGAAAGTTATCCTTCAAGGCACATGTCCAGGCAAAGTTGTTTATGGAAGACCAGCAGTCACCCATGCATACCAGCCTCTCTTCTTCATGCCACCAACATTATCCAAAGGAAAGGCAAAGGTCGATACATCTTGGCACCAGTGATGTCGCATTTCATTTCAACAGCTGAGTGAACTGGGGCAACATGGAATGAAGTGTCTTACTCAGGAACACAACACACAGCCCGGTCTGGGAATCACACTCACTACCTTGTGATTGTGAGCCCAACACTCTAACCACTGAGGCATGTGCCTTCAAGTTTAAAATATAAACATGTATAAACATACCAGCTTAAAAAAAACAGAGAGAAAACTATGATGATGCTGTCTATTGTTAATTTTGTAATGCCTTGTGTTGGTATTTAGTGAGAAACTATGGAATTATGGCAAGACAAAGACAGTTATGGCTTAATGAGCAAGAAAGACCTGGATATATTTATGTTGTCAAGTTAAGCCCTTATAGGTTATACCTATGATCAAAGACTTTCCAGCTGTGATAAATGCATCTTTTTTTTTTTTTTCAGACATAATTTATTCATGGTTACATTATCTAACGTGTCCTTTTGATTTTTAAAAAAATGTTGGAACGTAATTTAAGGAAGGCTTGGCAGCTCTCTAAAATGGCCATATAGGAGACCCCTTTAAAATGGTAGGATTGAAGTGGAAACACGGTGCAGTAGCATAGTGTGTCAACAAGCAGATAGCAAGCTGTGACAGGTACACTTCAGCAATAGAGGTACACAAACAAGAAAATATGAATCAGATAGAATTTTGGGAGGGAGTGAGAAATATTTATGTTAACAAGAATGATAACTTAACAGAATTAAGCCAATTAGGGAGCTTCTGTAACAGTGTTTCCCAACCTATTTTCCCCCAGGCCCCACTATGACTTTCCAGAAAAATTAATAATTGACATCTCATGATTATATACTCTCCTTAAAGAAATATCCACACTAGGGCTTCAGAATAGTGCTATACTGTAGCAAACAGTTTTCACACAGTATGCTTGGTTGAAGGAGTTGACTTGGCTAGGCTGAGTGTAGGTATTGTATGTTTGCTGTGAGATAAAAAGATTTTCACAACTCCATGTCCCACTAAAAAAAAAAAAAAAAAGAAAAGAAAAAATGTTGGATCTCATGCCCCATGTTGCTCTGTATGGCTTTTTTGGCTCGTTAGAAACAGTAACCAAATTCCTCTCAAATCACTCTTTATCATTTGATAATATAGCTCTGCACATCCATAAAAAGACAAGATCATAATGGCAAGAAATTCCTTTCATCATAGATCTGCTGCCTTAGGTTCAATCTAAGGCTAAAAAGTAAAGCAACAATTTCATAGATTGGAGAACATTCATGAGTCAGGTACACACTTTACGATATACACAGCTGTTATGCTATGTGCACAGATAAAAGTCTACATGTATAAACATAACACAATGTGCATATACAAGATGATATGCATGATAGCCTACAAACATGTGCATAGACACATTGTTGCAGGATACAACATATATTGATGCAACTGAAAATTAATTTTGCAATGAGAACACCAGAGTTGTTTATAACATTCTAGCTTTTATCTATTCCTAGTTTTAGACACTGGACTGCAGCCATGTTGGGGCAGTGCCTTGAAGGGCTTAGTCAAACAATTCAACCTCAGCATTTATATTTTTTTAAGCCTGGTACTTATTCTAACGGTCTCTTTTGACCAAACTGTTAATTTACAGAGATGTAAGCCAACACCAGTTGTCAAGCAATGGTGGACAACAAATAAAAACAAAGATACACGTACACATTTTATATATATATACATATATATTAATATATGTATATATATATATATATATAAACATATATACTCACACAAGCATATATACAGCAAGCTTCTTTCAGTTATCATCTACCAAATGAACTCACAAGGTTTTAGTTTTCCCATAGCTATAGTAGAAAACACTTGTCCAAGGTGCAACGCAATGGGACTGAACTTGGAAATCATGTGGCTGAGAAGCAAACTTCATAACACACAGCCACACAAGTGCCTATGTCAATAACTCCAGCATTTTACATTTATTTAAGAGAAATTGCTGTTAAATCTCAGTATGTTAATTGCTGAAAGGTGATATATAATGTTAGTTTTACCAAGATAATCAAATACATTTATTAGAATTTGTAGAGTTCAGTTGGTGTTAGTGTAGGAAAGTGTAGTGGAAGTGGAATACTGAGGTATGTCAGTAGTTTGGAAATACAGGAAATATCTAACACTTCACATAGAATTTGACATCACACATTCTTCCATTTTTGACTTCCACTATTCAGCTGGGAATTTATTTATTTGAGCCATTTACAGTAAAAGTAATCATTGTGTACAGAACCATAACTATATATAAGTTATACAAATGTATTACACACATGCATACATATAAATGCAAAATAATAACTGCTGTTCTCTGAAACAGCTAGATTCGAAGATTCGATGTATAGATAAACAAAAGAGGTACGTGTTTTTCTGAGGATTGGTCAAATGATAAGACATCAATAAGGGTTGAAAATCAATTATGTCTGTTTGCCATTTTCCAATCTTTGGACAAATAAGTAAATCCGACAGACTTGTATGTCTAGTATGAGGGTTTTTATATATATATATATATAAGCGCAAGAGTGGCTGTGTGGTAAGAAGCTTGCTTCCCAACCACATGGTTCCGGGTTCAGTCTCACTGTGTGGCACCCTGGGCAAGTCTTTTCTACTATAGCTTCAGGCCAACCAAAGCCTTGTGGGTGGATTTGGTAGATGGAAACGTCGTATGTATGTGTGTGTGTGTGTGTGTGTGTGTATGTTTGTGTTACTGTGTTTGTCCTCCCACCATCACTTGACAACCAATGTTGGTGTGTTTATGTCCCCGTAACTTAGCGGTTTGGCAAAAGAGACCGATAGATTAAGTACTAGACTTACAAAGAATAAGTCCTAGGGTTTATTTGTTCAACTAAAAAGCAGTGCTCCAGCATGGCCACAGTCAAATGACCGAAACAAATAAAGGAATAAAAGAATATATATATATATATACATATATATCATCATCATCATCATCATCGTTTAACGTCCGCTTTCCATGCTAGCATGGGTTGGACGATTTGACTGAGGACTGGTGAAACCGGATGGCAACACCAGGCTCCAGTCTGATTTGGCAGAGTTTCTACAGCTGGATGCCCTTCCTAACGCCAACCACTCAGAGAGTGTAGTGGGTGCTTTTACGTGTCACCCGCACGAAAACGGCCACGCTCGAAATGGTGTCTTTTATGTGC
>NC_068983.1:119985330-120003820 GCF_001194135.2 Octopus bimaculoides | reverse complement strand
ATGCGAACACATTTCTCTCCTACAACATCACTATTCTCTCTCCTACACTGTCTTGCAACCCGAAATACCTCGAGTCTTTGGTCCTCACGGCGCAGAACATTGGCAAATCTTTCCTTATCTGCTTCCCCTCTGGCTAAATAAACCTGTCGCCTAGCCTCCCTTCTGGCACATTGGTACAATTCCCTGCTACCACCGTTCTTCCAGTCCTTCCAAGCTTGTTTCTTTTGTCTAATAGCCCTGTCTACCTCCTTGTTCCACCACCACGTTACTCTGGGTTGGGAGGGGACCTTACACCACCCACAAATCTGGTCGGTGGCTTTAATTTGCAATTTTACAACCTAACGGTAGAAATATAATTGTCACTAAAGTGAAATAATAGTCAAAACTACTCAATAGCCACAGAAGCACTATCTTAATGACTGACAAGGGAGGCAAGCTCCCTACAGCAACAGATCATCAATGCTTTCGCATTTTGATGCTCATGCATCTTAATGCTCATCGATGGCTCTCACTGCTCCTAGGGTTAAACTCAGCTTACCTTGTTAGCTTATAAAAAATATATATACATACACACATATATGTATGCATGTACCAAGCAATTGTACTGACATACACACAGAGAGTACACCATGTTTTTGAAGTAAATCATCTATACACACACATCTATACACACACCATCCAAACTGAAGCCACAATAATTAGTATACAGATAGATATATCTAGTTTCCATTTTTGAACAGTGGTTTAATATTTCCAGTCAAAAGGCAGCTCTGTTGCCAGACATTTCCTTTGTCACATGCCAACAATTCCTCTAAATCCGGCAAACAATCTATAAACATCTGCTGCATCCGATTCCAAATCAGTTGACTCAACAAATCTTATCTTCATTCAACAAAGATGAGTCAACCACCCTCTTAGGATACACATCATACAGCTGAAATGAAAATATATATTTTTGAATCAACTGTAATCAATGAAATCAATATAAATTTTCAACATCCAGATGTACGTATGCGAATGTATGTGTGTATGATTCTGTAGGTAAGTATGTATATGCATGTATGTGAGAATATGTAGCCAGGGAGGGTATGTATGTGAGTGCATGTATATCAGAGTATGCGAGTGTGTGTATATGAGTGCAGATGTGTAAGACCAGATGTGTGAGTGTGAGCATATGAGTATAGATGTGTGAGAGTATGTATGTGTATGTAAGTGTGTACATGTGTATCTACATGAGTGTATATGAGCATGTATGTGAGTGTGTAGGTATGTGATTGTTGGTCTGTAGTGTAGATGTGCGTGTGTGTGTTACTGTTAACTTTCAACTGATCAGGAACCTTTCAACATTAGAAGGTTACAGGCCCCCACCAAGATCAGATCTGATCAGAGCACTGAGCTACAGTTTGCTGTTGATTGTGCTCCTGTAACTCATACTTTCCAAGTCCTATTGGTTGGTCATCATCCCAGTAACCATTCCAAAAGGTCAATGTATGTTTACATGTAAGCGCGTATGTGTATTCATATACTGTTTCTCTGCTTCATGCGGTCTCAACAATCCAGGACAAATGTCTACATACTGTAAACTTCAAAGGAACTCATCACACACTAAAAAAAGTCAAGAGTAAGATCTTCAGAATGAGGCTCAATTCAGTTTTTAACCCTTTAGCATCTGTCAAATGTAATGATTATTCATTCACATTGTTTTGAATTAATCATACATTATTTCAAAGCTTTAAGAATTTAATGATTTGATTGTTTATTTTTAGAATTACACAGTAGGGTAGGTGTGAGAGATCAGATCTAGCTAGTTTGAACATAAAACAAGCAGAATATTTGGGCTCGATATGACCAGTTTAAATGCTATAGGGTTCAACCACACAAGATGAATAATGGATCAGAAAAGCTAAGTAAATTCAGTTCAAACATAATATTTATGGAGCATTAAAAGACCCTCTATGGAAATTGCTGCATGGTACTAGTCAAGTCAGTAGATGACATGATCCTAATGAAAGACCAGTCAGTAATAGTGATTTACTGGAAGATGGGTTGGGTGGGAGCAGTTTCAGTCAAATGATAAACCAATGGATCCAGCAGACAGAGAGAAATTTTATGAATTGACCATCATCCACCATTTTGAAAGACAAGCTTTTGCAGAGGTTAGAGCTGCATACATGTGAATGGGTGCTACTTCAGTGTGTGATCTACCACAGTATCTGTGGTCTACACAATAAAATGACCTGATCTAAGTCAGGTTTAGGGTTAAGGTTAGGGGCTAGGGAAAATTTAGGGTTAAGGGCTAGACTGCAAGTAAAATGTAAATGACTAGGTACACTGCATGTATATATGCATATGTGTGTAGATAAATGTATGTATATGTGTAGATGTGAGCATATGTATTGGTATTCCAGACATCATCTTATAATGTTGTCTCTCTCTCCTTGAAGAACACTATAGAGAAATATGAAAATTTAAGTTTATTTCATTTTATTTATATATAATGCTTACTCTTTCAGATTACTCAGAAAACCATTTTATCACAATTTTGAAAACACGAAGTATCTAGCAGTAAGGGAACACTGACAATGTGGTCACATCGGTAATAATGGTCTCAATTTTGGTAAGAGGCTGTAATTTTGAACAGAAAGAGTAAATCTATTATATCAGCTCCAGTACTTGAGGGGAACTTTTATTTTATTCACCCTGAAAAGCTGAAAAGTAAAATTGACCTCAGTGGGATTTGATTTCTGAATGTAAAGAGCTGGAAAAAATGAAACTAAGCATTTATTCCTGGTATGCTAACAATTCTGCCAGCTTGACACCTTAATAATGATAATCCTTTCTACTATAAGCACAAGGCCTGAAATTTTGGGGGAGGAGACTAGTTGATTACATCGACCCCAGTATTTCACTTGAAAGGATGAAAGGCAAAGTCGATCTCGGCAGAATTTGAACTCAGAATGGAGTGACAGGCGAAATATCGCTCTGCATTTCATCCAGTGTGCTAACGATTCTGCCAGCTCACCGCCTTTGATTTCAAGTTTTGCCACAAGGGCAGCAAATTTTGGGGAGGAGATGAGTCGATTACATCAACCCCAGTGTTCAAATGGTATTTCGTCCAGTATGCTAACAATTCTGCCAGCTGGCACAGTTGTTAGCATGCTAGACAAAATGCTTAGCTGCATTTCTTCTGTCTTTACATTCTGAGTTCAAATTCTGCCACAGTCAACTTTGCCTTTCATCATTTTGGGGTCAATAAAATAAGTACTGACAAACCCTCTCCCACAATATTTCAGGCCTTCTGCCTACAGTAGAAAGGATTATTGTTATCAGCAGCAGCTCTAAACCACTACAAACCACGAAAGACAATAGCATTTCATTCAAACTCAATACTCTAACTTCAAGATGACACACTACTGCCACCAAGATAAAAGTAAAGACATTGGATACTGTAGTCTTGGACTATGACTGACTAAAAGACAGGAAAGTCATGGCTAGAATGCCTTTAACCCTTTAGCATTCACATTATTCTATCAAAAGAAATGATTTTTTTATTCACATCATTTTGAATTAATCATGAATTACCTTGTAGCTGTGAGATTTTGATAAGGTAACTTAATTTTTAGAATGATATTGTAGGGTAGGTGTGAGTGGTTGGATATGGCCAGTTTGAACATAAAACAGGCAGAATATTTTGACCAGATATGGCTAGTTTAAATGCTAAAGGGTTAATCAAAAATGGCGAACAGATATAACTGTTAACATGCAGACTAAAATTCCTTGCAATATATTTTCCAACCCTGTGCTGTAAGTTCAAATCCTTCTCAGGCCAGCTTAATGCGTCATCCTTTCAGGATCAATAAAATGAGGTACCAGTCTAAGACAATGAATTGGTAAAATTGTTAGAGTACCATACAAGATACTACGAGGTATTTGTTCCAGTAACTTGTGTTCTGAGTTCTTGGGTGGTTACCTTAATTTGTTGCCCAATTTAAAGCCACTACCTGGTCCTTGAGTGCCTTTAGTAAGGTTTACTCAGTTGCAAGCATTCAGACCCGGTTTCAAAACTGAGACCAAGTCTGAATGCTTGCAACTGAGTCCCAGAGGCTTCCTACAATCCAAAAGGCTCTAAACAACAAAAAAAAAAGAATTGTGGGTGGTGATCTTCCCTCACTGACTACACATAAAAAAAAGAAAATATGAGCTCAACCTTGTTACCTCAGTAAGATAGCAGGAAATATTTTAGGCAGGTAAATAATAAATTATCAATAATTTGATAATAGATAAGTTCAGGAAAATCAAATATTTCTCCATAATAAGGGCAGGTATGGCCATGTGGTAAGAAGTTTGCTTCCCAACACATGGTTCTGGATTCAATCCTATGACACGGAATCTTGGGCAAGTGTCTTCTACTGTAGCCCCTGCCCAATCAAAGTCTCACAAATGGATTTCGTAAATGGAAACTGAAAGAAACTCATCATATATATATATGCATGTGCGTGTGTGTGTTGTGAGGTGGGGGTCTTTATGTTTGTCCCTCCACACCACTTGACAACCAGTGCTTGTTTGCATCTCTATAACTTAGCAGTTCAGCAATGGAAACTAATAGAATAAGTATTAGGCTTTAAAACTAAGTAAGTTCTGGGGTTGATTTGCTTGACTAAACCCTTCAAGATGATGCCCTAGCAAGGCCACAATCCAATGCGTGAAACAAACAAAAGATAAAAACATAAGATGAGAGTTATACAGCATTGACCACATGACTTAGAGTTTGGACTAGTGCTGAAACCAAAAAAGAGTATTCAAATTTTTGAACAATAGTAGAACAATTATGAAATATAACAGCTGATACATGTTTACATGTGATTGTTAAGTGAAAACATTATAACAGCCAAAGGTTTATAAAAAGCAAATGACTTCTTGCACACTGCATAGTGAACTTGTAATGAAAGACTGTTTTGATGGGATAATGTTACATAAGTGGATATGGGATGGTGATACATTTGCGTGTTTGGAATAGTAGTGTACTGGTGTGTATGGAGCAAAGGCACAATGGTGTGGCTGGGTCATTGATACAATGGTATGTCTGGAGAAACAATACAATAGTATTTCTGAGAGTACAAACAGTATAGGGGATCTAAGTTAATTCTACATTAGTGTGACTGAAAAAAATCTATCAATGTGACATCTGATGTAACTAAACTAAGCTAATTATTAATCTAATGTAAAAAAACAAAAAGGGCATTTTGTGAATATTTCTTTAAATATAAAAATAATTGGTTTTAAGTAATGAAAATGTGAAAAAAAAGAGACTTATGGAAAGCAGAGCATGAAATTAGAAGGTGGAGGTCACATAATGAAATAAATCTTACTGATTCAAAATGGAGGGAGAGATGTCTGTCAATAGAATATATCAAACTGGGAGAAAGATGTATGTCTTTTGCATAGAATTTGAAATAATTATGATAAAGCACTTTAATAAAAAACCAAAAGTACTAGATATTCTGCTTCCTCTAGCTCTTTAAATTGACAACATAAAAAGAAAATGTTCCAAGACATTATTAAATCTTAAAGCCAAGAAAATGTTTTGACTTAGTAGTGTTTATTTACATTTCAAGGACGTGGATTAATTATGATTCAAAAAGATTTGAAAGCATGACTAAAGAAATTATGGTTGTGGTAGGAGTGGAGGAGAAGTAAACTAAATGCTGTAACATTTTTAGTTTGTAAGAGTAAGTTTCCTTTGTTTTTGAAATTATGCCAAATACAGAATGATTTGGTGACTTCAGCCAATATTTGTTTCTTTGGAAAGACTTCTTTACAGAGACTAATATGATCAAAGATAAATTATCAGAAAGACAAGAATCATACACAATCAAGTGTAAGAATTGATAAATCAGAAGGAAAGAACAATCACAGTTTCACATGAACAAATGAAACAATTGGTTTGGAATAAAATCCAGGTTGAAAACATTGGAAAGATGTTTCAGGAAACTAAGAAAAATTTTTGCCAAATCTGTTAAGCACTACTGCTCAATGGCACAACATGAAATTAATATTGGCTCTGATTTTAGTAATCTCTTAGAATATAAAAATTAATAATGTTTGGAACTATTTCTGAATCAGAACAAAGTTATAATTAATTAGTACAAGATCAGTATAGATACTTACTGTCTGTATCACTGACTCATTGACATTGAGGCCAATAAAGAAGGCACTGTCTGTCAAAAGAGTTATGTGTCAACAAATGGAGATTCCATGTGGTTGCTACTATCTCAAGAAAAGGAATGACACACTGAATAATGTAAATCTAGCTGGGAAATAGTCACACTTAGAATGCTAGTTAAATGATGAAAAGTGAACATATAACAGACAGATCAACACCAGGCATACAAAAAATTCATAGGTATAAACTACAGAAACCAAACACTAAGAACAGTGTAAAAAAAGAGAAGTAACCAAGCATTAAAAACTCACACAGAACAGCCAATATAAAGCACCAAAACTTACTTAAAACAGACTAACAGCATGGCTGAATCATGAAAAAAAATTGCAATGCAGAAAACTAGATGTACTGCTATTACCTTCAGAAAATTCCTAGTAACAACAATAATCTTACTTTGTGAAGTATTATGATAGCAATAAAATCAAACAAAATCACATACAAAATATGGAGCAGAAGAAATACTGCAACACATTTTGTTCAATGCTTTAACAATTCTGATAGCTTGCTGCCTTATTCACATGGTAATATTACAAGAGAATGCTAAACTGTCCCAACAAGACTCCTTGAAATCTTAATTATAGATAATAAATGGCAAGTAGACACTAGTAAAGCACAGTGTCACAATAGAAATGTAAACACTCAAAATAAAATCAACGTGAAACATAAAATATATTACACACACTAACAGTTTACAAACTTAAGACCTGTCTCACTGGTACCAAAATAATACGAGGTGACACAACAGCATCACAACTAAACTTCCTTTATGTTCTAAACAACCTTCACTAAGATATCCACATACCTCACCAGGCAAACTCTAATAACTGCTCTCCTAGACATTTTTTTCTGCTGCACATGCATAGCTACTACAAACAAATAACAAACAACCAATTCCCCCCAGCACCCTTTAGAGCACATACCCTTCAGTTTCACAACACATCACAAACATTGAACAAAACAAAAATGCCTTTGTAAACATAAGATGGAACTATTTTTACCATAGGCACTGCAAGACGAACATTCAAAAAGATAATTATAGATGCTTCCAAAAAAGATCCCACAGGACAACATTAAGGAAGTACAACCTGAATTACACCATTGAAATAGACAACCAGATGAGAGAGAAAAAAAAAAAGAAACAAGAATACTCTCAAACACAATACAGTAACATCACTCAACAGAAATAAAACCCACCTTGAGCAACTAAACAAATAACAAAATAAAAGCAGAAACTTGACAAACATTTGTATCCAACATAAACATGAAAACAAACAGTAAAACACAATGTAATGTGATTTGCAGCTTCAACGACTGCAATAATAGCTATCACATATCACATTAACAGCTACAAGTAACATACCTACATTTCAACAGCAAGTAAAATGTTTAAAAGTCAACTACCAAATACCAAACAAAGAAAACAGGAACACACAACACAAGATATATATCTTCCATCTTGACTTCTCCTTTTGTCTGACACCATCAGAACATAAGAAAATTCTCAATAATCAAAAATCTCATAATCCAAATAATCCCATATAAAAAAAAGAAAGCAGTTGTGCTGACGCCACATAAAAAGCACTCATGCTTGTGCCATTTAAAAGTGCTTGTGCCACGTTAAAAGCACCTAGCACACACTGTAAAGTGGTTGGTGTTAAAAAAGGGCATCCAGCCATAGAAACCAAGCAAAACCAGAATGGAACATGGCGCAGCTCTACAGTTTGCCTGCCCTGGTCTAACCGTCCAACCCATTACAGCATGGAAAAACAGATGTTAAAGGATGATGATATTCAACTACTCATATGAACAAAGAATCTTCTGCACAGTCACTCAACCTGCACAGAAGATTCCCTCAAATCACATCCTACTATATTAAGAAAAAAAGATAAACAAAATGTATAATAAAGATCGCAATAACATTAAAAAGATAGGCTGATCATCACAGGGGCATTTTTGGACATAGGTTTACTCAATCAAAGCTGACCTGAAGCTAAACAGACACATTTAACATACATTAATATAAACATCTGCAAAGATGGCAAGCTGACAGAACTGTTAGCATGCCAAGCAAAATGCTTAGTGGCATTTCATCCATATTTATGTTCTGAGTTCAAATTCTGCCAAGGTCAATTTTGCCTCTTATTATTTCAATTTCAAAAAAAAAAAGTACCAGTTGAACACTGGGTTCGATGAATTCAACTTACTCCTACCCCAAAATTACTTGCCATGTGCCAAAATTTGAAACCAGTATAAAAACCTGGGTGACAGAGACATAAAACATTCATTTATATATACATTTGGACAGCAGACACCTCTATACTCTGAATACATGAAGTAAATCTCTCCCAAACAATCTCCCTTTCCACTCCACCAGGGTGCACACCATGAATACATAAACATCAAGTGAAGCTACATCTCTAAATCACTTCAAATCAACAATGCAACCAGCTCTAACAATGTCCCTTTCATTATGATTGAGAGTATCTCAACCAATGTCCTTCCAGAGCTTGCAATATTGCAAGTTAACATACATACATACACACACGCGTGTGTGTGTGTGTGTGTGTGTGTGTGTGTGTGTGTGTGTGTGTGTGTGTGTGTGTGTGTGTGTGTGTGTGTGTGTGTGTGTGTGTGTGTGTGTGTGCGTGTGTGCATGCATACATGTATAGGCAGTAAACAAGCAAAATCATTAGCAAGCTGGGGAAAATACTTAGTGACATTTCATCTGTCTTTATGTCCTATGTTCAAATCCCTTTCGGGGTCAATAAAATAAGTACTAATTGAGCGCTAGGGTTGAAGTAATTGACTTATCCCCTCACCCGAAATTGCTGGCCTTGAACCAAAATTTGAAATATATATATATATATATATATATACCTGACCCAAATATTCTACCTGTTTTATATTCAGACTGCCTAGATCCAACCTCTTACACCTATCCTGAAATGTCATTCTAAAACTTAACAATTACATCATCAAAATCTTGAAGCTACAAGATTTTGGTCAATTCAAAACAATGTGACTAAATAAGCATCACATTTGACAGAGTAATCTGAATGCTAAAGGGTTAATAACTACTAAATACATTTATTTTATGACCTAATCAGAGAAGGAAGACAGCATTGGAAATCTTTTTGCAAAGCATCTGGCACTAGCAGGAGGCGGGAGCAAAAACAAAATCATATAACCATGCCTGCTGCATCAAGATCATATACCAACAACAAAATGGTTAACACCTGTCAAAAGAAGTAAATATTTATTTAAAAATTACATTTAATGTGAGAAAAGTTTATTATTCTTGTCATAAATAAACATTATTTGAAAACTCTATACAGTTCTTTGAGCTAAATCTTGCTGTCAACCATTTTAACCCTTTCATTACCAACTCGGCTGAAACCGGCTTTGGCTCTGAGTACAAATGCCTGATTTTCAAAAGTTCTGAATTAAAATCTTTCACCAAACCTTAGTCACAATTTATGTTCCTAACACTAGCTGAATGATAACTAAAAGTTATTTTACTAAATTCATTGTAATATTTAAAGTAACTGAAAGAAACACAGAGTTTCTCAAAATAAATACAGTAATGAAAGGGTTAAGATGCAAAAGGTGCACTTATTGCATCTCTTATTAAGGTGCACTTATTGCATCTCTTATTAAGGTGCACTTATTGCATCTCTTACTTTCTTTGCATCTAAAAATAAACAAATTATAATCAAATATTTATTCATGTTGGCTGGTTGAGATGTCAGATACTTCTCTCTTACCATCACTAAGTCGTCAATGATAATTTCTTTCACAAGTATGGGTGTGCAGTAAGAAGTTTACTTCCCAACCACATAACTTTAGCCCCCAAGCCATCCAAAGCCTAGTGAGATGGAAACTGAAAGAAGCCCATTGTGTGTGTGTGTGTATGTAGCTATGTGTGTCTTTGTGTTTGTCTCCTACTACCAACTGATGCTTGTTTACATTCCTGTTAGCCGTTTGGCCTAGAAGACTGATAGAATAAGTACCAGGATTAAAAAAAATAAACTGGGGTTAATTCATTGAACTAAAACTTTTCAAGGAAGTACCCTAGTATGGTTGTAGTCCAATGACTGAAACAATAAAAAAAAAGATAAAAGATTAAAGACGAATTATAGAAATATAAACAACTCACAGAAGTATGAAAGGGAGAAATGACCTCAATATCACTTGAAAATCAATGTTTTTAACTCTATGAAACTTAATTGCAGTTTGGAAATCAACAGATGTTATTGCTTGTGTTGTGTAACAAGCATATTCAAAGATCCAAACTTCAACAACTCAACTCTGTTAATCGTATAAACATTTTTACACAACAGCAAAGAACATTTGCTAACAGCTTCACTAACTCCCTATCAATTTGCTGGTAGAAATATTCCAACTTTGTTGCAATTGACCTTAAAAATTTTGAAAAGTTTATTCAGATAACCATCTTATTAAAAACGTGTTTGGAACATAAATTAACCTGAAATTTGGGTGGAAGAGTTTAATTTAGATTACTTTAAAACCATAGCTATGTATCATAGAACCAGGGGTACTTTCAGGCAGGTTGGTATCAAAACATTATATCAACTTCAGGTTGGATTAATTCCTCAATACCCTCTTTATATTAATTGGATACAAGCAAATGAGTAGTGGAGATTGATTCTCTGTTTTCGTCTTACTTCACAGAAAGATAGTTAGAACTTTTCCTCCTCTTCACCACCACCACCACCATCATCATCATCAACAACAACAACAACAACATTTATATTATTTATGCCTTCTTTTCTATGCTGGTATACATTGGATGAACCATCACAGTTCAAGTCAGTTCTTGTTCAAAGTTACTGCCCTCCTAGATGGGTTGATGACTATGTCTTCCTCATACATTCCATTTTGAACTATGTCTGAGAAAACTAAGAGATAGTATAGATCAGAGTTACCTAAAATCCGTACTTCATGTATATGCATGTGTTATTAATAAGATGGTAAGCTAGCAGAATCATTAGCATGTTGGACAAAATGCCTAACGGCTTCACGTTCTGAGTTTAAATATTGCCAAGGTCAACTTTGCCTTTCATCCTTTTGGGGATCAATAAAATAAAGTGCCAATTACGTACTGGAGTCGAAATATTTGACTTACCCGCACTCCCCAAAACTTCAGGTCTAGTGCCACTATTAGAAAGAATATTATGATGATGATGATGAAAGTAAATGTAAGTTTTTAGCTGAAGCTACACATGTGATGAAAATACACTGAACACTTTAAAGATTTTTTATATTTTCTGTAGATAGAAAAAGAAGGCTCACCCCAACTGTGTTTTGGGGGACTTTTCAGGAATCAACTGCCCATCTGTAATTATTCATAGAGGCATTATACTTATAGCTTCTAGAATTAAGGGCCACATTAACTCTTTAGTGTTTAAACCGGCCATATCCGGCCCAAATGATCTACCTGTTTTATGTTAAAACTGCTCAGATTTTGTATCTCACACCAACCTATAATGTCATTCTAAAAATAGGTGATAACATCATTGAAACCTTGAAGCTACGAAATAATGCATGATTAGCTTAAAACAATATGGATGAAGAAGTATTAAATTTGATAGAATAATCTGAATGCTAAAGGGTTAAATTAGATTTGCATAAATAGCACAATGCTGGCAGCTAAGGCAGTTAATAAATTTTTGACATGTTAAGAAATGTATGCTTGGAGCTGTAAATACACCAGACTCTAAATTTTAAGCTGACACTGCATCTGTAAATATACTGTAGTGAATACATTGGACTATTGTAAAAAAAGAAAAGAGGAAAAGGAAGAAAGAAATGGAAGCTGTATCAAATTGTTATTTTTGCGAATTGGATCTTTTAATTTAATGAAGCCCTGAATTCTTGTCACCACAAACACAATGTATCCATGAGCAGTTGGAAATACTTTCTGAAGCTGTCCTAAGAAGGATTGAGATCAGATGGACCAATCTCACTTTTTCTCTTCACAAAGTGATTGTATGAAGTCAACTCTTGACAAGCGACTTGTTAATATACAAATCATCATCATCATTTAACGTCCTTTTTCCATGCTGGAATAGATTGGACAGATGTACAGGGTTGGCCAAAAGTCACCCAACAGTAAATCAAAATGCCATAAATAGGATTTGTAATTCTGTATTGACTCGAATGGAAAAATGCGTCGTTCAAGAAGGACTTCAGTTCGGACAATTTTCATGTTTCATATTTAGATGCTTTTATTAAATTCATTCAGTTGTTAAACATAAATATATATTTTAATTAAATGGCTTTGATTTACTGTCAGGTGACTTTTGGCCAACTCTGTATATTTTAATATACAAATTTAAAATATAAACATGAAAGTTGTAAACTTCATGACTAAAATTGTTATGTCAGACAAACAAGTTTGTTAGCTGACCTTGCATTTAAAACAAGGAGCCATCACAACAACTGATGCATTACATAAAATATATTTTACAGAAAAGCATTAATTGATTACAAACAAAAATCTACCAGGATTTAACTGTTGTATAATTTTTAAATCAAGAATTGATGATTTTGTCATTTATAACAGTATTCTTGAGACCCTTTGCAACATACAGCAAAGTGCAGAAGCAATATGCTAGTACTACTCTAGTCATCCTGGTGATGATGCCAGGAAGGTCTTGAAACGTTAATAGAGTAATGGATTTAGGAATGCAATTGTCCCAAACAAAATCTAAAAGACTAATAAGGAAATATGAAAAAATCGTTAAAAGACTGAACTTGAACAGTCACATTTTTTAATTTAACATGTTTGAAATAAAAGTCATTCCTTATTTACACAAATTATATACATATATGAGGTATGTTCAAAAAGTATCCTGGTGGCTATATGTTGCCTTTGTGATGCTGTGCATTGAAAACAGCTGGACACATGGATGAAAAAGAACTGGCAACTTCACCATGACAATGTGCCTGCTCATTCTGCCCACATAAACCAAGCTTTCTTGATCAAGAACAACACACTACTTGTTCAACAGGTTCCTTACTCTCCCGACTTGGCACCATGTGACTTCTGGCCCTTTCCTAAACTGAAAGCCACACTGAAAGGGCTATGAGGAGAAATTATGAGGAAAGCAGTGGTGGAACTCCATATCATTCCAGAGGTGTTACCAGCATTGGCAGAAGCACTGGAAAAAGTGTGTGAACTTCTAAGGGGAGTATTTTGATTAAACAAAATTTGGGAAATGTACAAAATAGTCTTTTTTATGACCAAAAGTCAGATACATTTTGAACACATCACATACACACACACAAATATATAGATACCACAGCATAGCACCTTGGGTTAGTGTCTTCTACTATAGCCCTGTGCCAACCAAAGACTTGTGAGTGGGTTTGATTGATGGAAACTGAAAGAAGCCCATTGCATAATATATCTGTATGTGTGTAGGTTACTGTTGCTTTGCCTTAACATTGCTTGATAGCTGTAACCAAATGTCACCGTCATGTAAGTGGCATCCTTTGTTTCCAATCTTCCATGTCTGATCATGGGGAAATATTACCTTACTAGGAAATAGGTAAGAGTTGGTGACAAGAAGGGCATCTGATCACAGAAAATCCACCTCAACAAATTCTGTTTGACCCATGTTGACATTAAACAGTGATGGTGATTTTACATATACATATCGTCATCGTCGTCCTTTAACATCCATTTTCCATGTTGGCATGGGCTGGATGATTTGATAGGAGCTGGCCAGACTCTAATTGTTTGTTTTGGCATGGTTTCTACAGCTGAATGCCCTTCCTAACACCAACCACTTAACATAATGTACTGGGTGCTTTTTACATGCAACTGGTACGGGTGCATTTCCACAGCACTAGTATGAGTTCATTTTACATGGTATCAGCACCTGCAAAGGACATGTCTATATGTATAGATGATTGCAATTTTACTTAACTTGACAGATCTTCTCAAGTACAGAAAATTGCCACAACTCCTGGTCCTTTGTTACCCCACATGTGCACCTATACATGCATACATATGCATGTATACATATATCTGCACACAAACACCCTATTATCATCATACTCATTTTACATCTACTTTTGGTTTGGTTGGATTGTCATGATCCAAGTCAGTTCTTATTTAGACTTACTGCTTTCAAAAACAAGAAGACCATGCTTTGCTTCTACATTGCAATTTTCTCACTTTTGGCTTGGTTTCAACAGCTAGATGCCCTTCCTTTTGCCAATAGCTTCAGAGAATCTACTGGGGGACATTTTATTGTAGCACTAGCATTAGTCACTCTACATTCTCTTTGCTTATCACCATTACTTTATGAAGTGTACTGGGTGCATTTTATCATGGTACCTATGCAAGTGAGTTTGCTTTGTACTTTATAAGACTAAATATTCCTCCTTACACTATGATGGGTTTGTTTCCTCAAGACAATGTGACCAAGAAGGTGAAGAGAAGGAAGGTTAATAACAGAATAATCAAGATAGGTGGCTGAAAGGAGCAAGAGCATGATAGTAACAAAGGAGTGGTTGAGGTGAGGAAATGGTAGGGGAGGGGAGAGAGTAATGGATAGTAATAAAGGTGAATAGTAAATAGTAAAAATATGGAGATCTGTGTTTGTTTTAGTGATCACCTTGAAAACTAAATTCTTTCCATTATAAAACCAGCCAGAGTTTACATTTCACATTACAGTAGGAAACAAATCAAACTAAACTTTATCCTCATGATATATGGTTAAATGCCATGCTACTAAATACACTGGCTAAATCAGTAAAGGTCTACCTAGTTCTAGTACTTCACAACTTTCTTGGTTACAAAGCTGTTATCTTGCCTGCTTATATAGGCCAGTTTCAGTAACTATAGTCAGACCAAAATAGCTAAACAATTCATAAAGACCTTGGAATAACATTAAAAGTCACATACCCAATCCCTCACATACACACACATGCATACATTAAACATAAATAACACTGATATTTAGTATGCAATTCCATTAAATATCTAACAAAAACCAGAAAAAGCAGACTGAGTTAGTACAATAAGAAACATAAGTACAGAAAGGTTAAATTACACTTTGTCACAAGAAAAAGTGTAAATAACAATAATAAAGAATGCTCAACAGCATGTAAAGAAGAAGGTTAATTAGAATTCAAGTAAGTTATAGGTATACATTTTATTGTTAGAGAAATAGTTGTTGTTATTGTTTGGGCCTAGGCCAGCCCTGGAGCAGGTCTATGAGCTAAGGCATTCCAATTATGACCACTCCATCCTTCTCTCAGGAATTTTGTGTGAAGGACTATGCTATTTAAAGTTTCCCCTCCCATCCAAGGTGGCTGGATATGATTTGAAAGAAATTTAGCTGCTATTTCTGGTGGGATGAGTGACTCATTTTCTTAAGAACAACATATTTTGTAAGAGGAGAGAGTTGTATATAATATATAACAGAACAATTCAAAAGCAGTTACACTGTTGGTATTTAATCAATCCTAGAGGAATAGAAAACAAAGACACACAAAAAAATTAAGAACAACAACAATGATGATGCTAATAATAATGGGTTAAAATTTTGACACAACACTAGCAATTTCAGGGGAGCAGGGAAGTCAATTACATCAACTCCAGTGCTCAACTGGGACTTACTTCATTTACCCTAAAAGAATGAAACGTAAAGTCAATCTCGGTGGAATTTGAACTCAGAATGTGAAGCCAGACAAAATACTGCTAAGCATTTTGACTAGTGTGCTAACGATTCTGCCAGCTTGCTGACTTAACAACAACAACAACAACAATAATGGTATCAAATTTTGGCACAAGGCCAGCAATTTTGGGTGAGGCAGTAGGCTGATTACATTGACCTAGTGCTCAACTGGTACTTATTTTATCAACTTTGAAGGATGAAAGGCACAATCAACCTCAGCAATATTTGAACTCAGAATGTCAAGTCAAAAGAAAAGCCACTCAGCATTTTGTCAAGTGCAATGACAATTCCACCAGCTTGCTGCCTTCAAAGGGTCAAAGGTCTTTCTTGAGCCACAGGCTCATAATATCCATTTGCTGGATTCTCTGACGTATATATCTCATACACTCCCACCCCCACCTTGCAGACAGGATGCTGTTCCATTACAGGATTACTCAATTTTGCCAACTGAGTGGACTGGAGCAACATGAAATGAAGTGTTTTGCTCACGAACATAACACATTGCCCAATCCAGGAATTGAAACCTGGGTGAGTGCAACACCTTGACCACTAAGCTATGCACCTCCACATTAATAATAATAATAATAATAATAATAATAATAATAATAATAATAATAATAATAATCATCGTTTAACGTCCGCTTTCCATGCTAGCATGGGTTGGACGATTTGACTGAGGACTGGTGAACCAGATGGCTACACCAGGCTCCAATCTGATCTGGCAGAGTTTCTACAGCTGGATGCCCTTCCTAACGCCAACCACTCCGAGAGTGTAGTGGGTGCTTTTACATGCCACCGGCACAAAGGCCAGTCAGGAGGTACTGGCAACGGCCACGCTAGAAATGGTGTATTTTACGTGCCACCTGCACAGGAGCCAGTCCAGCAGTACTGGCAACAAACTCGCTCGAATGTCTTTTCACGTGCCACTGGCACAAGTGCCAGGAAGGCAATGTTGGTAACGGTCACGCTTATAATAATAATAATAATAATAATAATAATGTTTCCTTTCTATAATACAGAATGAAAGAAAAAGAATTCAAACTAGCAGAACCCAAAGTGGTAAATACAGACATTTGTGTATGGTATGTGTTATCAGAAATAGCTATAGTCACGTGGTTAAGAATTTTACTTTGCAACCAAGGGCTTTCAGATTTGATTTCAATGCACAGTACCTTGGGCTAGCATTGTCTTCTAATGCAGCCTTGGATTGATGAAAGCTATATGAGAGGAATTTGGTTTCAAGTGTGTGTATGGGTTTTATCTAGAGGTTGTCTCAGATTGTGAGATCAATGCCATCAATGTTCCTCTTGAACAATGGCAACTTGAGAACTGCAGGAAAAATATGTTTACACAAAATGAGTAAACAGCATCATAAGTAAGAGAACTTATAAGAGAATATTCCTAGTTTGGATAATGGTATGAGAATAATCTGCCCCCTGTAATTTAAATAAAAGGTTCAGATTGAAACTCAAAGAATGTTACTGAATATGACAGGCATTTGAATAAGGCTGCAGGTTTCAACAGCCAAAACATAACTATAACAAGTTGAGGACACTGGTCCAACTATATCAATGTTACACAGTTAGTTGTTAGATTTGTGTCAGAAAGGAATAGGACATGTTTCTGTGTATGCCTGCACCCGAAAATGCAGGGCAGCCAGTCAGGGGAAATTACAACTTGAACTAAACCAGTGCATCACATTCAGGCGAAAGTATGCCCTTGCTTAGGCTGGAGTGGAGTGGAGCAATGCAGACTGAAGAGTGAAGAGGGGTGGGTGATAAATTGCTATGTTTAAAAAAAAATTCAACCGAAAATTTAGCTGACTTTAATGTTTTTTCAAACTTGTCAAACACCACGGCAAAGAAAAGAATTATTGTATATAGATACAAACTTTTTTTGCTTTTTTCATTAAGAGGGAGGAAGAAATTTCAATTTTTATATCACTAAACCAAGCAAATACTTTTTAATTGAAACAAGACAGCTGCTTCGAAAGTACCAATTTTAAATTTCAGCTTCTACAGTAATTACAACACTTTATACAGTGACTATATATGCATATAATTACTTGTGTGTGCGTGCGTGCGCACATGTATGTGTATGCGTGTAACGCGCGCGCGCGTGCACGTTGGCAGAATCTCAAGAGTGTCAAAGGAATGCTGAGTGACATTTCTTCCAACTCTTTACATTCTGAGTTCAAATACTACTGAGGTCAACTTTTGCCTTTTGCCATTTTGAGGTCTATAAAATAAGGTTCCAGTCAAGTACTGGAGTCGATGTAATCAAATAACCCTCTTCCCAAAGCTTTAGAAAGAATTATTATTATTATTTTGGTGGGAATGATTATTTTGTTCCACCTCTTTTCTTTTAACTTTTCAGTTGTGACTCGTTTTCGAAAATATTTTAAAATTAATGCTTGAAGCATGTTTTTAAAGTAACATAATCTCAAAAGTTTTTTTAAAAAATAAATCTGAAAAAATTATTAAGAAAAAGTTAGATGTGAAAGAATTACGGAAAGAGGAGGAAACAAGCTCTCCCCATCCGTCCCCCCTCCCCA
>NC_068983.1:119977729-119985041 GCF_001194135.2 Octopus bimaculoides | reverse complement strand
ATATATATATATATATATATATATACACTTTCTCCACAACAAAATTATATCAAAATGGAAACAGGAACGTAAAAGTTTGAGTAACAAGTATTGTGGAGCTGGCGTGGGTTGACTTAGTTCATCTGCACAGATTGTATCGTGTCGGTCGGTGGCAAAAACTGGCCTACGTGATGCAAAGCATATTTGCTTAGTCAACATTTTAATTTGCTTCTTTGTTTCTTGCTATTTCCTTAAGAATCTAAAGTAGTGAGGAAAGAGATGACACCAGTTAGTTGGCTTGTATTCCATTTATTGACATTACTGAATATATCAAAACAAATCGATCAGGGCATTGTCTTTTCTCGCATTCCCTCAATGAATAAATATTGAAGGCTGCCTCCACATGGTTGCTCGACCTACTAGAAATAGCAGCCAAATCTCCTTCGAATCACGACCTACTGTTTTAAAAAGTGTACGCATTGAATAATGTACACTAAAGAAAGAAAATGATATGAGGGTAACTACGGGAACAGCTTTGATCATAAACTGCAGAATCAGATATTGCTGACTTGGGGACTAAACAGCTCTACCTTTCTTAAAAGCCACAGTGATATACGTGAAGTAAAATAACAACAGGCGATAAATAGGTGATAAAACAAGCAATTGCAAGGAAGCCTTTTTGTAGTCGCCTAAAATGCTATAAATCGCCCTCAAATAGCATCCTACCGTATAAAATTTGTTCCAGATACACTATAGCCTCACCCACTCTCCGGAAACGAGATGACAACGGCTGAAACCTTTCAACGTATGTATTCCAGATCATGGTTGACCTGGGGCTAAACAACATCATTATGAACTGTCTCCGCAGAGAGTTCGTCCCAGCTCTGCAGCTTTATTAATATGAATTATATGATGAATTTAAAGGCATTTTTACAAATGTATCCAGTCACTTATTAAAAGTAACAAATAAGCAAATAAATCCAGCAAAAAGTAAAAACTTTATACAAAGTTTATTCCCCAATGGCAGATGGAAACTGATATTACGTATTAGACGAAAGTCTGAGAGTGAAAATTTATTTTTAAAGTCTTATTTCTGTTGAAGTATTCAGAACAAATTTTCATCAAAGTTTATCAACTTAACTTTTCAATTTCTTTCTTTTTAATCCAATAAGTAATTATTTCATGTTCACTTTTAATGTGTATCATAACCAGAACTATAGATAGATAGATAGATAGATAGATAGATAGATAGATAGATTTATATAATAAACACGTACACAATGATGGGGAGACGATTTAGTTAAACGATTTGGGGCCAAAATGGAAAATAAGGGCGCAATCAATAAAGAATTGGAAGCGCATTGTGACCAATGGTATATAACATCCATCTGGTTGATACATGTGATACACACACGTATGTGTGTGTGTGTATACATGCACGTGTGATTGCATGAGACAGAATGGTTGCATGTGTGCACATGAAATGTGTACAATCTATGTACATGGATTTAACCCTTCCACTTGTGAATCGATAGTGCAATACAATGAAGTCGGCTCAAGAGAATAGGTTTCGTTCTCCTCGTAGAGAATATTCAGGAAAGTTTCCTAAAAATATGATATTTCAATAAAGACGTTTACCATGGATCTTTCATTGACTGTGGTATTAATAATATATATATATATTTATGAACGCGCACTTTTATACACACGCGTTTCATTTTGACAACCTTGACAATTTAAGGACACTTCTATCTTTTTGACTAATAATTCGTCATATTATTCCGAAATCAACTTCTCAAGAGTTGATATTGTTGTTTTTTAGCCGGCGATAAAACAAGTACCAGTAACATACTGCAGTTAAGTCAATTGGCGAGGCTCTTTCTCTCAAGCAAAATTTTAGTTTTGCAGTGCCTAGTCCAAAACAAATATGCTATCCCGTTAACTAACTTTGATGGAGCCGCTGAATGTCTGAAGCGATATTTTAACTATTAACTGAATGAAAATATATAAACAAATAAAATATAACTTACCTTGACAGGCTACCATATAAAGATCCAAAAGTGCGCAAAGAATTAACAAGTATTTCTTCATGATTAGCGATAAAAGAACTTACATCGGAGATTACGATAGCTTGTTGTGTATAAAAAAACAATAAACGAAGGGAAAATATATTTCGTTTGGTGCCACACGATAAAGTGCGCGAGTGAAAATGGTAAACGTGGAACTAAGAATGATGCGAAGTAGAAAGAGGGTTAAAAGAGGCTGACTTGTGTTCGTACATGCCACATCAGCAACTTCCGAGAGGCTGTAATTCGATAGTCTACTGTTTAGACTTCTGACTGTCAAGCGGATGGAAGGAAAAGAGCAGTGAAAGCTGTTTTTACGACATCAACAAGCATCTTCGTGTTTTCACTTCCGTTGACGTCACTTCCTCTCCATAATTGAGTCTAATTCTAATGTCATGGCAACTACAAGCTATGTTCAAAATGTATTCGAGCGGTGTACTGTAGTAACCATAATCTTATGTTGTGAAATAACCTGATTTGGGTTGGGTTTAGGGTTAGACTGCATGCTAAAGTAAATGACCATTATATGCACTGGGGCCTATAGTATTTATTGGCAGTAAGCCACAGCATACATAGGTCAGAATTGGGCCCCTAGATCCTTGAGGCCTCCAGGTAACTACCCAGTGTGCCCATGCCTAAGATGGCACTACATGCAATTAAAATATTTGGTGGAGCCATCTTCTGTCACTGCAGCGCCACACTAGATAGTATTTCTGCAACTCTCAGTCATGGCTATTTGACAGCGGACTTTCGGAATAGCTGTCCAACGTAAGGTGAAATTTCTCTGCTTTCTCGGGATTTTTTCAAATTTGTTATTATCAAACATTTCAAAACATTGGTGGTGGGTGGAGCCTGTTTAAAAAAAAATTCTTTTAATACATGTTTTTTAAACATCTGTCCTTTCCCCCATAATTCTACCATCTACAATAGCCATCACAATTTTCTTTTTCATTATTTTTTATGTGATAGTATTCAACATTTTGACACATGTAATCTGCATTTTTAGAGATAAAAATGTCATAACTCCTCCCCGTACTTTTCACGATTAAAATAATTTTCTTTTTGTCATTTTTTTCTCTTGTATGTCATACGCTGAAACACGTCTGATAGTTTTGTAGCTTTCTTTAAAACCAAAAATTTTTCAAAAAAATCCGTGTTCTTCAAATTTCTTAACCCCACCCCCGTTTTCTCATCACCTTTCATGTTGAAATTACTATTTCGGTCTTGAAAAGAAAATTTCAGTTATCTTTTGATTAATTGAAGAGATGTATAATGGGAACCACTGTTGATCGTAACAAGTGGTTGCAGCAAAGGAAAAGGAGAAGTCCTTACGCATTTGCTCAACCAGCTAGAAATAGCAGCCCCACCCTACTATATTAAAATAAGGAAAAACATTGGACCATGTCATCCCCTACCATTTTAGAAAAGGACATATTCAATAATATATTCCTGTGCCTGAAAAAACATGAATTGGTCATTAATGCTGTGACATAAGTGGTTTAGCCCCAGTTCTTGTCTGGAAACTGAAATATCTTAATGGACAAAAAGTCATTCAAGTTGTCCATCAACACAAACAATAGTGAAATCAGGTTAAGTTCAAAACAAATTCTTGTTTTTCTTTTAATTAATTCATTTAGTTTTTTATGTCGTGTAGAAAAAAAATTACAAAAAGAAATTAATAAGCATGGGTAAATATGGTTTCACTACTATTTTAAATTCTTTTACTCTTTCTGTTGGATATAAATAAAAAAAGGGATGGTGGTGAAAAAAATTAACAAATGTGTGGCAAAAGTGGGGAAAAAACAAAAAAAAGGATTTCAATTACAGGGACAAAAAATGTTAATTACAGAATTCTGAAGAAATTTTGGGAAAATCACTCAAGTGTCATTGATCAAATCAGCTGTTTTATCTCTTTGTTTGGCAATTTCCGTATGAAATTTTTATTTCTTTAACTTCCATTTCTTATGTTGTTTGAAGCCAACATTTCCTTTGAGGTCCATGAGTGAGCTGAAAAGTGAAATACACACACATGCATTGTCTGTCATGTCCCAGGAATGAGTCAAACACACACTGACACACACTTATGCATATGCGACTTTCTCCAAAAGATCATCATTCTTTCTATATTTTAAACATATGTACTTCATTTTTATATATGAAAAAACAGATTTGTAACAAAAAATAGTTCTTGCATCCCTGTGTATGAAATTATATAGACATTGTAGTCCTATCAAAAGAAAAACAAACAACACCTTAAAAGATGATACTAAAGAATTTATGCTGCTTAAATATAATTTAGCCCTTGTGTATATCTTTGTAGTTATGAGGTAGATTGTATTTTACGTTTTCAATAAACTAAATATCAGTAATACTCTCAAGTCATTGCAATCATATTTTGCAGATTTTTAAAAATGCCTAATGCTTGGCTTTGTGCGAACATTATGGAGTGCTTAGGGCCGAGAGTCTGGTGGTTTGTGACATGGAGGAATTTAATCAATCTCAATCATTTAAGTCACCTAGCTGTTTCTCATAACTTAGGTTCCCAGAGATAGTATAGACTAACAGGACTCAGATAAATCTACTTAATTGAAGTGCTGGTAAATCATGCCCATCATTAAGGAGTTGCACTAGACGCACTGCCCCCTCATTATTCAATAATGCACCCTCAGATTTACTCCACTTTAGCATTATTGCAAATTAGTGCCCACCCAGAATATTCTGAAACACCCCCAGACACCAAAGTCTGGTAACAGGCCTTTGGTGAATCCAGAAAGTGGGAAAGAATATTGCATAGTACATGGATATGTGATGGACAGTAATTGTAATTAATAGGGTTGTTTTGAATGCAGCTGGAACTCAGAAATTGTCAGCATTGCATAGATATCTTATCTATAGAAAGCAGATTTTCGCTGGACCATCATCTCATGCATGGAAAAATAAATTTTTCGATAATGGCTAAAAATGGACAGTCTGGTCCTAAGGTACCGAAAAAGTTAAATGTTGCAAACTTTAAATTAGCAAGCAACTTGCAAAGATTCCACAATGAAATACAAAGCATCAATCTTGACCCAAACAATCTATGGGTAGATTTCAAAACAGAATTTCAGGCTGCCAGTTCGTCAGTGGGATTTAAATTACGTAAGTCCAGTGACTGGTTCTCAGATAGATCAACAGAAATGCATGATCTACTTTTAGAAAAACAAAACTTAGGCAATACACTTCTTTCTCAGTCCTTGAACCCCAACTCAAACGAAGCTTACAGAAAGCTGAAAAGGAAAGTGCAAACTGCTCTAAGGAAAATGAAACAGGAATGGTGGAATGATAGAGCAAAATGGGCACAAAAAGCAGCTGATAGAAATGATGCCAAGAGTTTTTACTCTTATGTTAAGGAGGTATATGGCCCAAAATCTTCTTCAATAGCTCCAGTGAGAACAGCAAATGTATGTTTGCTTCTGACTGACACCGCTTCTATTCATAAGCGCTGGGTAGAACATTTTTCTGCACTTTTTAATAGATCTTCATACACTGACATGAGGACGATAGAAAAAGTTGAACACCTTCCAATTATAGAAAAGATGGCATTTGAACCAACTCTAAATGACATTTATTTAGCTGTGAATAAGCTGAATAACAATAAGTCTCCAGGGTCTGATGGAATCTGTGCAGAAGTCTTGAAATATGGGGGTGACAAAATGTTTGAACTCTTAAATATATTAATTTGTCACTGTTGGAGAACTGAGAAAGTGCCTCAAGACTGGATTGATGCCATTTTAGTCTCCTTGTATAAATTGAGTCCAAAGAATTCTGTATGGTAATTTTCGTGGGATTTCACTTTTGTCTTTGGTTGGAAAGGCATTTGCCCACATTTTGTTAGAACGTTTAAATACCTTCATAGTTTCAAATATGTTGTCTCCCAACATTTCCTTTATTGCGCTGGTAGAGATAACCTCCTCCATCTCCCCCTTGTCACCTATTTCCTGCAAAATCTCCGTGTACTGCTGCTTCAGGTTCGAGTCTTTCAAAGTCCATTTCAGACACAACTTCATCCATGTAGAGGTCAAGGTCTTCTTTGTAACACCCTGCCAGGCCACATTGATAATTCTGAGGCATATCATGATGTTATAGTGGTCCTTCTAGAACTCTTGAAAAGTGAGGTTTGTGCTCTCCATCACCTCAAAGCAGTGGAAGAACAGGTGCTTGGTGAAGAGCTTCTTGAAATTAGAAACCTCCTGCTAGTCCATGGGATGCAAGACAAGGGTGGTGTTAGGTGGAAGGTAGAGAACCTTTATAAACTTGAACTCTTCGAGGATGTCATCTTTGAGGTTAGGTGGGTGAGCAGGTGCATTTTCCAGGATGAGAAGGGCTTGCAGGGGCAGGTTATTTTCCAGGAAATATTTCTTAACATCAGGACCAAAGACCAAATTCACCCACAAAGAACTGCCTGGCAACCTATGCCCTTGGATTTGCCCTTCACATAACCTGCAGTTTTTCTTTCAAAATCTTATGTGACTTAAAGGCTCTGAGGTTTTCCGAATGATAATGAGCAATGGTTTAGACTTGCAGTTGCTGCTCGCTCACATTAGTACACAGTTCAAGGGTTAACCTCTCCTTCATGGATTTGTGGATTGGCATCCTCTTCTCCTCTACCGTTATATAAGTCCACTTTGGCATCTTCTTCCACTAAAGTTCTGTCTCTTAACAGTTGAAGACTTGCTGGTGGATGTATCCTTTGGCTGCTATAATTCCGGCAAAAGTTTTGAGGTAATCCTCAGCAGCCTTCATGTCTGCTCTCGCTGCCTCACCATGGCTGACAAGTGGGGGAATACCGATCATCTTTTAAAAATTATTGAACCAGCCCCAACTGTATGGTGAATTAAATTGCATTGAATATGCTATAAGCTATATGTTATGGTATGTGGTGTGCTATATGTAATTACTATCCCATGAAAACTCCTGCCTAGTTAGTTTGACTTCATCATAATTTTGGTGATTAAACTATTTTTTTCCTTTCTTTGATGTTCTACCCTACTGATCATATTATATATATATTTGTAATCGCTTTTATGTAAGTAAGTCTCCTAATTATATACCCACTAGAAACTATAAAACCATATATGTAATAACACCTGTAACATTGCAACTTATAAAATCTCTTTGGTCTGAATACCTCTAACTGCCCTCACTACACCCATATCTACTACCTCTTCTTTTCAGGTTACCTTTATCTCTTCCCTACCTCAAATTTTAATGCCCTGTCTCTTTAAACG
>NC_068983.1:119974213-119977719 GCF_001194135.2 Octopus bimaculoides | reverse complement strand
ATAACACCTGTAACATTGCAACTTATAAAATCTCTTTGGTCTGAATACCTCTAACTGCCCTCACTACACCCATATCTACTACCTCTTCTTTTCAGGTTACCTTTATCTCTTCCCTACCTCAAATTTTAATGCCCTGTCTCTTTAAACGTAGGTTATAGATAAGTCTTATTTTCTATAAATTCTTATCATTTTGTTTTCTTACTTTGATATCCTTACCTGTTAACCTCTTATCCTTTTATAAGTTGTTACTGTTCTTAAATAGAGAACTTAGCTACTTAGGTCTATGTGAGATGGTTATACTATATCCATATAAATGTATAAGTATTTGTATATCTGTATATATGCATATATGTGCATAACCTAGTAACCTCTTGTCCCTTATAAATTGTTATCTTTCTTGTTCTTAAATAGATAGTTTTTAATTACATAAGTCTATGCGAGATGGTTATACTATATCCATATAAACGTATAAATATTTGTGCATGTGTGCACATAAATAAAGATGTGTGTGTATCTGTACACATCTTTATTTTTCTGATTCTTGGCTTATAATTAATATATAGATAGCATGTTTATCTTTCCAGCATTCCACAAGTAAATGCCCTGAGCAATCTTTATAGAAACCACCTTATAAGTAATTAAGTACATGAAGGAATATTAAACTAATTCTATGTAATCTTTCCTTTTTAATGCTTATAATTGATATGCACACACATTTTACCTATTTTGGTTATGATATCATTTTTGAAATTCTTAAATTTTATTTTTATACAACATAACAATATTGTTTATAAACAATCAACCATAGTAGCCCATGATAAATTTCCTCTGTATTAATATCATAGATTTTGTTAGTGTCTTGCCCCTTTAACTGGTAATTATTGTCATGCTTTAGAGTCTTCTCTTACCCAGCCTCTTTTTATAGACAGTTACTCAATACGCAATTTACTCCTAATGTTTTGACAATATTTATGACCTTACCTGGCCATGAGCTGTCAACTCACACTTGTCCTTCATTCCAAACAGACACAGTCCTCTAGTCTTAGATTTAGTAGCTGATAAAAAGACAAAAAAATTAGAAATGAATCACAATCCTTTACAAGCTATAACTTCATGCCTTTCTTAGAAGTGTAGTCTATACTTAGCTACAATAGTGACAACATGGATTTCTTCCATCTTCTTGCTCTGTTAAAATATTTGAGAAAAATTATATTAATGTATCCAACTGATTAAAATTCTATTTATTTGTGCATTCTATAAATTCTATTTATTATGATTACAAAAAGGGATCACCTCTTTAAATTCATTTAATGTTTTAGGCCCAGAGGATTTAAGGATGGCAAGAGATTCCCTTACACACAACTTACATTTGTTAATATTAGCTCTGAAATAAGGGGCCCATGATATAACAGACCATTCAAGGGAATAACTTTTTTTTATTCCTCTTTAAACTATGTATATAAGAGGCAAGTGTAGTGGAGTTACAATTCTTTTCGTTCAAAAACAAAATTCATGTGGGCCCTATACCTAGCCTCAAAATTGACAGTACTGCCTATATAAAACCTATCCAAATTACCCTCCTCTTTAACAACACATTTAAATATAGCATTAGTAATCAGACAGAATCCTTCAAGGGGACTCAGTTACAGGATTTACCTGAACCTCCCCTATCCCTATTACTAATACTAACATTGCTTATCTGGCTTCCCGCATACTTTCCTTCACATATCTCATTACAAGGGGTCGATAAGACTGGTGGGAGCAAATGGTTAGTAGCATTAACCTTAGGCTTATTAGAGCTTACCTGCCCAATGCCAGGATTTCAAACAGAGGAATACTTTCACTGCAGTTGCCCATTTAATTTGCTTCTATTAATAGATGCAATAATGGAGGCCAAATTTGGAGACTTCCTTCTTCTAGGTAGATTACCAACCAAGGTTGCAAAAAGGGATCACCTCTGTAAATTTATTTAATGTTTTAGGATTTAAGGATGGCAAGAGATTCCCTTACACACAACTTACTTTTGCTAATATTAGCTCTGAAATAAGGGGCCCCGTGATATAACAGACCATTCAAGAAAATAACTTTTTTTTATTCCTCTTTAAACTATGTATATAAGAGGCAAGTGTAGTGGAGTTAATATTCTACCTGCCCATGTGGTAAGCTATCCCATTCTAGACACCAAACCGACACTCAAGTACTCTATAAAATGATGAAATATCACTCCGGTGTCCAACGCAGAGTAGCTCATTCATACATAAAGAAAAAAAGGTACGACAATTTTTTAGTCATCTTGGAAACATCTGAACTACTCATACTCTTGTGTGCGATTCCTACACTCCTCTCCAGACACTTCCTGCAATTTTGTGTAGGCTTCTGAGCAGGTATCACCATGACAGCTTTCTCTGTCATGATCAATGTGATTATCACACATTATACACCTTCCTTCCAAGCACTGCTGTAAACAGAGGAACTTAGTGCACATACACAGCAGAGTTTAAGACCAATTTGTGTCAAGTGGCTTCACTCTGTGTGCTTTAGCTTCATTACAATAGCAGCAGTCCGGATACTTTTTGATCAGATTTTGTCTCCCTTAGTGTTCAGTCAACATTGTCAAAGCATTCTCTTCTTATCATTGATATTTCATACCAAACGATAAATTTTGATTCTCTGGTGTCATATGCTAAGTTGTATCTCTTATCAATGTCACAGACTGATTTTTCTTGAATTGAGATTGGTATCTTGAATTTGGAATGAGTTGTCTGTCCATCTGCCCAGTATCAAACATAGCTGCAATTCCTGATGAAAGAACAGCAAGAGTTATTTGACCATTACCTCTGACATAAGCTAACTAGGTATTTGTGAGGAAAGTTTTTTCTGTTCCTCCTGGTGCCTCAATGAAAATGAATGATGAGGAATTCATGTTCAAATGTCCAACATGATTACAACTGACCTGTTGCTCTACATTAAGCAGTAGTGTTCTTTCAGCAACAATATGTCACTGCTCATCAATGTCGTGCCATCAGGGAAAAATATTCTTATGAATTCTTATAAAAAAAAATATCTCATGAAAATATAAGGAGAATTTCTAGGCACTCTGGAAGTTGTATAAAAGATTAAGGGAAGAAAAAAGTAAGAAAAAGGAGCGGATGGCAGTAGCTGCAGCAACTCTTTGAAGTGTCGCCACTGCAAATTGACATTTTCAATTTGATTTTTTTTCTTTAAGGGGTAAATGACCATTTTATGTGTAATCTTTATTATCTTAATCAAAGGGCAGGAAAACAGACAAACTTTGAGTTTTAGTATCAGATAGATAGGTACACCCCCACAGACACACTTACACACATATATATACATATACATACACACACACACATATATATATATATATATATATATATGTATATATATATATATATATATATATATATAGTGATTTCAAATTTTGGCACAAGGCCAGCAATTTTGATTAAATTGCCTTCGTCCAACACCAGTGCTCAACTGGT
>NC_068983.1:119963161-119974103 GCF_001194135.2 Octopus bimaculoides | reverse complement strand
TGGCACTCCGTCGCTTACGACGTCGAGGGTTCCAGTTGATCCGATCAATGGAACAACCTGCTCGTGAAATTAATGTGCAAGTGGCTGAGCACTCCACAGACACGTGTACCCTTAATGTAGTTCTCGGGGATATTCAGCGTGACACAATGTGACGAGGCCGACCCTTTGAATTACAGGCACAACAGAAACAAGAAGTAAGAGTGAGAGAAAGTTGTGGTGAAAGAGTACAGCATGGTTCGCCACCATCCCCTGCCGGAGCCTCATGGAGCTTTAGGTGTCTTCGCTCAATAAACACTCACAGCGCCTGGTCTGGGAATCAAAACTACGATCCTATGACTGCGAGTCTGCTTCCCTAACCACCGGGCCATTGCGCCTTCACGTATTTATATATACATAGATATATAAGCAGAATAGAGAACCCTGGATATATCTTTCAGAAACAACTTCATATGTTTGTGTAGTTGAATTATTACCTAGTACAGAAACATATTAAGTCCTAGATAAGAGATGAACCAACCACAATCCAATCTTGTTACTGAGGAAGGCTTGTTTATAACCTTTTTAACCTTTTTGTTACCAACTCGTCTGAGACCTCCCATTGTGCTATGATAAATCTTGTTTTAAAATTACCTCCCATCTGATGTAGCAATATTCTTTTGTCTTTTCTGACATAAATTGACCTTTCCTCATCACATAAGACATATCTGATTGTTCCTTCTGACACATAGAGATCTTTTGCAATTGACCTCATGGATTTTCTGAGATTGTAATCAATGGTCTGTTGAACTTGCTGGATAAATTCAGGTGTTCTGATGATTTTAGAGCATTTAGAATGCTTTTTACACTTTGATACTTTTCCATCTTTGGTCTCTAGCTCCTTACAAACTTTGGAGATGAAAGATGTATCGACTTTCAAAAATTGAGATGTTTCTAAATTGCTCTGCTTAGCATTTATAGCCATGAGAACAGCACCCCTCTTTATTTCTGGAGTAAGATGAGGGTCTGCCGTTATTATTTTCTGAAACAAAGATTATATAGAGTTAGCAAAAACTGCAGCAATGACCAAAAAAAGGTATGTCCTCAAAATACTTTATGCATCTTGTATATACATATATATATATATATATGTGTATGGAGATGAGTACCAACATTCCCATGTGGTATATATGTGTGTGTATATATATAGTTGTATATATATATATATATATATCATCATCATCATCATCATGCTTCTGTAAAGTCTACTACATTCCCTTCACAAAGCATTGATGAAGCTGAGACTGTAGTAAAAGATACTTACCCAAGATAACAACTAGTGTAATTTTTGCAATTTGCAGAAATTTCTTGTATTACAAAGGAGCCGAAAGATTCTGTTGATGTGCTATTGATCAAAAGATTTAAAGCTGTGCTTTAGGTCCTCCTAAACAATATCTGAAATGTTCTCATTTTGTATACATACCAATACATGCTAGTGTGTGTGTGTGTAATTATGCATGTATGAAGATACACATAGATAAATTGAATTAGAGAAAAAATTTGTTTCAAGTATTGCATGTCAGCTATACAAAATGTTGGGTGTATTTACAATTAAAGAAAAACTTCTAAGGAAAGCTTCAGAGAAATAAACAAAGAGATAAAACAGTGAGATGAGTGGATTTTATCAAAATTTAAAGTAAATATTTTAACAAAATCTGAGGTACTTCAATAAACTAGAAAGCCATCTTGAAAATAAAATGATTATCTATGTTATGCTTGTGTGAGTATATGAGTAATTAGGATATAGCCTTCTGTCTGTTCTTGCTTGGTAAGATAAATGACAGTAAAATCAACTAATTTAGTGTTGAGTAAGTTGTAATAATCTGTTATATTTATAAAAGTAAAAGATGTAATATATTCCTTTAATAATGGCTAAAAATGTTTAACTGGGCTTTTTGTCATGCAGGTGACCATTTTTAGAAAGTGTTAAAGTAAATTGCTATTGCGTAAGTGTATATGTGGATTATAACACAGGGAGCACTAATCTTCAGAAATATCTAAAAAGAATTATTTGCTGGATGAGATAGTATAAGAAAATACTAGGTTGACACCTGTTGTTACGCTGCTGGTAAAAATATTTGTTCAACATTTTTCCTTTACTTGTTTCAGTCATTAGACTTCAACCATGCTGTGGCACTGCTTTGAAGAATTTTTTTAGCCAAATAAATCAATCTCATTACTTATCGTTTTTTTTTTTTTTTAAAGCCAGGTAATTATTCTATCGGTCTCTTTTGATGTACTGCTAAGTTACAGGGATATACACACACCAACACTGGTTGTCAGGTGGGGAAAAACACAGACACACACACTCATACAAGATTCTTTCTGTTTCCATCTACCAAATCCACTCACAAGGCTTTGTACTCCAGAGACACATGCACCCTTAACGTAGTTCTCAGGGAGATTCAGAGTGACATAGAATGAATCAAGGCTGGCCCTATAAGCAACTGGAAAATCTGGCTACTCAACAGAGCCCACCCAAGGATATTAACAAGTTGATGATGGAGGAAATTGTCAACTTTCTGAAAACAATTTGACCCAAAATGTTCCATTGTGTGATGTTCCAAGCTCTGGAGTGACATGCAATGGAAGCCAGGCGAAACTCGTCAGGAGCGGGCAGCATGTATATGTCAAGACACTACAACCTGTGACTTTCCTTAGATCACAGACCCTCAAGATGAAGCTCTTAGACAGAGATTCATATTCTGTCAACAATGAAACTGTCTTGAAGGCTCTTTTAAAGATCAAGGACACAGAGGTAGACTTTGCCTGTGCTGTCCAAGTCACGATTGATACCAAAGACATGGCGAAGGTTGCCAAGGAAACTGTTTACAGTTCCAAGACCAGGCCTTTCAACAAGGTCAAGCAGAGACAGAACAAGGGTCAATGAAAGAACCACCAGCACTCTAATTCCATAGACCCTGAGTTGAAGTGTTACAGATGTGGAACAGCCTTTAAATGGACACATTGCCCCTACAAAGTAATCAAATGCCACTTTTGTGACAAGAAAAGACATTTAGAAGCTGTTTGTAAGAAGAAGTAACAACAGCAACAAGAACATTGTTCCCAACTGTCTGTGAAGAGAATCATGAAAGCAGAGCTTGTCAAAATAATTCTCGGTGAAGTTCCCGACGATACTTCTAGGTTAGTTGTGCTAATTACAATCCAGGACCGACAGTTCACGATGGAACTGGACACTGCAACTGAGGGAAATTTCATTTCTTTGCTGGTCTGGAAACTAGGAAAACCAAAGCTTGATGATGTTAGACTTCGCTATGAGTCTCCCAGCAAGCACAACCTGCACATGCTGGGAACTTTTATGGGCCAAACCAAGGATCCAATGACTTGTAAACAAAGCTCAATACCTTACATAGTTACCAAGATCCCTCAACTGAAGTTGCTGGGATGAAATGCTATCCAGACACTAGGAATCTCTGTGGACATTACTCTTGGACTGAGATGCATATATTCAAATGTTCTGCAAGAACATGTCTGGACATGGGGAAATATTACCTTGCTTGGAAATGGGTAAGTGTTGACAACAGGAAAGGCATCTGACCATAGAAAGTCTTTCTCAATAAACTCTGCCCAATCCATGCATGCATGGAATAGTGGACGTTAACAGCATGCCTACTCAACTTTGTTTCCTCATAACTTCCCCCAAAAAAGCAAAATGGCTGTGTGGTAAGAAGTTTGCTTCCCAACTACATGCTTCCAGGTTCAATCCCACTATGTGGCACCTTGGACAGGTGTCTTTTAGTATAGCCTTGGGCCAACCAATGTCTTGTGAGTGGATTTGGTAGACGGAAACATATATGTCTTTTTTTCCCATACCATCGCTTGACAGCCGGTGTTGGTATGTTTACGTCCTCGTTATCTAGCGGTTCGACAAAGAGACCGATAGAATAAACACCAGGCTTTAAAAAAAAATAGTATTGGGATCGATTCATTCGACTAAAAGTTCTTCGAGCCTGTGCCCCAGCATAGCCGCAGTCTAATAACTGAAACTAGTAGAAGATAAATGATAAATACTTTTCAGTTGGCGCAGACTACCATTATATTGGGATTTAATGTGAAAAATAAAATTGTTGGGCACACATACAAATATACTGACAAACATCACAATTTTTTCCGATATTTCATGTTTCATTTTATAGATATTGTCGTGTACGAGCCCACCATTTTTTTTGCATATCAAATTCAAATCTGAAAAGTAGTTGTAGAAAATTCATTAAAAAATACTTATTTGTCGGGAAGTTATGAGGAAAGAAAGCCGAATCGTATGAATCCCCTCTCCCCACCCTTGGGAATAGTTTTCATAACAGATTCCATTGTAATCGGAATTTATATCATCTGAAGCGTATTTGTAGAAAATTTCATTAAAATATATCCATTTTTCTGGAAGTTATGAGGAAACTAAGTCGAGTGGGGGCACACTTGTGTAGGTTTACCGATAATAACACGAATTGTCAACCAGCCACCCACTCCCAAGTCAATACAATATTAGGATTGAGATAAGTGTGAATGACAGGTTCAGGAGAGAGCGGCAGATATAATTCTCCTCTATTCTTTTATGTTCTGGGTTCAAATCCCGACAATTTCGATTTACCAATACTAGAGTAAACTTTGTGGTCATGTCCCGCCCTATTGCACAGCTAGCAGTGCCTCACTTTTACTGCAGCTTCTTGAGTCACTTTCATATAGCGGAAGTTAACTGTTAGTTAAACGGAAGCGGTATACCACGTGATAAGTACTTGATGTTGGTCCGTTGATACTACTTCAATTTGGTAATTTACCGTAGAGATGGAGGTAAGTCTCAATTATTTTCACTTCCATACTGGTCATGTAGAAAAGAAGGATAGTGAGAAAAGCTTCTGATGGATCAACATGCATCTCTGTTTTAATAATACATTCCAATAGTAATCTGGTTGTTGCTGTATGTGTGTTGTATCTTTACATATATGTGAGTCTCTCTCTTCTCTTTGCGTGTATGTATATATGTGTATATCTATTTGTATGTGTGGGTATGTGTATATTTATATGTTTGTGTGTATACATGTATACACACATAACTCATACGTATGTGTTTGGATAGAGAAACATGTTTTGTGTTAACGATTCAAGATGAGTGTTCATTCTTCCAACCACCTTTCATAGGAACTTCTATGTACTTCATTCTTTCATTTTAATCTGTTAGTTTTTCTCTTTTTATATTTATCACGCAGTTATTGCCATTGCCACAGACTTTTAATATATCTCTTGCCTCCACCGCTACATACATTCGCCTTCCTATTAATAACGTTCAAATTTTGTTAAGTGTTTGCTTTCGGATTCATCTACCTGGGATCGATAAAGCAAGTACTAGTAATTTAGTCAGATCGAATTACACAACTATTTCTGTGATTTTTATAACAAAAATTGTTAGTTCAAATCTCGTTATGTTGTCTAAAAGCTTTTATTTTCTCGGGCTCAGTAAATCCTAATACTAGACATGTATCGGAGTCAATTCAATAAAATGTAGTCCTTCACAAATCTGTAGCTTTGTGGTCGCAATGTATGAGATACTAACAATCTCTTCTTATTGCTCTTGAGAAATGCCTGAATGTCTCTCAATCACAATTTCTCTTTGACATTGACTTATTGTTAAACGGAGTAGCGAATATTTAAAGGTATGATTTATCTGAATTATTATCGATTTGCAACATGCCCACTTCATACTCAGTCCTTACTAAATCAACACAAATAATAGCAAAATTTGTAACAAAACCCCCTTTTTTTTGTTGTTTCTCTAGTTAAAACAATATAGATTCGTCTGAATACCCCCTCACACATACTACTTTGATACATCACCTTTTTTTTCTCCACCGTTCTGCTTCTATTGGTCTAATGACATTGGTCATCGTTATACGTATGTAAACAACACACACGTTCATATACTTTACACAACTACAAATACAGCACACACACGCATTGCGTCTTTATGTGATGATATTTTACACCTTGCCAACCATTCTGATTTGCTGCCTCGCACCAACTACACCGTGCAGGCTTGCAGTGATTAATCGTTAGCTACAATCTTATTCTATCAGAAATTTTCTCATAGGTTTTATATGATTTGTTTTTAAATATTGCACTAGTAATCTAGACGTTATTGAACGATCAAACTGTATTTAATACAGTTAGGGTAAAATATTTACTCTATCGATTTGTGTTTCATTTTATTTTCCGAACTGGTTTGGTGAGATATTTTAGAAATTCTTTCACAATTCTTGGCACGCCATTCACCTGGAGATATTAATGGAATTTTTTTTTTAATGATTGTCTCCCTTCATACATCTTCTACTGACTGGCAACTCCGCAGCTTGGAGACAACCAGCTTCGTTCTCTTCACCGCTGTGCTTTTCTGATTTTGTCTTTTGTTGATTTTTATTGTACCCAATATTTCAATTTCAAAAACGTTATTGTGACACCCACATGACAGTAATGAACGTTATTCATGATATAGAAGACTATTCTAAATGCGGTATCAATCAACAGTAACAAAATTTCTTTTTATTAACAGAAGTACATAATATAAATAATTAAAAAAAAAAAAAAGATATAAATTAACTTAACAATAATAACCTCTCATACAACTCATAATATTTAGCGACTCAATAATAGTTATAACATCATATTACTCGAATAAGTAGAAAGATTTTGGGGCAAGGTGATTTCCGAAATAAGATACTCAGTAACTCTAAAGCTGTCTACAGTTTAGATCCATGGACTGAGAATGACCGCTTTAGGTTCTAAATACTCAAAAAGACAGATTAGATTAGATCTCAATTTGTCTTATTAGTGAAAACTATCATTTTTTTATATTTATTTCAAAGTTATAAATTTAGAGATGTACTTCTAAAAGGAATCTTGTTTAATTGTACCATTAACTTGGAATTGTTGAAGTTTCATTTTTGTATTAATTAACAGCTCGTATGCTTCATCAAATGGTAACATAACAACATAGTCTTTTTTCAGTAGAACAGAACATATATATATATATCAAGGAAATACTTTTGCACTTCAGCCTTTCAGTGGTTGATTACTACAAAAGCTAGGTTTCACAATCTCTCATGGTGACCTCACATTATACCATTGGTAATATTGCATCCCAAAAACTATACATTACATAGAGCCAGAAACTACCTCAGTCATGATCAGTTGTGGACCCTCTACAAAATTCATGCATATTAGAGTAATGCTCTACATACATTACTTTTATCATTGACATCCATTTCCCCTCTATTGTGTATAAGAAAAGTGTGCCTACTCATTTAAACTATCCAAAAAGAAATAGTTTTGTTAGCAATACAGTACAACAGAAGTAACTAGATATAAATTGCCAAGCCTACAATCTGTAGTCTGTTCAAATAATATAATAGTATAGCCAGTTGTTTTTAAAGGAGTCCATGTATAGCTGTGGTGGAGAGGTCTTCTTGAGTACAGCAAGGCGCCAGATATCTCGGTCCTCTGTTATGTCCTTCATAAGGTTCAGTGTTTTGAAATCAGCCTTCAGGAATTTGTCCACATCTTCCTGGGTCTTCCTCTTCCACAGGTTATATATTTTAACATATTGCCATATTATCCATTACAGAAGAAAATATAATTAATCTTCAGGGAGAATATTATTCTTGCTTCAATATACTGAATTTGATTGTAACTACTCTTACTTTCTGTTCTTATGGTTAACATTTAATCATATAATATGGCTCTGTTTGCTTGAAAAATATTAAAAAAGTAAACATTTTTTCTTGCTCCTTTTGTGTAAAACTGTGTTAGAAGGCATTTGAAAGCCATAAATCTTCCATTCATTTAGTAATTAGAAATATTGGTTTCAAATTTTGGCACAAGGCCAACAAATTTTGATGCAAGGCATAAGTCAATTACATCGAACCCAGTCCTCAACTTGTACTTATTTTATCGACATCAAAAGGATGAAAGTTTAAGTTGAACTCAGAACATAAAGATGGACGAAATGCCACTAAGCATTTTACCTGGCATACCTTAGTAATTAGAAATATTGATATTATTTTAAACTTTACAGCTCTGACACCTTGTATTATCATGTGGATTATTTTGATTCACTTGATAAACACTAGTTTGCACTCTGACACTATCAAACTGCAAACTGTCATTAGCTATCTAAGTTTAAAGTTTTTTTAATTTTTTTTTTTTATAAAATATAGCTGTGAATAATATGTTAAATCCTCATCAGGTATTTAATATTTAAAAAAAGTATTCCTTTTATGAATCCACTATAAACTTGTGGCTGAAACAAACAGTGTTTGGTAATCTTGGATCCCGAATCACTTTTATGGTACAGCAGAAGTATCTACTACTTAAGAACTGATATGAAAACATTAACAGAAGTGTTAAGAACCATTTGATCAAGATTTAGACATGAAATCTGAAAATAAATATGTATGTAGGTGCAGGTGTGGCTGTGTGGTAAGAAGCTTGCTTCCTAACCACATAGTTCTGGGTTCAGTCCCACTGCATGGCACTTTGGGCAAGGGTCTTCTACTATAGCCTCAGGCCAACCAAAGCCTTTTGAGTGGATTTGGTAGATGGAAACTATATAATGTGTGTTTGTGTCCCACCACTGCTTGCCAATGGGTGTTGTGTTTACATCCCTGTAACTTAGCAGTTCAGCAAAAAAACTGTTGGAATAAGTACCAGGTTTAACCAAAAAATTAAGTACTGGCATCAGTTCATTTGACTAAATATTCTTCAAGGTGGTGCTCCAGCATGGCCATAGTCTAATGACTGAATCAAGCAAAAGATATGTATATAATCTCCACTATTCTTCACTGTTGGGATTACAATTCCTTATTTATTAGATATGATGATTACTCAAGATTTAGTGATTTTCTTTTTGTTTGGCTAAGAGTCTTACTGTGATAGAAAATATGTTATTTCTTATTGTAAACATTGTGAAGCAGTGTAATGGTCCTCTTCAGTCCAAAATGTCCATGCTTTCTACGTTGGCTGTTTGAATTATTTTATGTGTAGGAGGTCAGTTCTTTCAGTTTGTAGTTCATTGAGCCGAAACACTGACAAATTGTTGTTTAGCCCCAGGTTAAGCAGACTTATAATTATGGATTTTCCAGCCATGACCATTGTCTTCTTTCAAATATAGTGCATCTAACACAACATTACTGTGTTCTGTCAGTTTACACACCACTGTTATCAAATCACACAATTACATTCATTAAAAGCATTTTTGTTCTTGACATCTGGCACTTGTGCCCACGGCATGTGTAAGGATTTTCGAGCGAGATTGTTGCCAGTGCCCCTGGACTGGCTCTTGTGTGGGTGGCACATAAAATACACCATTTTGAGCGTGGCCGTTGCCAGTACCGCCTGACTGGCCTTCGTGCGGGTGGCACGTATAAGCACCCACTACACTCTCTGAGTGGTTGGCATTAGGAAGGGCATCCAGCTGTAGAAACTCTGCCAAATCAGATTGGAGCCTGGTGTAGCCATCTGGTTTCACCAGTCCTCAGTCAAATCATCCAACCAATGCTAGCATGGAAAGCAGACGTTAAACGACGATGATGATGATGATGACATCAGTAACAAGCTTTTTCTAACTCACATTCTATCAACTGTAGCATGCCTCTGAGTTCTGTCTTACATTTATTTCATTTCATAATGACATATGTCACTGTTTCTACATACACACACTGGTAAATGCACTTCCTTAGCATTTTGCAAACAGTCAACATTCACTTGCAACCTAAACATTTCATGGACATAATAACCTACTCCCAGTCAACTGCACTGAAAGGCAGTCACTATACATATACCACAGAAACAATTCTGAAGCTCTGTGCTCTCCTAACTCATGAAGTTAAAACTCCTTAAGTTGCTACACATAACTGGCACATAAAAGCACTATTAGAACGTTGGGCCTCACAGAGGTGATGATAAGTGTAGTTGTAGTTGATGCCTGTGTCACGTAATTGGCACCCAGTTACTGGTACCAGTGGCACATAAAATACACCTATTACACTCTTGGAGTGGTTGACATTAGGAAGGGCATCCAGCCATAGAAACCATGCCAAATTAGTCTGGAACTTAGTGTAGCTCTCCAGCTTACCAGTTTCAGTCAACTGTCTAATCCATGCCTGCATGGAAAGCAGATGCTAAACAACAATGATGATGATGATGATGCATCATGATTTCTCTTGACAATTTCATATGTATAACATTGCCATACCGTCATCATAATTCATTGTTTAATGTCCACTTCTCCATGGTTGCATGGGTTGGGCAGAATTTGTTGAGGTGGATTTTTGTACAGCTGGATGCCCTTCCTGTTACCAACCCTCACCTGTTTCCATGTTGGTAATTTTACTCATAACCAGACATGTTTACACGGGAGATTGGAAATGAAGGACACTGACTGCATGATAGTAACACTCATTTACAATTATCACTTAAAGTCAAGGCAAGGATATAATAACACACACACATGTATTTATGACAGGGTTCTATCAGTTTCCATCAGCCAAATCCACTCAGGGCTATAGTAGAAGACACTTGTCCAAGGTGCCTTACAGTGGGACTAAACCTGAGACTATGTGGTTGGGAAGTAAGCTTTTTAACTACACAGCCACACCTGTGTTGGCGTTAGGAAGGGCATCCAGCTGTAGAAACTCTGCTAAATCAGATTGGAGCCTGGTGTCGCCTCCTGGTCCACCAGTCCTCAGTCAAATCGTCCAACCCATGCTAGCATGGAAAGCAGACGTTAAACGACGACGATGATGATATATATATTGCGCTTGCGAAAACCTGTTGAGTCAAGTGAAGTCATTGTCATGGCCAATGCCGGTAGCACATAAAAAGCACCATTCGAGCGTGG
>NC_068983.1:119954948-119963057 GCF_001194135.2 Octopus bimaculoides | reverse complement strand
GACCGGCACGGGTGCTGGTGGCATGTAAAAAGCACCATTCGAGTGTGGTCAATGCCGGTGCAGCAAGACTGGTCCTGTGCCAGTGGCACATAAAAAGCACCATATGAGTGTGGTCATTACCAGTGCCGCCTGGCTGGCTCCTGTGCCGGTAGCACGTAAAAAGCACCATTCAAGCATGGTCGATACCAGCACCGCCTGACTAGCCCTCGTGCCGGTGGCACATAAAAAGCACCCACTACACTATCAGAGTGGTTGGCGTTAGGAAGGGCATCCAGCTGAAGAAACTTTGCCAGATCAGATTGGAGCCTGGTGCAGCCTTCTGGCTTGCCAGCCCTCAGTCAAATCATCCAACCCATGCCAGCATGGAAAGCCGACGATATATATATATATCAGTTACATACATCCCAGAAAATAAGTTAGCTAGGCATTTCTAAACCACATCTCAAATAGCACTCTCACTGCCCATAATAGATACCTTATACAATAACCACTTAAAATAAGACAACACACACACATACTCAACACAGCAAATGTCCAATAAAATAACAATGCACACTATTGTATAATTGATACCCATCATTACAATACTAATAATTTATGTAGCTCACATTCTACACTGCTCCAATTCATTAATGCTAGGTTAAGTATACTGAAACACAAAACACCAACTACACACCACATACAAAGTGTATTCACCACCCAACAAATAACACAACTCACATAGGACATATTTTGCATAACAAAAGGAACAAAAGAACTCCAGCAACAACAAACCAAACACCATAGCAAAGGAAAACTAACATGTTTTCTCTCAAAAGCAATGCTACACACACACACTTAAAGAGCATAGAGATTACATCTGGTGAATAAGTGGAAACTCATATAAAACTATTATAAAACATAACTAGCAGCACCCCTTGGGAATTCCACTGCTTATTTAAAGACTGTAAGATGGGTGGAAGTTTATGGAGAACCATGAACTAAGATATAATTTCTTTTGAAATTGTTTTTCTTTTTTAAACATTTGATTCTTTAGATGGCGTAAAAGTCTATATAGGTAGTATTGAATGTACAGTCTTAGGAGAAAGCTATATTCCTTGTTACACATTTGTCACCTCCTCTATCTTGAGAGTTGTTATCTATTATTATTTTTTCACTCTATGTTGAGAAGTAAACACTCTTAACTATAGAAAAAAATTGAAAATATAATATGTCTGGAATATTATTCTGCTACTGTAAGGCAGTGAGCTAGCAGAATTTTTAGCATGTTGGGCAAAATGCTTAGCAGCATTTTGTCTGTCTTTAATGTTCTGAGTTCAAATACTGCTGAGGTCAACTTTGCCTTTCATCTTCTTGGGGTTGGTAAAATAAGTACCAGTTGAGTACTGGGGTTGATGTAACCAATTTACCCCCTTCCGGAAATTTCTGACCTTGTGCCAAAATTTGACGCCAATATTATTCTGTTACTGTATGAGTACATTGGTAAAGAAAAATTGTTATATACTCTATTACATTCTCATTTTCATATCAGAGAAAAATTCATAAGGCTTGAACCCAAAGACCCAGTGAAGAAAGTATAATAACTGCACCACTGAGCTGTGGGTTCTAAAAGAACATAATATAAGTACAGGTATGGCTCATCACCATCATTATTCTTTGAGGTCCATTTTGGGTTGGATGTTTGACTGAATCTGTTACACTGCAAAGTTGCATTGAGCTATCTCAGATTTGGTATGGTTTCAATGGGTGGATGCGCTTTTCTTTTTTTTTTTTTTAACACATCTCGTGTACTAGTGAGGGTGCCATGTAAACCTGCAAGATAGAAAAAGAATGGGGAAAAAGAAAAAAACTCCCACTACTAAGGGGAGTATTCGGGAGGGGAAGGTGGAAGTGGATGGCTTTATGCCAGTTGTTGAAAGGCTAAAAGTCTAATAAAGGAACAAGTACAGGTATTTTACTATAGAGCAGATACATGAGCATAGGAGAGGATACAAACAGTTGATGTGGGGAGGGAAGAAGAGCAACAGCTGGTTAAAAACAAGTAGAGGTGAATATAGTGTGTGATAAACAAGGGCGGAAGTGCTGTTGAAGAGGAATACCTGTGTGAAGTGGAGTGAGGTGAGAGATATAGGAGTGGCTCTGGAAGGAGAATAGGTTAGAATGTAATGGGATGATGTGCAAGGTATAGGAGCAGTATAGAGGGTGATAGGTACATAGAGGATTTAGTAAGTGGGGTGTGATGATAGATATGTGATATGTCGCACATTATGATGATGTCCTTTCATTGTCTGCGTGAACGGCCTGAACAGCATACCTCTTTGACTGTATTTCTTTATTTGGGCTTAACATAGATGGGACAAACAAGGACAGACAAAATACCACAGTAGGGAAAAATAAAATGGAATGAAAAGAATGGTAATGATAAATGAAAAGGTGGAACAGCGTCAACTCAAAACCCCACACTCCAGATAACATCATTGAACATTTTTAGAAAGAGTTTTAAAGAGTTATTTTATTTTTGTCTCTTTGTCCTTGCTGTGTGTTGCTTGTGTTGTATATTTAGTGTTCTTTTTTGGGGTATCATTTTCCTTTTTACTGTCTGTGTTTGTAATGTCTTTTGTCTGCGATTGTATCTGTTCTTGTGCATTCGTTTTTAAGCTTTTTGTGTTTGTTGAAGGAAGAGAACAAGAACCTGTTTTTTCTTTGTCCTCCCTGCAACTGACCATTCCTCCTCGCTTACCTTGGTAGATATGGACAGTCCAACTTCCTCCGGCATGCAATTCTTCTTCTCCACTGTCTTCTCTGCCTCTTCCAGCTTCTTTTCCTCTTCACCTGGAGCCACCTCGTTCGGCTTCTCTTGCTGTTCCCTTGGTTCATCCTGTCTTTTTCCTTGTGCTTCAGGTTGATGGGCCTGGGGGACACGGTTTCCTTATGTGCCCCTTCAGTTTGCACTCGAAACATCTTGGGATTCTGCCCTGGACCAAGACTCTCAGTTTTGTCTCATCTGGCAGAATTATAAATTCTGGAATTTCCTCCAGTTCTGCTGGTGTGGCATGAAGTGTTGCCCGAAGACTCCCACCATACCAGTTCTTCACTTTTTCTCCTCGAACTCCAGCAGTTTCACCTCCTTGATATTGGAGCAAACAGCTGCCAGAAGCCACACCGATCTAATTTCAGGTGGATAACCTTCTATTGCGATTTTTGTGGTTCTTTTGCCAAAGTATGACAGTAAAAGAGCCAGCTCCTTTATCTGCAGGGTGATCATGGAATCATCCCTAGTGTCATATTCTGACATGAATTATACCTCCAAGGTATTGAATTTCTTTCTTCTTTTCATGAATGCCACCTTGAACAAAATAGGCTTTAGGGCCTTTTCAGTTTCTTTGGTAGATGCTATCTCTATTTACTTTGTTTTAAGAGATAGTGTTCTATAAATTATTGTTCTTTGTTTTGTTTCTCTGTGGCTTCCTCGTGGGAGAGTTAATCTCACATTTGCTCCCTATCTCCACAGAATTGGTTGAAATTTTTCCATGGCCTCTGGCCTGATTTTTCTTCTTTGTTTTTTACTGACCACTGCTGCATAATCTTCCACACTTTCTTCCAAGTCGCTTTCGTACTCTGAGTCGACACTCTTCAGGAGCTCCAACACTTCATACAAATCACTAGTCATTTTGCGCACAGACACAATTCCCACACAAAATGCAAACAACTCACCCCAACAGGGTTACAACCGGAAAACTAAGCTTGTTCAGGCAAGCAATGTGTCAAAAGACACTAACAGTTTTTAAAGAAGAGGTAGTCCCAAAGAGAACAACTGCAACAAAACAACATCAAATAATAAATAACCAGTTGCAACTCAAAGGTGTAGCTTGGTGACTGGTGTAGCAACACTATAGTCAACTGCTACAAAACGAAGGTGACACCTTAGACAGAAATGATTACAGAGGTATCAAACTGTTGGATCAGGTAATAAAAGTTATGGTGAGGGTTATAACCCAACTAATTAGGAAGAGAGTTAAGCTAAATGAGATGCAGTTTGGTTTTGTACCAGGGAGAAGCACCACTGTTGCTATATTCCTTATTTTTAAATTTTTTTTATATTACCTACAAGAGGCTAAACATAGAGAGAACAAACAAGGACAGACAAAGGGATTAAGTCGATTACATTGACCCAGTGCGTAACTGGTACTTAATTTATCGACCCCGAAAGGATGAAAGGCAAAGTCGACCTCGGCGGAATTTGAACTCAGAACGTAATGGCAAACGAAATACCGCTAAGCATTTCACCCAGCGTGCTAACGTTTCTGTCAGCTCGCCCCTGTTGCTATATTCCTGTTAAGACAGTTGCAGGAGAAGTACTTAACCAAAAATAAACCTCTGTACTTGGCTTTTGTTGACATGGAGAAAGCCTTCAACAGGGCCCCCTACTCCTTATCTGATGGTCATTGTGGAAACTAGGGATAGAGGAGTGGCTGGTGAGAGCTGTACAAGCTATGTATGGGTACATTGTTAGTAAGGTTACAGGGACATTGTTAGTTGGCAACAAGTATAGAGATGAATTCAGAGGGGATGACGGGACCAAGGCTCCTGGTAGTTTGCTATGCTTGAGAAGACATGTCAAGCTAAGTAAAAACATGGTTGTCCTTGCATACAGGCTGTTCCCTGCATCCCTCTCCAGCAGAGCATTCCTAACCTTGCGAGCTCATGGGTGCTGGTGCCACATAAAAAATACCTGTACTGGTTCCAAGTAAACACACCCATGCTGGTACTGCATAAAAGCACCCTGTACAGTCTGTAAAGTGGTTGGCATCAGGAAAGATATCCAGCTATCAACAAACCATGCCAAAACAGACATGGAGCTTGGGTAGCTCTTCAGCTGGCCAGCTCCTGTCAAACCGTCCAACCCATGTCAGCATGGAAAATGGACATTAAATGAAGATGATGATATGACAGGCTTCTTTCAGTTTTCATCTACCAAATCCACTCACAGAGCTTTGGTTGGCCCAGGCTGTCTTTCATCCCCTTGGGGTCAGTTAAATAAGTACCAGTTGAACACTGAGAGTGATGTAATCGACTTATCCGCTCTTCAAAATTGCTGGCTTTGTGCCAAAATTTGAAAACCACATTGATACTATCTGTTAGTTAGTAAGGTTAGTTACGCATTATAGTAACAATTTTGAGAAATTTTGAAGTTTTGAAATGTGCTAAATTTTTTATGAAAATATCAGTTAAGAGATTCTTTGTGCTTGTTAATATGGTTTTTACAGTTTAATATCTCTATTAAACAAATTACAAAATTTATTACCTGTTTTATAGGGAGTAGCATTTGTAACAATTAACCAAGGTAGTGCATATTTTATATTTTTATTTTTTTAACTCCCAATTAAGAGATTTACTTTTGTTTGAAAGAAGAAATGTGATTGTAATACAGTAATTTAAATTTTGTGGATGTGGCACCGATATATTGGTATGTTTTCTCATGAGTATGGAGGGAGCATTTATAAATTGTTTTCCATAAGACATTATTTAAAGACATCTTTATTCAAAAATTACATTTATTATCTCTGTTAATTATATACTTATTAGTAGTGTTGTAGTAATTATTAAAATTATATTTATTGTTATTAAGTTTATTACTGTGGTACTTATTATTTGATTTATGGGTTTGGTCATTGTTATTTTGTTTAGTTTTAGATTTATAAATTTTTTGATATTCTATGTTTTTTAGTTTATTAAGTGGTTTGTTATTTGTAGTGCCTGATTGTTGCTTATCATTTATATTATTTGTATACTCTAGTTTATCTTTATATCCAGCTCTAGAAAGAACTGAATCATAGTAGTTAGTATGACTGGAAGAAATATCTTTCGAAGCTGAAATTTTAGAAATACGATGTGAAATGCCATTTATAATTTGAGACATCCTGTTTTGTTATGCAATATTTCTGCAAATAATATTTCCAGAATTTTCAACTTTAATATGTATATTTGCATCAATACAGCAACTACGGAAACTATATATTGGATTGTAATAAGCAGATGTACTTCAAGAGGAAACAGCTGGGATTTTACCCTGTCTACTATATTATATATGTCCATGTGTTTGTGTTTGCTCCTACCACTGCTTGACAACTGGTGTTGGTTTGTTAACATCCCCATAGCTTAGCAGTTCAACAAAGAAAACTGATCGAATAAGTGCAAGGCTTTAAAAAAAAAAGATAAGTACTAGAGTTGTTTCATTTGACTAAAACCCTTTAAGTTGGTGTCCCAGCATGGCCACAATCTGGTGACTTAAGTAAAATGTAAGTGATACTCAACTGAACTGTTGAATGTAGTGCCCCAACATGACTGCAATCTACTAACTTGAATGAAAGAATATATTTCTTTTTAATGACCAGATATCCCTCTGCATCACTGGGCACAATGGGTTTCCATTCTTTCCTAGATTGCATCCTTCATTTCCATTTGAGCTCAAATTGTTTCCTCTTCCAATCTCTTGGATACATGTCAACTGCACCTGTCCACCTGTTATTTGGAACCTTGTGGTATATATAGTCTTATGAAACTTGTGTTTTCAGTACTCGGCAGTTCATCATTCACTTCATTCTCTTCTTGGAGTACTTTGTTTTGGGTATGCTCCTGCTATGATATTCCTAGCATATATCCATAAAGCACCCAGCTTTATGGTGTATCATCAGATCCCAAACCTGTTGGCTTATGGCCTCTAGAAATTGGAGGAGGAAAGGACCTTGCTACTCAATGTCAACAACAGGGGATTGTCTCTTTTTGGCTATTGATCATAAATGACCTTGTTATCTTGTGGGTTTTAATAGGCCAGAAGGAATTTCCTGAAATGCAAGCACAATCTGAAGACCTCTGTTCTAGAGTTAAGGATGTTCCCCAGGTCGAGTGAGTCCTTTAGTATCCTTGCTTGTTCCACTGTGCACAGTTTACAATGCTTGGTCCCATTTATGTAGGGTCTTGGATTTTCTAAGATTCTCCATTATTGTGTGTGGAATCCCATTGTCCTTCAGCTGCCATACATGGTTGGCTAATGATGTAACGTATCTCATTTCCAGTATCCTGAATGAGGACCTGTGGTTGGAGGAGTGTTGCTTGAATGCGTTACTGGAGCAACCAATCTATCTCCGTGCTCAGGTGCTGACAGTATCTGTTGGTGCTACTGCTGTTGTTGGTGTTGGCATCATTGGAGGTGGTGATGATGTTATTGCCATTACTATTGGTGTTGGTAATGGTGCTGTTGTTTTTAGGGTCATCATTGTTGATGGTGGTGCTGTCATTGCTGTTATAGATATCATTGGTGATGGCTCTGCTGCTATTTCCATTAGGGATACTGCCATTGCTGTCATTGAAGCTGAGATGCTAGCTGACCCTAATAGCAGCAGCAACATCAGCAGCTTCCCCAACAGCTACTACAGTAGCAGGGTTGACAGTACCAATAGTAGCAGCAACAGAGACACAAACAGAACAGCAGCAGCACCACCATCACCAGCAATAACAACGACATCAAATACAGCAGTGTGAGTTGCATCATGGTGTTGTTTTTCTCACAGACGGTGCCCAGCTGACCCTACTATACTGTGTAGTTGACAAAATCAAACACAAACAATGCATGAAATTAGAAATATAAAATGGTGACAATTTACCCATTCCACCCTGTGTATATGCTTGTTTGGATTAGTTCACTTTGAAAATGTAGTAAGTGATGGACCCTTGATGAAATTGCAGCTACTAGGATGCATAATTGCATACAGAGCAATGTGCAGTTGCTGCAGTAGAAACATGTTGGTCATTCTTATATATATACTGAAGAAAACATTTTATAAAAAAGTTTTAGATATGAATAAATCTCCACTCTCCTCTTGGTTAACAATCACACACACACACACACACACTTAATTTGAAATATCTCCAATTGAATTAGATATTTCTTATTGGAACATCTCTAATATCTCCAATTTCATTCTGCAGTTTACGAGTCAGTTGTTTTAAAATATAATGAAAATTTTGTATCTTCAGTCTTGTTCTGTAGTTTGGATACAAAAGGTAGGTAGGAAGATACTAGTGTGTGTGTGTACATATATGTGTGTA
>NC_068983.1:119951107-119954724 GCF_001194135.2 Octopus bimaculoides | reverse complement strand
TATAAATAGATAATTGTTCCTGATATAGGCACAAGGCCTGATGTTTGGGGTGGTGGTGGATTAAATCAACTGCTGTACTTATCTTTTTTGGCCTCAGTAGAATTTGAACTCAGTGGACGAGGTGGTGAAATGTGATCTTCAGATGTTGAGTCTTATGGAGGCAATGACAAGTGATTGGGACTTCTGGCAAATTCCTATGCTTGAGAAGACGTGTCAAGTTAATTGAAATCATAGTTGTGGCCCAGTGCCAGTGACATACGAAAAGCACCTAAGTAGGTGACATGTTAAAGGCATCCATGCTGGCGACTGGTAAAAGACTGTGGAGTGGTTGGCATTAGGAAGGGCATGCAGCCATAGAAATCCAGCCGAAAGAGACTGGAGCCTAGTGCAGCTCTCTGGCTTACCATCTCCAGTCAAACCATCTAACCGATGCTAGCATGGAAAACAGACGTTAAATGATGATAATGAATATAAAGAGCCATACTGAGATGAAACAGTTGTTACAAATAGCAGGAAACGTTTTAGTATATATTTTGATGAGGTGGAGTGGTACACAATGCACCTATTGAGTGGTAGATACACTGTGTTGAATCCTGTCAGTGAACCTGTTGTTGCTCTTTTCTGACTCAAATTGATTATGTCTAACACTTTTTTTGCATTTAAATTCTCAGCAGTTAATTCAATCTAGTAATCACCTGGTCAAACTTACTTGGATTTGAGTCTCTGAAATCTTTTATTGGTTAATTATGTCTATGGTCACCTGGTCTATAGACATTAGCCGTTTGAAATTTGGGGACCTTGCATCGTGTATCACTGTTGGTTAGTGGATGACTCCTTCACCAAAACTGCACAGCCACCATGCTGCTTCCCATGGCTTCACCTCTAACTCTAGGCTGGATGTTGCAAGGTGTTTGGCCTTGATAAAGAGCACTTCATAAGAGGTTCATTAAGGCCTATTTTCATGTTCGCCATAAACTCCTATATCTGGAGGCCATTCTCCTATCTGATACCTGGGTACTTGTCAGGTAAGAAATCTCTTTCCCTATCCAATTTGTGTTAGGATTTCAGATTGAATGAAGACCCTAAAATCTACTAATAATAATGTCTCTAAATTTGTATTTTTTAAAAAATTTCTAGGTAACTACAATCAGTTTGCCATTAATTAATTTATGATCTTGAAATGGCTGTGACTGCATTTCATGCTCAGTCACCTGTTCAATGTAGTAGGAAATTGCAGTTTTACTGACTCGTTTATAAATCACTCATCTGTTAGATTTAGAAAAAACACTATTGATTATATTTAGAGACCCACTACCATCACCATACATTTCTATTTTCTACCATTTAATTAATTATATTTGCCAACTATCAATCAAGTAAAGAAAAGAAGAAACTCTTCCTTACTCCAGCTCTCTTTGCTTTTATCTACCTGTACCAATCTATTTAGAGCTACTGGTGGCATCTGGAGTGTTTGTAATTAGCTTCAAATTTTATTGACAAATTCCAAACCAAACTTCTTAAGGTGATTGGTGTAGTTGGGAATATTATATTTGTCAGTACTCTTTAACTTTAATGTTCTTTTTGTAGACATGTTTGTGTGTGTGTGTGTGTGTGTGTGTGTGTGTGTATAAATAGGTGTAGGCATGGCTGTGTGGTAAGAAGTGTGCTTCCTAACCACGTAGTTCCAGGTTCAGTCCTGTTTGGCTGCTACTTTTCAATTTCTTCAATTTTGTTCCAATTGATTTCATATTTGGTGTGTTGATGTACTTTTTGTATGGTAATTATTGACATGAAATTCATTTTCACCATTAATCAATAAATAGACTGTTAATAGCTTTTAAAGTTTGGAAATTTTGGATAATTTTAGCCAATCGAAAACCACAGTCATCTTCCAAGCTAAACTCTCCAGCTTTAAATTTTGCAAACCACCTTTGAACAGTTGATCCACCTACAACATCATCATGATAAACTTCACAAATGTTTTTGCAAGTCTTTGCAACATTTTCTTCTTTTTTTGAAAAAGAAAAGCATTACAACACATATATGAAACTTCTGGTTATCTATTTCAAATGTCAATAAAAAGTAATCGGAACAAAGAAGAGATGCACTATCACTTCAAGCAGTGCCAAAATTTTAACTTTGTTATGTTTCAGGTGTGTTCAATGAAGCGTTAAAAGATTTAGCTTAAAAATGCTCAGAACTTTCTCAACAACCAAATATACATACATACTTTATTTAGTTTGAGAAAACAGTTCCCATTACCTTTGCATGTTCTGGCAGTAACTCAATTTGGACTGACCCTAGTATATTATTGATATTTTATTGGCTTTGGAAGTAGATAAGTTGATGGTGGCCCTGGCAGAATGTGAACTTAGAACATAAATTAGTTAGTTTTGATGCATTTGATGTTTAGCTTCTGCTTTTACAGGTTGTTTGTTAGTGGGGACAAAAAAGTAATAAGAATTTGAGAGGTTTTGTAATTTGGGGATGGAAGGATCAGGTGAATATATTTGGAATGGTGCCAGGCATGTGAGAAACAGTATGTATGATAAGTTGAAGTTGGAGAATTAAGTGCATTTTATAGGATTGGGCATGATACAGTGGAGCAGGAATTGTAGTTGAAAGAGAATGTTGGTGGACTGAGAGCAAAAGTAAATAGATTGAGTGTGAAATGAATCTTACTTTTATTTTATATGTTGCTATTCATATTCTTTTACTTGTTTGTCATTTGACTGCGGCCATACTGGAGCACCATCTTTAGTCGAGCAAATTGACCCCAGGACTTAGTCTTTGTAAGCCTAGTACTTATTCTATCAGTCTCTTTTGCCAAACCGCTAAGTTACAGGGATGTAAACACACCAGCATTGGTTGGCAAGCGATGTTGGGGGGTACAAATACAGACACACAAATATGCACTCACACACACACACACACGGATACAGCGGGCTTCTTTCAGTATCTGTCTACCAAATCCACTCACAAGGCTTTGGTCGGCCTGAGGCTATAGTAGAAGACACTTGCCCAAGGTGCCACGCAGTGGAACTTATTTTTTTACTTGTTCCATTGGTTTCTTTTAGCTGAATGGTATGGGACATAGACAAACTCACTCTGCTTGATTAGTGTGAAACAAGCACAAAGAAACAAATACATACATTGTGTGTGTGTGTGTGTGTGTATACACACGCACATATATGATGATGATCATCATCTTCTATGTCTGTCTTCTATGCTGACAGATGCTGGAAGGTTAGACAGGAGCTGGTAAAGCAGAGGACTGCACCAAGCTCCACTGTCTACTTTGGTATGGTTTTTACGGCTGGATGCTCTTCTTAACACCAGTCACTTTACAGTGTGGACTGGGTGCTTTTTACTTATCACCAGCATTGACAAGGTCTGCTTTGGCATGGTTTTTATGGTTGGATGCCCTTCCTAACACCAACTACTTTATAGGTTGGAACGGGTGTCTTTTACATGGCACCGGTATTGGCTATGTCTGCTTTGATGTGTGTGTGTGTATATATAATTATTAGCAACAGAAGCATTGTTAGTACCAAAAGGCAATCCATCGCAGAGGCAGGATTTTTAGTCTCAAACACAGGCTCATTCCTTCTATATGG
>NC_068983.1:119942675-119950884 GCF_001194135.2 Octopus bimaculoides | reverse complement strand
ATATATATATATATACTAGATTAGACTACTAGTGACCCATTGGTTCACCTGGAAAGTTTGAGTTTCCCAGCAACGGAATTTTGTTTCATGGGTTGTTTTTCTTTTGCAGGTTTCGCATACTTTCAACGAATGTGACATCGAAATCACGCGTAAACTGCTCCTTTCTCCAGAAAAGGAAAGATTTGACTGCTATTTCTTGTACGCCCTGCTACCACATAACAGGTATTTTGGGTCCTTTATCGCAAATAGCTTTACATGGTAGCAGAGCGTGCTAGAAACAGCAGTCAAATCCTTGGAGCTGAGAAATGCTGAATGCTCTTGAAAAATGCTTTGTAATGATATTTCCTTGGGGCAATCTTTCACTTTGACTCTCAGAAATGTCATCCGGATCAACTGGTTTTGTTCGTTAATTTCCATAAAGAATTTTTATTTATTCACTTTTGTTTTAAAGTGAAAGATGTATGGATGTGTGTGTGTAAGAGTGAGAGAGAGAGAGAGTGCCACTTAAACATACATGAGAACACACACGTTCACTCACTCAATCTCTCTCTCACACACACATATGCTGACGTACCCAGTAATTCCCGGGAAAGCGGGACTTATCCCTTGGTTCTGTTCTCATAATTTGTTTCACTAATCCAATAACAACAATACAAAGTATGTAACCCTTAAAACAATTTTCGTGCATTTACAGAGAATACCAAACTATCTTACACAGGATCTTGTTTTTAGGAATTCCCAATAAGTTATGAACACCCAAATTGTGAAGTCAGTTATGTAATAACATGAAATTAGTTACTCGATAGTAAGAATTCAAATAAAGTAGCCCCGAAAAGGGCTTTAATACATTCTCAGAGTATATAGAACTTAGGAGGAAATATTAATAAGGTATGTATACTAAAATCATGAAGCATGTTATGTAATAACAGGCCAATCGGATTTGAGATAACAATTCAAAGTAAATAACTCTGAAAAGGGCTTTTGTGCGTTCCCAGAGAATATTACCCTCAGCAGTGCTAGTGTTGGTATATTCATGAATAAGTCACTAACCGAAATAAATGGATCTATTGTTTAGGAAATATTATTTACTTGTTTAAGGGTTGTACTGGATAAATTGCGAAAATAACTCTAACAGTTCAAATACGACGAAATAAGCATACTCAGTTTGATTTATACCAAATGATTTAGGAAAATGAATGGGTTATTTCCTTTGGCTGTTAAAATCTGGCTGAATGGGTTATTTCCCTTGGCTGTGAAAATGAAATATATTAGATGTATATAAGGATCCTATTATCGATTTTTTTTCAACAATCTGAGTATCTCATGAGGTTTCCAAACATGAGTTCTACTCATGTCAAGTTTCACCAAAATCGATAAAACGATGTAGGAGTTAGCTAACAACTCCACAAACACATCCACAGACAGAATTTCCTACATATGTAGTAGATGTATGTACGTATACATGATGACACACCCCTTCACATACTCTCTCTCTCTTTCACACTCACACATCCATTTCATATACATGTACATACATCTTTCACTTTCTCTTTAAAACAAAAGTAAATAAATCAAATTTTTTTACGGAAATTAACGAACTCCGGATGATAAGCAAAAGATCACCATTCACTTGAAAATAGTTTTAAAAAAAGCATTAAAGTAATGTCTGTTTAAAGAAAACTAAAATATAAATACTTACTGTACAAACAACTTACATTTTTGAAATCACATTCAGTTTAAAATATTTCTAATGATTAAAATATTGTGTACGTTAAAAAGTTGATGTTTTCTTTTCTTAGCAAGTCGAAGACTATGTGTGTGTATATGTCACAGATAATAGATGTGTGTTTGTATTGATTAACATGCCATGACATTCATTATATGTGTGTGTGTTCTGTATTGTGTGTATGCGTGTTGACATCACAGCAAAAATTGTGTTTATCGTTTTCCTTAATAAATAGTCCCAAATATCACAAAAATTTGTACTGCACTACTGAAGGCAAGTATGAAAATAAATATGCAAAAACAAATTAAGATAAAATATACTATTTCTTAGATATTTCGGGTACACACAAACATCTCTAGAATTTTAGTATTATCAAGATATATATATATATATGTCTGTGTGTATGTGTTCCATTTGTTTTGACATGTGCACACTGATTGAAAACTAAAATACTCACCATTCATACAGACTGTCATATGTTTCCAATTCTCGATGGAAGCATGTCCAGGCTATTCTTTTTTGATTGACCAAGGGAGATATTACTTTGCTTGGAAATCGGTGAGGGTTAGTATGGAAAAGTGAATGTTAAAAATGATAGTGATATTTATTAGCTGTCTGATATTTATTTAGATGACTTTGATGACTAGCCCTTGATTATAGATTTTATCACTATTACTTAGATGTAGATTTAGGAACTGGAGATAGCTTTTTTTAAGACTGATTTCATTGTGTTTATCTCTAGAATCTGTTATGAATGGTTGAACTGTTGTGCTTAGAAATTGGGTATATTACCATAAATTTGATTCAGCTTTTCTAAAAGACAAGAATGTTTTGCATTTTCATTGTCCATTCTTTCAGTTTCAATGCTACATGTTTTAAAATAGCTATGTTATATTTGTTCAAAGAAAAATCAACATTAATATTAGTTTTGTTTGAAACAATGTGATCTTATATTTTAATTTTCTTCTGTTTTCTCAAGATTAAAAAGAAAAATAATCCCTGAAAGAATGTGACACAATTTAGAAATTTGGATATTTGCATTTAAAACTGTCAGAATAAATACTTTTAAATATATCATCTGCTTAGAAGCGTAATATTTTTAGAGCATCAATTATCTTGATTGTATAGGTAGACTAACCGCTCATAACCCTTTATTCTACATGCATAAGATTACTAACTGTTGGGAATACATACCAGATGTCTGAGAAAGTTTTTCTGCTATCTACTGATAATTTCAGTCATTCAGTTGTAGTCATACTGCGTCTTCATTTTATCATCTACTTTTCTGTGCTTGAATGTGACAGGCAAGAGTACATTAGGGCAGAGTTTCTGTGGCCAGATGTCCTTACTGGCACCCCCATCCTTTATTTCCAAGCAAGAAAATAATTGCTCTATCTATTAACCCTTTAGCATTCAGATTATTCTATCAAATGTGGTGCTTATCTACTCACATTGTTTTGAATTAATCAAATATTATCTCATAGCTTTGAGATTTTGGTGATGCGATTGCTTATTTTTAGAATGACATTGTAAGGCAGGTGTGAGAGGTCAGATCTAGCTAGTTTGAACATAAAGCAGGATGAATATTTGGGCCAGATATGGCCAGTTTGGATACTAAAGGGTTAACCTTTTAGTGTTCACACTATTCTGCCAAAACTATTACTTCTTTATTTACATTGTTTTGAATTATGCATTATCTTGTAGCTTTGAGATTTTGATGAGGTCATTTAATTTTTAGAACAACATTGTAGGGTTGGTGTGGGAGACCAGATCTGGCCAATTTGGACATAAAACAGGCAGAATACTTTTGGCCAGATATGGCTGGTTTAAATGCTAAAGGGTTAAGTAACAAACAGTCTGGACATGGCTGCATAGAGAATTTGCAACAAATGACACTTTGAATGAGCCTTTTGTTTACAAAGATCATGCCACAAGTCAAAAAGCCTGGACATGGTTTCACAATAGATTGCAAGCAAAGGACACTGTCTATGTGAACAGTGAAGTGCTTGTTTGCAATCAGCAAATATGTATGAAGATGAGAGGGAAATACGAACTCACTTTCACAAACACATACATGCACACAGATATGCAAATATTTATATACAACAAGCTTCTTTCAGCTTTCATCTGCTAAATCTACACTGAACCCCTAGCTTCATGGTTGGGAAGCAAACTTCTTAACCATACAGCCATGCTTCATCTGTTAATATCAAAATAAATATTGATATTGTATTAATATTTTCTTTTCTTTTTCAGCTGATTATTTCTACGACAAAAATATGAATTATCTTCAACACTGAACTGGCTTTTTTTCTCCCTTTTGGATTACTGAATGCACTCATGAAATTTCCATTATCTGATAGCCTTCATGCAAAAAAGGGAAGTTTCCTTTTGGATCCCATGAAGACGAAAAATTTCTATCTTGTAATTCTTTTTGCCGCTTCTACTATAGTGGCCATTTGGCTGCTGAGTAACCCAACACCTAATTTTCAAACCATCGTTAAAGAAACAAACAAACACATCAACAGCATCAAGAATTTACCTTCAAGCATCAAACATGCAAAAGAGTTGGATGATGTTGATCCTGAGTATTTAGAGTTACTTGGCTTTCGAGATGGCAGCAGTAGTCGACGAGAAGATGATGAACGATTTCCTAGCAAGGAGAATGTTAATTTACCTGTCATTGCTAGCGGTGTTGAGCCTGGTCAATATAAACAAGTCATAGACTTGCTGGAGTCAGTACATCGTTATTTACCTCATAGTCTATTGATTTTATATGACCTGGATATAGATTCTTCAGAAAATGTCATGGTGAGTTTTTGAAAGTACTTAATATTTGGTTTCTTTGTTATGTTTATTATAAGTTTATCATTTTGTATGTTTATCTCTTTCTCATTTTTAATTTTTAACTTAAAGAAGAAAAAAAAGAACTTCACTCAGCTTCATCAAGAACCATAACAGATGTTTCAAATCTTTTATTGGACAACTTAAAATATATAAAGTTTAAAAAAATTTGAATTTTTTTTGTAAAGAAATATCTTGTCGTTCAATAAACTCATGAAAGGCATGTATAGTTAGTGATGGAGTTAGGACTCTAATGGTGTGACATATTTGATATGTGAATGATTTTGACAAAAAGTGGACATAAATAACCTTGGTTAGTATATGCCTAGTGGGTTTTTCTTACTAATTTCTGTTGTTTTCAAGGTCTAGCCTGAAATCCTGAAAGCATATAAGGATAGGAAAATTAAAACTTGTTGAATCCTCTGTGTACTGAATTTGTTGGCATATAAGGCCCATTTTTCCTATTTAAAAAAAATATCTCTAACAATAATCTCAGGTTTTATATGCAAAATGAGCTATTGGCAAAGGCCAAAGCTGTGTGGTAAGAAGCTTGTTTCCCAACCACATGGTTCCTAGTTCAGTCCCACTGAGTGGCACCTTGGGCAAGTGTTTTTTACTATAGCCTCAGGACCAACCAAAGCCTTGTGAATGGATTTGGTAGATAGAAACTGAAAGAAGCTCATCAAATATATATATGTGTGTGTGTGTTTGTTTCCTACCACTGCTTGACAACTGGTGGTAGTGTGTTTATGTCCCTATAACTTAGCAGTTTGGCAAAAGAGATTGATAGAATAAGTAGCAGGCTTAACAAAAAATAAATCCTGGGGTTAATTCATTCAACTAAAAATTCTTTTAGGTGGTGCCCCAGCATGGCTACAGTCTAATGACTGAAGCAAGTGAAAAATAAAAGATATCTGATAAGCTCATGTTTACATAGAACCATAAACTACCAACTCCATAATGCTGCAATATTATTTACTTAATCATCATCATCATTATCATTATTATACTTACTTTTATTAGAAAGAATTATTTTTCTATGTTTATGTATTTCTTTTGCAAGGTTTCTGATATGAAATTGTATGTTGAAACATGTTGTTCTATTTGTGGAGAGTCATATTTTTGCCAGTTAACCACACACTTGTTAACCACATATATACTTGTTCTTCACTTCAGCTTTATTATTATTTTTATTTTAATGTCCTTTGTCTGAAATCTTTTGTCACATATTTGATGTTTATCATAATATATGCATCTTATAACAATGAGTATTATCAAAACGAGCAATAAAAATACAAGTATATAAAAGATTTCTATTCCACAAGTATGTGAATGGGTGACGAAAAACTTGGGAAAAATGTCAGAAATATTTATTGTGAAGTCTTAAAAAATTCAGAATTAGTTCTATCCCTGATCTTGCTGAAAATATGTTGTTTGAAAACCAGGTTAGACTTGTGGGTTTGGTAAAAGTAGCATGAATATTAGTAAGAACCATGTGTGTGTGTGTGTGTGATTCACACACACGGTAGTGTGTGAATAATATTCTTAAGGTCAACATTTACTCACTTGTGCACTTCTAGGCTTTGTCCACTAATTCAGTTTCTAACCAAATTAGATGATGTTTACATTTTTAGATTGGTCACATCCTAAGCTGCATTTTCAGCTACAAAATCTGAAAATTGCTTCAGTAGGAAAAAGTTTCAGTAAAATATGTAAAGTCAAAAACGGGAGAATAATGCCTGAAATTGACTTTGAGTCTAAATTTTTTTTTTTTAAAGAAATCTATATTTTATTTTAACTTATATGATAGATCTTGGCAAGAAGAATCTATCCATGTTACTTATATGCAAAAATATTCAGTAGAAAACAAGCACTGGGGTAAAAAGGGGGGGGGGGGAATTGACGCCTGAAATCAACTTTGACTCCAAATATTATTCTTATTTCGAAAGAAAACTATATTTAAATTCAACTTTTCTGATAGATCTCCATTAGAGGAATCCGATGATGCCAATTACATCAAAAAACATTTTAAAATATAAAAAAAACTACTGGGGCCAAATGTGCCGAAAAATGTGGTAATGCCTAAAAATTTTTTTTACCTCATATGATAGAACTCATCAAGATGGGTGTCGTGGTGCTAATCTTTTCAAAAAATATCATTCACACTTTAATCCTTTAACTGTGAAATTAAATTTCATGGTTAAACCAGTAATGAAAAATATCTACCAAAAAACAGAGTTGGTATTTTCATTGAGTCATGTTGTCCCAGTAAACTCAACATATCTCAACTGAAAATAGTTTCAGACATGACATTTCTCAACTATAGAAGATCGTATATAAAATTATTTTCTACAGTTAAGGGTGAGGAAATTTGGAGTGGATATATCTGCTTTCCACTATGAAGGATGAACTTAGTGTCTTTTCAAGTTTAATTGATTTTCTCAACCATCTTCTTCTTATCATCCTTACTGTATATCACCTTTCAAAGCTCCATATGCTTCCTCTCTTCATAGCTGAAAATCATTAGAAACATCCTCTCCTGACCATTATTTTGCTGTAGACACTCTTATGTAAGAATTCAAAGAAAACATCAATCTCAGCAATTTGATAGTTCCTGCAAATATTACACTGTGTAACAAAATTTTTATTATTTTTTTTGTCTTTGTAAGTGTTATTTCCCATTTGCTTCTATCCAGAAATCAAAGGAAATCACTACTATTCCCTTCAAACTTTGCTTTTGTGACCTGAACATCCATGTTTTGAAACTGACTTATTTTTCATTACATGTTAGACAGATTGCTCAATACCACAGATTTGCTTGTTGGTTGCTTGACCTTAGCCACTAAGGTATAAAATACAAAAATTATTTTAAGCAAATGAAATTTCAAGTGTTTAAACCAGAAACTTTAATTACACTTCCTCTTCTTTTTAGACAACATAATGATTTTGTGAACAATTATCTCAGTGAGATACTTCTATCTTAAGACAATTGTATTTAACTCAATCAAGATGTTTTATCTTAGCCATGTTATTTATTTCATCTACTTAAATACCCTTTTTTCATTTGTGTGTTTTCTTCTAGCTAAAGAAACACTGTAACAACACCAAATCGTGTATTCTGACTCCTTTTGACTTCAAGCGTTACCCCTCACATTTAAAAGATTTGTCTACTAAAAGTTATCGACCGCTCTGTATTCAGGTAAGTGGTAACACATCACTAAATTCCAAGCCACTTTTACAATTTATTAAAACCTCATCTGCTTTTCAAAATTACAGTTATGTCTCATTACTTAACAACACTCACAACCTAATGAGGGAGCTTGTATGTGGTTGCTCGACCTGGGAACCCGTGGAAGAGGTAGGCCCAGGAAGACCTGGGCTGAGGTGGTGAGGCAAGACCTTCGAACATTGGGCCTCACCGAGGCGATGACTACTGACCGAGACCTTTGGAAATGTGCTGTGCGTGAGAAGACCCGGCAAGCCAAGTGAGATCGTTGCCAGTGCCCCTGGACTGGCTCTTGTGCGGGTGGCACATAAGATGTACCATCCTGAGCGTGACCGTTGCCAGTACCGCCTGACTGGCCTTGTAGGGTTTTCGAGCGAGATCGTTGCCAGTGCCCCTGGACTGGCTCTTGTGCG
>NC_068983.1:119929231-119942605 GCF_001194135.2 Octopus bimaculoides | reverse complement strand
ACTACACTCTCTGAGTGGTTGGCGTTAGGAAGGGCATCCAGCTGTAGAAACTCTGCCAAATTAGATTGGAGCCTGGTGTAGCCATCCGGTTGCACCAGTCCTCAGTCAAATCGTCCAACCCATGCTAGCATGGAAAGCGGACGTTAAACGATGATGATGATGATGAAATAGTAAGGTGGCGAGCTGGCAGAAACGTTACCCTGCCGGGCGAAATGCTTAGCAGTATTTCGTCTGCCGTTACGTTCTGAGTTCAAATTCCACCGAGGTCAACTTTGCCTTTCATCCTTTCGGGGTCGATAAATTAAGTACCAGTTATGCACTGGGGTCGATGTAATTGACTTAGTCCCTTAGTCTGTCCTTGTTTGTCCCCTCTATGTTTAGCTCCTTGTGAGCAATAAAGAAATAAGAAATAAGAAATAGTAAGCTAGATCATCCTTATATTGTTCCCTATTATCTTAAAAAGAGATGCACATTAAATAATGTAGGCCTAAATACACTACATCTACACTATTAGAATGCTTTTCACCATTGGTCAGAGCTGATCTGGGGTTAAACAACCATTACCATCACACTCTTGATACATTCTCTCTTCCTGCTAGAATCTTCACAATAACATGCTTCCACTTATTAATCAGGACCTATACTACTATAACTCATTACCTTTTCCTGTCAGAGTCCATTCTATGACACATTACCTCTTCTTGCTTGAACTCATATCTTAATTTCTGATCCATTACACAAATCCCTTGGCTGTGTGGTTAAGAAATTTACTTCCTGACTATATGGTTTTGGGTTCAGCCCTACTGTACAGCACCTTGGGCCAACCAAAGCTTTGTGAATAGATTCGATTGAAAGATACTGAAAGATGAGGGTCTGTTTATCTGTTTGTCACTCTGTCTATGTGATTGGATTTGGTATACGGAAACTAACAGAAGCTCGTCGTTTATACATGTGTGCATGTGTCAATGTTGGTTTATTTACATCTCCGTAACTTAATGGTTCAGAGATTAATAGAATAAGTACGGATGTTCAGTTGGATTCAGATCGAGGCTGAGAGCCAGCCACAGTATGGTTCTGATGTTGTGCTAATGCAGGAAGTCCATAGTGAGCCTGGCTATGTGGGAGGGAGCATTGTCCTGCTGGAACACGTGGCTATGTTGACGTGCAAAGATGGACATGATATGAGGTCTTAGGATCTGGTCAACAAGTGCTGTGCTGTAATGCCATTCCCTCTGCCTGCATCAACATTTTGGAACACATGGGGCCAAATTCTCTGATTCAGGCCTATAACACCCCAAACCATGATGCATTGGCCACCCCATGCATCTCTGTAGTGTTCACCCCCTCACTCTGCCATCCGAGGTGGAAACACAGTACCGGCTCTCTTCAGAGAAGACTATTCAACCCCCATTGTTGATGCTACCAACGTCATGCTATGTAGCCCACTGTAGTCGTGTGGTGGGCAGTGAGGACAGGCCCTCGAGCAAGTCGAGGGCAACACAGGTTGTTGGCGGCCAGTTGACATAGTACTGTGTTGTCACTGATGGGTTGCTGTCCAGTGCCAATGGTCTTGCAAGCTGTCCTGCTGGCCAGTCTGAAGCAATCACGGAGGTGTTGCAGGTGGATGAAGCAGTCCTACTTGGGCGTGGTCACCTGGGGGTGCCCTCTGCGAGCACGGTCTGCAGTGCTGTTGGTGTTGTATTGCTGTTGCAGGCAATAGATGGTGCTGACATGGACATTGTAAGCTTTCGCAACAACCAGGGCATGCTGCCTTGCTTGCAATCGGCCAATAGCTTGTTCTCTCTGTGCTGCTGACAATTGGGTCATACCTGATGTGTCCAAATTACGAAAGCCAGGAATGCGGTTCAAGTTGATTTTTATACTCATAACCTACACGAGATGCATGTGTATTTCAGTTTCCACGACAATTGTTTGCGACTGCCACCCAGCAGTCAATGCAGCTGCATTTTGGCGTCTTGTTTCAGGGAAAGTTGAAAGGGTACCTGCAATTTGGATCTCAGCCATAAACCAGGATGTCTTGGAATATTTACACTTACATCCCTGAAATAAATTTTCAGAATTTACCATATAGAAATGACATTTGAAAAAACTGTGTTTCTTTTGCAGTTCAGTGTATATCTATGTATATGTCTTCATGTTTGTCCCCCTCACTACTGCTTGACAACCGGTGTTGGTGTGTTTACGTCCCTGTAATTTAGCAGTTCAGCAAAAGACATCAATAGAATAAGTAACAGGCTTAAAAAAGAAGTACTGGGCTCAATTCATTTGGCTAAAAATTCTTCAAGGCAGTGCCCCAACATGGTCACAGTCTAATGACTGAAGCAAGTAAAAGATAAAAGATATATAATATGTGTGTATTTAATCTCTTCTTGATTTCATGTAATGGTTGTAACTGAGTGTCACCATCATACAAGTGATGCTGTTTGTTTCCAACATTCTAAAAAAAACATTTTTGGCTATGGGAAATTTCACTTTGCTTGGTAACAGGTAAGGCTTGAAAATTTGCTTCAACAATTCCATGTGTCCCATGCATGCATGGAAAAGTGGACATTAAAAACAATGATGATCTCTTTTTGACATCTTTCCAGTAAACACCAATTTGCAATAATCCAACCTGTGTTAAACTTCTAATTAAAAGTCAAGGAGGAAACATGTGTCATTGCTAGAAATGGCTTTGGTTTAGAAATCCACTTTGCAACCAGATGGTTTTAAGTTTACTCCTACTGCATGATGCCATGAGCAAGTGTCTTCTACTATAGATCTCAGCTGACCAATGCTTTGTGAGAGAATTCGGAAGACAATATCTGTCAAAGCCCATCATATATATTTGTTTGTCTGTGCATCTTTGTGTTTGTGTTGGTTTATTTATGTCCCACCTTGATGATTCAGCAAAATGAGACTGATAAAATTATCAAACTTAAAATGAGTACTGGGTTCAATTTGATCAACTAAATCCTTCAAGGCAGTGCCCCAGTGGAATCCAATGACTGAAACTAATCCAAGAATAGTATATTTCTCACTACACTATACATTCTGTCCTTATCATTTTTATGTTAAGGTAGGCTGTGATTTGATGGAGATTTTGGAGTGACATCTGGCATTAACTTGCAACAACTTGGTTTATTTGATTGTCGCAGACTAAACGCACATTGTCTTTGTACTGACAATATTATCCTCTGCTAATGTTTGCAATGGTACAATTTGAGGAAGATTTAGGCTATTGAGAGCACAGTCATGTCTGTGCAGTTATGGTTCAAGCTTTATCCTCACTGTGTACTAACCTGGTTAGGTGTCCTTTTAAGTCTTGTAATTTGGTAGTTTGACAATTACTAGTAGACTGAAATAAGTATTGAGATTGATATGATGGACTGAAGCTTTAAAGGTGGTGACTTAACATGGCTGCAGTCTAATGATTGCAATGTCATTGGGCTGCACCCATGGACAGTCCAGTGACAATGAAGCCAGTAAAAGAATGACAGTTACAAATGTAGTTTTTACTATCTATTTCTGTTTAAACAATAGCAAAAAGAAATGGTTTGATAAGCATTTTCAAGTATTTTGAAAATACATGAACTGATGTTTATATTTTAAAATACTGGACTATATGGCCAGAAATTTAGATCTGGCTTTAACCATTGCATTTTATGGATATGCAAGGCATCCAGCTCTAATGCGCCAATGAGAGAACCTCTGCATGATTTCTCAGATTCTGAGAAATAGCTACAAAATCTTGTTAAATTACACCCTTTTGAAGAAGGAAGAATGCTTTACACAATGGCGTCCTTGCTGTGCTACACTTGAGAACAGGATAATATGCACGTATCTGGTATGCTTTTGATCAAAAGTCTGCTTTGTTAGAGTTAAACAACAACATAAACCCATGCATAATGGAGAAATACATGTAAAATGATAGTGGCTCAGGACACACAAAATCTGAAAATTAGTTTTTAATTTATAATTCATAGATTAATTTATACAGATGAAGCTTGTTAAAATAAAACCATATTCAAAATATTTTCTTCATCCTAGAAAGCTTTGTCTTGAATAATGTAATATTTTCTTTTACTGTTTCAGGAAATACTGAATCGCTATGGTGGAGTTATTTGGGCTGACAGCTCAGAGCATTTCATAACTAACAAGATGAACCAGAGTGTGACGCAGGCCCGAACTATAGGTCTTGTTGCTTGGACTATCAAAGAACCAACATCGTCATTAACTCACCCTAAAATGTTTCAGTATTTTAAAACAAAGCCAGAAAATTATTATTTCCATCGAGCAGTCGAGTCATCTCATCTAATTGTATTCAACCTGGATCGCATCCACCATCAATTGATGTTACCATGGGTACGGTGTGCACTGACACAAGAGTGTATTAGTCCGACAGGGGCTCAGAATGTTGGTTGCAATTATCAGCGTAAACCTTTGTTCCGTTATTCAGGTTGTCATCGTTATGACATGTCTGCTTTGAATGTTATCCTCGGACTTTTGTTTAACTTTAACACAAAACATTACACTGCCCGACAACAAGTTTTTGGTGTGTTGAATAAAGAGAGAATATCAGGAAAAAATTTGACTGCACCATTATATATTTCCAAACTGAGATATTTGTAATGCTTGTTGTTAAGATATGGAGAGTTGAAAGGAAATGTAAAGTAAAAAGCAACATGGAAAATCTGTAATGACATATCTTTAGCAATGTGGTAAAATATTGTGTGAAGGTGTGGCAAAAAAAAAGATGTCTCTTTTATTCAGGTAAACTGGGTATCACCAGTGGTTCACTTCTGTCCCACTTGGTTCATATGTTTGTTTTATCAAGGGTAAGAAGACATGTGTTGAATGTATTCCTTCAGCCATGCTGACTTCTTGAGGCAGTTTGAAAGCATTGTTTTGCCCTGTCATCTAACTCACATTGGGGACGATATTGATGATGGTTTCTGCTAACAACTTCTCCTTTATTTCTTTTATTATATTTTTCACTGTCTATTTGCTGCTGTCATTCTGTGAGATTGCAGCTATAAATATTAATTATTAATTTATTTATATTAATAGCAGCTATCACTCCAACTCAAGGTGACAGTGCAGACGAGAAGCTTTCACTTATTTAAATGAAAACCTCTACTGTATCACTTTAATGTTCCAAAGGAAGAAAGATCCCCCTTTATTTACAATTCATAGCCCGACGTAATCTTTTTTTTCTGTAAGAGTAAGAAACTGAAAAAAAAAAAATCCTATAAATTGATTGGCTTGAATTGGTTTTATTTTAAAGATGAATCTTTTTGTTTGTTTCATGTTTTCATATTTTTTATTTATATATTTAATTATTTTAACATTTGGCGTTTGCTCTGTTAAATATAAAGTTTTAGTTTCTAATTTATTTACTGAATGCTTATTAAAGTTGCCTTTTTTTTTTCATTTTTTTGAGTCTTTGAGAGATTAAAAAAAATTAATATAACTAATTGGGTTTTATTAAAACTAAGAGTTTTAAACTGAATAACTGGTTATTAAAGTTTGAGATGTGGCAGAACCATACTCTATAAAGAGGCATGATAAAACTACAATGCTTTTTGTTGGAGGGGATGATTTTAAGAGTGCACATTGTGTTATGACAATACTCTGATTTTCTCAAATATTTGAGAAGGGAGAATGGCTGTGAAATATTAAAAAGAAAAAAATTTGAAAAAGATGATGGAAAATGAATATTTTTTTGTTTTGTATATTTACTTTTTTGTTTTGCTGTAAAATATTTCTTTCATTGATAAAATGTTGAAGTCAAGTTATTATCACACAATAAACACAAAATTGAATCTGTTATCTTTCACTGATTTTAAATCATATGTAATAGTTAACATATACATCTAGTAGATAACTAAAATAGTACAGTAAAGCTTTTCGTTTTTTTAAATTTTTACTGAACACTTAGTGTTAAGATATTTTGTCAGAGAAACACAAACATGTATTTATGTAATCACACACACACACACTAGAATATATATTAATGAACGGGTTAAAATAAAGAACCCATTGAAATAGTGTTAAATTAGTCTGTGAATTATATTTAATCTATATTAATCTAGGCTAATGAAATTACTGAAGTGAATGATGTTTAATCTATAGTAATGAAATCATGTTGATGCATCCATAATTTCATTATAACGATAACTAATGTACTATTTGTCTTACAAATCAATTATCTTCAGTTTTTAACTTCTGAAATATCTACTTATAAATCTATTGGAATGATAAAACTGTTATCAAGTAACATAAGAAGTATTGTTAGAAATACAAATTTATAAACATATTTAGCCCTGCTAAGTTGTATAAAAATTTCTTCTCAAACTCATCCCAATAAAATTTCTCAAAGCTTTCAGTTTAAAGTTCATTGAAAAAAAAAAAAGTCAAAAATAATAAGATGAAATGATTTGTTAATTCACCAAAAATTATAAAAGTAAAAATAAATCAAAGTAATAGAAAAAATGTTTTGAAATGTTGACTTTGGCTTTTAGTTGGAACATTTAAATTTGATCATTTTACTTGAGTTGAGCCAATGTAATTCTTGTTCCTTTGTTTCTCTGACGGGATAATGTTTTTCTGAATTTTGAACAAAAATATTGTAAAATCTTGTTGTTCTTGCTATTTATGATTTTTGATCTGAAAACACGAAGAAAAACATGATCATATTCCTGAAACAGAACCAATAGGTTTAATCATAAATTGCCCCTCATTTTTATTCTTCATCTATGTACAAAGCTAAAATTTCAGTATCATTGGAATTAGTCATCAATGTTTAATCTACATGGCATTTTAATAACCTGAGAATAAAAGAATTCAGTACAGTCCTTGTTTGGTTGCTTTGGTTCAAATTTCTAGTCTTTAAAGACTTTATTTGAAAAACAACAAAACACCATTCTGTATACTGCTGCTTAAATTCTCTTATTAAAACCTCAGCATATTTTTGCTATTGTATCCCGTCCATTTTGCTATTATATCAACACTATACTTTAGTAGAGGTTTCTTATAATAGCTATCTATTGTAAATGATGAATTTGAGGAGAATTTGATATCAAATAGTATTGGATAATATAGTATAGATAGTTAATATAATAGCAATAGAGAGACTGCTAAATACAAGCAGTTATAATTAATGTGCAAAGTTGATAAATCATCGACTCAGAACTGTTGAAAACAACCGCTTGGTGAAACAAGCTCTTATTTTATGCCATGGATGTCACACAGCCTAGTAGTTTCTTCTCCATTCATTTTCATATTTTAATAAAATAATCCTAAAATTTTGACCTCTTAATGTATATATTGTATATTATTTATATATAATATATATATATTATTTGGGTTCCTCCCTCATCCTATAGATAATGTTTCTTTATATTTTAGTTTTAAATAAAAGTCATCCTGTATATTGCATATGTGCATATCACTTCATAAGTCTGAGCAGTTTTCTTCCAAACTAAGCATTAGAGGCATTGGCATATCCTAATAACAAGGTGTCTGACTCCGGAGCAGATTAAACTACAAGTAATCAACAGTTTAATTTTCCATGTATCTCTGATTTTGATTTCTGGGTTGATGTATAAATACAACTTCCAGTATTTATGATGTAGATTCCTTGCTTCAGGCTGACACTTAGGTAAGGCCTCATACTTGCAAGTTTATCCTGCCTCATGAATTGAATTTGTATAAAAAAAAATTTTTAAATTTTAACTGAAATATTATATATCATTTATTTGTGTATAAACAGTATTTTAGTGAGCAAATTTACTATATATATATAGTTTTCTTATATATAGAAAGATAATTTTGTTTTAAAGTGTGCATACAATATATATATATAATGTATGTATACAGTTAAACCAAAGGTTACATTTAGAAATTTCTTGTCAACAAATGCCATATGGAATGTGATCATGAATCTTAGAACGGATAAAATCAAATGTAAAACCTGGAAAATTGAAGTTCTAAATGCATTGTTGCTTTACACACAGTTGCACATGATGTAATTAGTATTTATATATATATTTTTTTTTACTTTTCAAGTGTTCTGTTAATATAATTTGGTTTGGAATAGAATGTCTTGCTTCCTCTCTTTACATATATATCTGCACACACACACACACAGAATTACCTAAATAGTATATCTTCCAATTGTCTACAATTCTGAAGAAGCACATTATAAATTAAATACTTATATAACAAGAAAAAAGGAGGAAATTTTAGTTCCCCTGCAGTAATTTTAACTTTTTTCGTTTTTTTAATTTTTTTTTTTTAACTTTAATGGAAAATACGATGTAAAATGACTTTTATTGATTTTGTTTTTCTGTTGAGAGAGTAAAGTTCAGGTTTTGAAAATTAGTCTGAATCTTATAGTATATTTCTTTTAATTATTTTTACACAGGCAATGTGTGAAGTTAAAACTAGTAGATATATTTTCTGATGGAGGAAATTTCCCTTTGTAGATTTCCATCCCTCTTCTCATTGTTTACTAATTTTTGTATTTTTGTACAAAAATTTAATATAAAAGAAATTCTATCATTAATTTATATTTATTGATTTAATTTTTTGTTTGTTTTTGAAGTTTGCTTGAATTAAGAAAAAGAGAAATATAGTTTATTTTCCCAATTAAGAGCAAAAATTACATTGAAGTTTCAGGGCTTGTTTCTTTCTGTACTATGGTGTTGCATAAAGAATTTGTAAAGGAAAATCTTATCAATGCTCACCTTTGTGAAATAATTTTAGGGTTTAAGCCATTTCTTTAAAACTTTGCCAAATTGTTCATTTTGGAAAGAAAAAAAAATATTGTTTAATGTCTTGTCTTTGAACTCTTGCTTTTAGTAAGTGAACAAAATATATTTATTTTAAACATAATTATGATTTTAATTGTCGAAATAAAAATTCACTGGCTGAATTAAATATTATTTTCCTGTTATTTGCGTTAAGCACTTTTTACCTCTTTACTCAAACTTTATTTTGGTATATCGCCTCTCAGAAAACAAAAATTGCTTGATGTTTTCTATCTTTCATCCATTGTTAATTTTGGCAGGAAACATTTATCCTGTAGTTCTTTATTAAACCAAAAAAAATATAATTTAAATAGTTTAACAAGGTAAATACTAAAATATCTTACTAGATGTCAGCTATAAATTTCACTCTCAGTTGTATGCTAAAAGTCCATTTTGTGTGTGTCAGGGAGAGAGAAAGTGCAACCATTCACTGGTTTGCTTCTTCATTATCTACAGAATCCACTATACCATGCTATTGAATGCCATAGTATTGAATACTAAAATATAAAGTTATCTTCCTACTAGTTTTCAGTGTATTTATCAAACTTTTCCCCAGAAAGGAAAGTTGGCTTTTACTTATTACACCATTATCTTAAATTCAGAGTTTAATCCTGATTAAAACTCTTTCGTCTTTTACCTTCTCATTTTAACTCTCAGTAGATGCAACTTCACTCTAAAAAAACCAATACTATTAGTTTTGACAATTTACTCTTATTCTATTACCCAGCCCTTTATCTTTGTTTTATTCAATTAGTAAGCCTTGTACATAGAAAATTTATTTTATACACAACAGGTAACGCATACCACTCATTTTATTGCTACTTACACAATTGGATGGCTTAACCTAAAAAGGTGGTAATAGCAGATAGAGCTATAAGGCTTTCTCAAAATAACAATTCCATACAACACTCTTCATTCTACCAATTGCTTTTTGTAAGTTTATTCCAATTATTTTCAACTAACTCAACATGCTACCCTCATTTATATATACTATTTTAAGTATTAGATATGGTTTTCTGTAAAAATTTCACCTTTTGTCTTGTATAAAACAAGTTAAATAAGACCAAATATGCTCAATAAATACAACTTGTATTAGAAACATGTAAAGGAAACATGGATTCCAAACTTGACCACTCTTTTATTTAACTGACCTTGTTGATTGATGACTAATCAGCAAATTGGTAAATTACTTAATTGTGCAAATTGTGATTATGCAAATGCTGAAGTCAACTGTTACTTATTATGTTTTAGAAGGATCCTCTTTGAATGAGGTATATTTTGGCAGATCACAATTGGCTGGAAGTATATAATTATGCCATCTAAATAACAACAGTCAATACATTAGAAAGCTCTGGCACTGGAGACTGGTTTAATGTTTTCTTTTGGAAATTTTGGTATATTCTGTATAGCCAAAGTGTTTTCAATAAATTACAGCTTTCTCTTCATTGAATAATGACTAAAACAAAATTACTATAAAGCATTCATGTTGGTGTCATATAAAGGCACCCAGCACACTCTGTAAAGTGGTTGGTATTAGGAAAGAATCCAGCCATAAGAACCATGCCTAAACAGACAAATGGAACCTGGGCAGCTCTCTGGCTAGCCAGCTCCAGTCAGACTGTCCAACCCATGCCAGCATGGAAAAACAGACGTCAATTGATAATGAAGTCCTTGCAAATGCTAAGTAGACTTGCATTAGAGCAGTGGTTCCCAAACTTTTTAGAGACGCGACCCACTATTTATGACACCAGTTTATGGTGACCCACTTAACTCTACTGGGTAAAAACATTAATGAAAGAAACAAATTTTTATAACTGTTTCAACGTCTCCATACCCTGTGGGCAGGTATTAACTCTAATACAAAACCTCGAAGCAGTAACTTATCGGCTCAATCAGTGTTGTACTGCACCTTGTTAAAGTTCTCTATAAATATGTAAAAACAGACTTTTCTTTTTTACAATTACGTACAAATAAATAACTTGAGAAAATGACCACCTCTTACTTGTTAAGTTCGTGAAAAAAGCCTACTGCTTGATAAAACAACCAGTTTGGTATTGAAGACATGAGTCTTGAACTATCTAGATAGACAGCAGTTAATCAAAGCTAATGCGTAATTTTATAACTTTTTGCAACCCACTAGGATTCCATTCGCGACCTATCAGTGGGTCGCGAATCATAGTTTGGGAACCACTGCATTAGAGTATTTAGGTCCTTTTAGTACTGGGACTCGGGTCTCTTAACTGATTTCTAAAAATATTTAAATTCATTTCTCAGTTGTATAAAATGGATGATTCCCTCTATTCTTCATTGGATGACTTAACATGAATAAAGTATGTAGGTCAGCAGTAGTAGATTGAGAAATAAAGTTTGCTCAAGATCAAAATGCTACATGTATGGTAACAATCTTGAACTCCCTCCACCCACTGTCTTTCATTCAAATCATGTATAATACTGCAGCATTGATTTTCTCCTTTAAACTAATCAATAGAAAATAATTTCAATGTTGATTGTATTAACTTCTACTGAAAGCTATGTAGCTAGGGGTGAGTTGGCAGAGCTGTCGGAGTATCAGATAAAATGTTTTAGGGTATTTGTTCTGATTCTCTGTGCTTCTGAGTAAAAGTCCAGCATTTCTCTCTCTCTCTCTGAAAAAAATTGGTTGTATTTAGACCAGAAGAGGTTGGGCTGCAAGTTCACAATAGCATCCCTATGACTACATCTGGATTTAAGGGCCATCCCACTTCACCCTTTAGGCTGCATTTGTTTCAAACATTCAACTACTTCTGTTTTAAAGTGCCTAAATACTTCTAAGTATTCAGTCCCTGTTGTCTACATGTCCTATGAGGTATAGCAGTTGTCTTTTGGCTGTTTTCTATACTGTCATGGGCTACATGGTTTGACAGGAGCTGAGAAGGCAGAGGACTGAGCCAAAATCCAGTGTCTACTTTGGGATGGTTTCTATGGCTCTACGCCCTTACTAATACCAGACACTTCGTAGAAGGTATTGGCTGCTTTTTTTTAAATATCGCTGGTGCTTGAGTGGTCAGCAAGTAAACTTACATGACAAGACTCCTCAACTGAGTGGGTTGGTTTCATAGTAAGTGATAAGAGCTTAAAGTGATAGAGGAACAGAAATAGATGTCTTGAGCAAAGGAGATACATGGCTAAAAGATGGTGGTAAAGGGGTATCAGAGGATTGAACAAGGTGAATGGATAGGTAAGTTTGAAAGAGTGTGAAAGGTGAGTTACTGAATGATAGAGTGGAGATGGAGGAGAATGCAGTGAATGGCAAACACAGGTGGAGGCTATATCAGAGAGTGAATATCAGTTTTTTTTTTTTTTGTGGGGTGAGAAACAAAGTAGAGGCAGCGTGGGTAATGTGAGGTGTGGCTGGTGTGTGAGATGCACAGTGGCAGGGACAAGGTCGGAAGTACATAAGAGTGGAAATAAGCATAAGTAGTTGGGTCTGCAATTGACAGAAGGAGAGTGTATATGGGGGAAGTGGAGGTGAAAGGAGCATCATTGAAAAATATGGTGGTATGGAAAAATACTGAGATTGTAGGAGACAAAGGAAGTGGTTCTTGGAAGAGTGAATATGAGCACAAAATGTTGGAAGATGGAATATGTGCAGTTTCATTTTCATATAATTACAGCAACTGAGTGAATAGTACCATAGTAAGAAGACTGATGGAGGGGTGGGTATTAGAATGATGAGTTGTGAAGAAGACACATTAAGGTTAGAATGACTGCAAGGGTATGGACATAAATATTATGCTTTTAAAGCCTTGATTTTGCTAAAATGAATAGGTCTTCTTGAACATAGCCAATCTTCATCTCCTTCATGAAACTCAACAACCCAAAGGTCATTCTTTGCTACTTTGGCCCAGGTATACTTGGGTCTCACTTTTCCACAGGTTCCATCCAGATTTAGCAATCGATACTTCTTTATGCAGTTGTCCTCATACATACACATCATATGACCATACCAGCACAATCTTCTCTCTTGTGTGCTACATCTGATGCTTCATGCCCAAATTTTCTCTTGACAGATTTGCACTTTGTTGTATCTGCACACTGGCATTGCACCTCCAGCAGAGCATGCTAGCTTCATTCCTTTCTATGTCCTCTGCATTGCTGTTCATACATAAGCATTGTATGTTTGTCTGTCTGTTTAGACAGACAGATATATATAGATATAAATATTCAATGTATGAGTTTATATTATCATCACCATCATCATCATCGTTTAACGTCCGCTTTCCATGCTAGCATGGGTTGGACGATTTGACTGAGGACTGGTGAAACCGGATGGCAACACCAGGCTCCAATCTAAATTTGGCAGAGTTTCTACAGCTGGATGCCCTTCCTAACGCCAACCACTCAGAGAGTGTAGTAGGTGCTTTTACGTGTCACCCGCACGAAGGCCAGTCAGGCGATACTGGCAACGGCCACGCTCAAAATGGTGTCTTTTATGTGCCACCCGCACAAGAGCCAGTCCAGGGGCACTGGCAACGATCCCACTTGGCTTGCCGGGTCTTCTCACACACAGCACATTTCCAAA
>NC_068983.1:119919092-119921988 GCF_001194135.2 Octopus bimaculoides | reverse complement strand
GGAGAGAAACAGATAAATAATAGAGAACAGACTAAAGCGCAAAAAGTTATGAGAAAAATGTTGAGGCCGTAAATAAATAAAAATCTCTATCTTATCTGCAGCATAATCTTGCAGACTTCGTCGTAGTATGTCAGCGGAGAAGAGATTAAGACAATTTAGAAGGGATTTCTTATTTATATACCCGGAACCTGAATCCTTAAGGAAACTACGATAGAGAGGAGTAGAGAGAGAGAGAGAGAGAGAGACTGATTTAGAGAGAGAGAGATAGACGGAGGCATGGCGAGAGAAAGATATATATATATATATATAAAGAGAGAGAGAGGGGGGGACCAGTCAAGCAGCACATCATGCTGGAATTCTTGGGCTTAGGCAAAAACGCTTAAATCGTAATTTTAAAGGGAGCGATAAGAATTTTTGAATAAAGTAAAGGAAAATGGATAAGTGCCACCAGCCAGGAGATAGACTTCTTAATCGTAGATTCTAAATATTAAATAAAATATATATATATATATATATATTCTTTACTTTTTTACTTGTTTCAGTCATTTGACTGCGGCCATGCTGGAGCACCGCCTTTAGTCAAGCAAATCGAGCCCAGGACTTATTATATATAGAGATAAAACTTACTTGGAAAAGGATGCGTGGCGTTCGATCGTATAATAATATAAATAATATATTAATATATGCATATATCTATACATATATGTACATACTTACATCTATATGTATACATACATGCATATATGGGTACAGGACATCAAAAAAACGTTAAACACAATGTGAAACGAAAACAGAAAATGAACTTTTTTCGAACAACGAAAATAACAAATAGAGAAACGAGACATGCAACATAAAGAGTATACTCCTTAGTCAGTTGTCCCTGTTCCATCTACTCTGTGTTTTGAAGGCAAAGACAATATGCAACTTCGTTGGAACAGTCCTTCCTGCAAAGCAAATTAATTAAAATTTGGAATTTTTTGTGGAGTGTGAAAGTGTTAACAAGAACAAGACAGTAAAAACAAATGGTGAGGTTTGTTGAGCCAAGATGATGGAAAAATTATTATGAATGCTAGGTAGAGCCATGAGAGAAGAGACGGAAAAAAACACGTCTTTTCTTTAGGAAGGCAGTGGGCAGAAAGAGAGATCCCCTTTCGTCACGTGTCAGTGACGAGAGAGTCAAGGATGAAGAGAGACAGAGAGAAGTGGAGTAGATGGAACAGGGACAACTGAATAAGGGGTATACTCTTTATGTTGCATGTCTTGTTTCTCTGTTTTTTCTGTTGCTCGAAAAAAGTTTGTTTTCTGTTTTCGTTTCTCATTGTGTTTAACATTTTTTTGATGTCCTGTACCCATATAATGCATATATGTATACATATAGATGTAGGTATGTACATATATGTATGGATATATGCATATATGTATATTGAGTGGTTGGCATTAGGAAGGGCATCCAGCTGTAGAAACTCTGCCAAATTAGATTGGAGCCTGGTGTAGCCATCCGGTTGCACCAGTCCTCAGTCAAATCGTCCAACCCATGCTAGCATGGAAAGCGGACGTTAAACGATGATGATGATGATATATATATCTATAAATATATATATATATCTCAGTGACAAACAAACAAAAAAAAAAAAAAGAGTGATGATACCCCATTACTTTTGATGTCTGAAATACTGTGAATATGGCGATTAGTCCAAAATAATTTCTGCATAGGTTTCCAGGAGAGATTGTACTGCTATCCCCTATGTGCCAAGGTTGAAAATGTTGAAGTAATGATAGTTATGAATTTATTAACAAGAAGTTTTAGTGATTTTTATTAGAAATGAACATCAATAAGATGGTACAATTGCAATATGAAATAGGAACATTTAAGTCAGTCATTGAAAGGTATCAACCATTGGTTATTTCAGTTAGATAATGATGAGACTGCTATGATGTTTTCTCTTTGCCAAGTCTCCTAAAGGATGGTTATTCTCCAAATTTATGTTTACATGCAGTTTTCTTGGCATTTTGGATTAGCTACAGAAAACAGAAACAAAATAATTAATCAAGAATCTATAATGAAATGCGTGTGTGTGTGTATGTATTTATTTGTACATATATGTATGTAATAAGAAGTAAAAGGAATTAAAAGATCCAGGCAGATATCAATAAAGCTTTCAGTATTAAATGAATTAGGTTAACTATATCTGACCATCAGAACCCAATAAATGCAAGTAGAATAAACATCCCAAGTAATTCCTTGCATATGACAAGTAGATCCAAATATCATTTAGAAGAATTTCAAGAAATTTGTATATATAAGAACGAAAAAAAAAAAAAAGAATGGAAAAATCACATCTTTAATTGGTGATTACACTATATAATACTAACGATCGATTCTGTTGTGTCAGCATATTTAGATACAGAAAATTCAAAGTGAACTAAGAGAATATCTCTAGTAGATGAATTCATATTTGATATGTGATGTGAAAGAGGAAAAAGATGGAAGCAAAGAGAGAATTGCAGCAGTTTTACCTGTTAGTTTGGAAAAGGGTCGCTTTCAACGTCCATGTGCGCTGTCCATCACTGTATACTCTGATGCACTGTCTGCCACCAACTGACCGTTTATGCCTCTCTGACCCTGCATGCTCACTGTGGCCCTTCCGTCAGGACCCACAGGCCCCACTTCAGATCTTTTTTAAAACGGGGGCCACATTTTTCATTAACGAAACACTTTGAAACACTGGTAGAATGTGTCATATAAAACATCTTTTTCTCTTAGTCTTCTTAAAAAAAAAAAGAAATCCATAAGTTATTCCATGTTAAAGTTGTCGTATTTTTGTAATTTCAACCAATCACTGACGTCCATTCAGCCGATATACATTAAGTGCCGACTACATAAACAAACGATTCT
>NC_068983.1:119915153-119918719 GCF_001194135.2 Octopus bimaculoides | reverse complement strand
CCCACTGATATGAAGATCATTCAACTAACTTGCCCACACGGCTTAACTTGTCTCGTAATCAGCCAACCAGTGTGGAGGGCACCGCTCTCTCTGTGACTGCCGTGGGGCTTCAGGAATGGCCCCAGTTCCTGGCATGTTGCTGCTGGCTTTGTCCTCTTGTCCATTACTGTTGGCTCCATCCTCCGTTGCAGTGATGATCCTGCACACATCCAACACATGACGTGGCATGCCATCTATGGACACATTGTTCCTCGAATTTACAGAGGTTATTGTCCCCTTTCCCCACTGTGATGTGCACCATGCATTTGGGGGGTTTAACCCAGACTTCTTCCCTGACCTGCACAAAGGCATGCTCTTTCTCTTCTGTGGGTTGTGGTGATGCAGTACATGGATGTCTCCACTCGTACTTGGATATTGCCCTGTGTAACACTGACTCCTCAGCCTGTCCCATCTTGTGTGTGTGTGTAAGAGTGAAAGTTTATCTATGAAACAATGAGGAATGATTCAGCAGACAAGGCACTGGACTATCTACTTATGGGTCATAACATAAATTCAAACCTACTTCAGTTTCTGTGCAGAATACTTTATTCAGCATTACCTCAGCTTCACTTCACTGACAGGAGTAGGCCCCAGATTTTCTGGGAATGTTGCTTACAAAAGACCAGCATTCTGTCCACGGAAAAATCTATTTTTCATCTACTCCACCTCATGAAACAGGCTAAACACCAATTCTTAAAAGCCTGATTATGAAGGCATTTATTAAGTCACATCAAACATGCACTCTATTTTTTGAATGTGTGTATGCATGGAGAATGGGCAGTCCTACATGTCTGAGTTGTGCTTTAACCAGTTCTTTAATTTTATTTTCCTGTCTCAACCTACATGGTAAAAAGGAACTTCTACAGTTGCATGAGCTAATAGATCTCCTTCAAAGCATATCCTACCATCTGAAAATGAAGTTGGGTTACCATAAATGAAGGCAGGATGATCAGAGAACGCTGATGATAAAAGTTGGAACAACATAGCTTTGTTTGATGAGGGCTGACCAGGGTTACACAGCTACAGCCTTTGTGGTTTGAAATAGTTAACTTAAAAGTTAAATTTTTGACATTCACTTACCTCATGTTCAACATAACTGTTACATCCATAGCACCATACAGAAAGATCTGCATAGCTTAACACTATATAATGGTCAGGTTCTACTTCATGGTGCTTTACCATATGTTCTTGTACATATCGACTACAGAAAACCTGTAAAATCCAGTAATTAAATATATATATATGACAATTTATTCATTATAGAGAAAGGCACATCTGTTCAAAATGGTATCATAGTTATCCTGATATTTATAATAAATGATATTTAGTTGGTGGTAGTGGTGTAAAAACTGTTATTGTTTCTAAATATTAACAATAATTTCTAACAGGCTAAAGACCATAAATTTGGCAACAACCGATTGCAGGCATTTATTTCATTGACTCTGGTGAGGTTTGAACTCTGAATTTAAAAAGACATAATTGATTACCAAAAGCATTGAGTCCAGTGTTCACAACAATGAGAGAAAGAAACAAGTATTGAATAAGGTTGCAAAGAATAAAAAGAAATAATCATTTGAGGAACAATTAAATGTTATTAAGAACAATCATCATAATTATTCAGAATTGAATATATACACGAAAATGAAGAGTTAGTTTTAGAACATCTCTAGAGTTGTATACATCCTGAATTGATTACCTATGTTATTAAAACCTTTGTATGTAAATCTGAACAATTATCAAACCACATTTCAATGTCTGTTATGTATGAAAAAGAAATGTTTATGTTAATTCAGTGTTGAAGGGAATCAACACTGGTTGGATAGAATGATCACTGAGAAATCAATAATAAAAACCTAATTTTACACAATTAAAAAAAATATATATATATATACCTTATAGCAAGTAAGACACACCCAATTTTCATTTGTATCCCCACATGTTTCACATGGAGACGATGTATCAAGACCTTGTGGAGGAACACTAGTTACTTTTTCAAGATGTGGACACCAAGTTAAAGGTTGAACACAGTACATAGATTCCTGCTGAAAGGAGAATGATACACAAAGTATTAAAAGAAATATACTTTCTAAAATATCACTTGTACATGTAAAAAAGCAGAAAAGAATGTAATTCTTATGGCCTGTAGGGACACCATATTTCATTATGCAATCATAATATACTAGAAAGTATATTAAATGCTTAAGTGTACTAGGATATGAAACATTGGAACAAAATCAGTACTGGCTATAATTTCTATAGAAAATATGTAGCGATAACTTTAACAAGTGATGTAATTCTTATATATAAGTTTTTAAAGAAAATTTGGGCAGTGTATTCCCAAACTAATATCTAAGCAAGGCATGATTGCTACACAATCTTGGCTCTCCTTCACTGTAAATATGTGGCCTTTGTGCCATTGTAAGTGTTCAAATATTGACATGTTCACACAAGTCTATAAAAACTAATAGAACAGTAAATGACTAAGTTGATAGTGTGCTAGACAGGTCATTTAGCTGTGAGTACTACTTGTGGGTAGAAACCAAAGAATGAAATAGTTCGAGAATGAAGAATGGCAGCACCATAAAACTGAAGAATTTGCAGTTAACTTGGAGAAGAATGGACAGTCAGGTTGATATACCTTAGATACATTATGTGAAAAACAAATCTTCCAATAGAAACTCTATAAACATAATGAGTTTTAGAACAATCACTTCCAGAAGAACAAACTTACCAAAGTGACTTCTCAAGTGATGGACCAATGCCACAAATGTGAGGGGTTGTGTGAAATATCTTAAGAAACAGCATGTAAAACCTTTCTCCAATTACTAACAAGTGAGAGATGATATTGAAGTGTGTGATGGCACAATTTTTGCAGGTATAAAGTTGATGGTAATTTTGCTCGACTGATTATTCATTAGAGAAATTACTATAAGAATGCTGCCAAAGATGTCAGTGAAAGAAGTCATCCATTCCATAATGAGAGCAGTACTATGCAATGGAATGCTAAAGTATATTATATAATAGAAGAAATATTTCACTGCTCTTATAAAAATGGTAATATAGCCAAGAGATGGTTAAAATTTATGCTTAAGGATTCTTCAGTTGAAAAGCTAGTCAGTACACACATATAAAAAATTGAAAAAAAAATTGGATAAAATGTTATGCTAAAAAAAGCAGTGCATTGAAAACTTGAATTTTATATGATAACTATCAGTATAACCCGACCTTGTCCGGGTGTGACTTATTACGCCTTCTACGATAAGTCTTGCTAGGTGAAAATCAACTAAAAAAGAAAGCCTTACAACGGAAAAACCCGTATGATGTAAATATGTTCATAATTCAAAAGACGATGAAATTAATAGGGAAAGTCTGAAGGCGTAACATTATTAAGCGTACGTAAATTTCATCCGTCTAATTGGCTGTAGAAATGCTTGTGCAAAACAACTTTTTGCGCTGCCCTGATTATATATATAGCAGGGTAATCCCTTTTAGTAGGAGGTAGGATGGCAATTTCTAATGAAGCAATT
>NC_068983.1:119911988-119914423 GCF_001194135.2 Octopus bimaculoides | reverse complement strand
GAGAGAGAAAGTGAGAACGGAAGACAGTTATAAAATAGCAATGCGTGCACGTGTTTATATAAGAAACACAGAAACTAAATCTTATATCTATAACGTTGAATTGTGTATGTGTTTATGTGTATGTTGTTGTCACGGATCACGTATGTGTGGTCGTGTGTGTTTTTACGTTTCTATGTTATGAAAAATATGTTAGAGGTAGAGGAAAGGTATTATATTAGAGAGAGGAAGAAGAAGTAAGAGTGTAAAATGTAACCAAGTTAATCTATGACTTTGTATGTATCACTTTCTCTCTCTCTCCCTCTCCCTCTTTTACTCCCTATAATAACGCCGGTACAGGGAGAAGGGAAGGAATATAAATGTTGCTAGAAACGATAGCCAAATCTCCCTTAAATCACACAAAGTAAACGGAATTTTAAAAATCTAATTACTGCACTGGAAAGTTCAGATCGAGAAAATTCCATTGATGTAAACATTTTTACGAAAAAGTGGAAAATGTGGATTTCTATAAACTTTCAAAAAGGCTTCACACAAACACACAATTTCAGATTTATATATTAAGATTACATAAATACTGACAGAAAATAACCTGTACAAAGATCAGAGAAAAAGGAAAAAATGGTGGGAACTTTTTCCTCTTTATTTTTCCCTGTTCTTATGTTTTGCACACTACTAGCAATTTCACTAATGACAGTGGCATGAAGAAAAAGTACTTGATTCATACTGTAAAAGGGCTGGTATTAGGAATGGCATTCATCTGTAGAAATGATGCCAATGCAGACACTGGAGCTTGGCTTACCAGATCCTATCAAACTCATCCAACCCATGACAACAAGGAAAACATGTTAATGATGACAATGATGTATTCTCAAATTAAAATAAAATAAAATAAACTGCAAAAACCAATATAAGCCAGCTCACTTCATTGGACACTAAAAACTCTGCTTGCAAAGAAGACCTGTTGAGGCAAGTGAATTTGCAATTTGAAATCTGAAATCGAACCGAATCCGATGACTGGCACCCATGCCAACCTCTCCTTCATTGGACACTAAACTCTACTTGCGAAGACTTGTTGGAGCAAGTGAAATTGAAATCGTAATTGAACCATACACGATGACTGGCACCTGCGCCAGTGGAGTGCTAAGAGCACTGTCCAAGTGTGTTCATTGCCAGAGCAGCTGTCTGGCTTCCATGCTAGTGGCTTGTAAATAGGACCGTTTTAGCGTAATCGTTACCAGCGTCGCCTTCTAGTACTTGTGCTGGTGGTACATTAGAAAATCATTTGAGCAAGGTTGTTGCCAGTGCCGCTGTACTGGCTCCCGTGCAGGTGGCACATAAATAACACCTTTTTGAGCGTGGCCGTTGCTAGTACCGTGTGACTGGCCCTCGTGCCGGTGGCATGTAAAAGCACCTACTACACTCTCGGAGTGGTTAGCGTTAGGAAGGGCATCCAGCTGTAGAAACTCTGCCAGATCAGATTGGAGCCTGGTGCAGCCTGCTGGCTTGCCAGTCCTCGGTCAAATCGTCCAACCCATGCTAGCATGGAAAGCAGACGTTAAACGATGATGATGATGAGTGCTTGTTTACAAAGGATTGGAGATCTGAGAAAAAGATGTGGGAAAAATTTTGTAGGAAAGTGAGTAATCACTTAAATCGATGTTCACATATTAATATTACTTATTGATCCTTTACGTGTGAGATTTAAGCCTGAGACAAGAGACCTCAAAATATATTAGCATAAAGTTAAAAAAGGAACATTTCAGCAGCTGTTTACACTCTACATAGCACAATAAATAAATAAATATCCACAATGGCTTTCACACTAGTATGTTGTTGCCATTATATATATACACACATAAAATTCCTAGACCACATCTAAAGGAAGACCATCCAACTGATTATCAATGACTCATTAACACAGTACAACCTCTGGTCCATAGACATAATATCTATCTTATTGTTACAACTATGGTCTCTACTCCCCTGAACTACCCAGATGCATATGACTGCCAAATAGGCCAAACCAACAGCATTGGTTTCTTCTCTCACTATACTACTGTATCAATCCCATTAAAGCTCAGCAACCACTTTGGCCAATCTTTCCTCCCTAGATCATAGGAATTTCCTTCATGCTTATGTTTTCAGATGTTGACTTGAAAACATTTTATCAAGTACATCAATCTCACCATTCTCAGAAGGCCAGTGAAAGCTACAGGTACTACCTATTTTTCATAGGCATTATTGTGTTTAAGAAGCTTGTTTCCTAACCGTGTAATCTTGGGGTTCAGTCCCACTGCATGGCACCCTAGGCAAGTGTCTTCTACTACAGCTCCAGGTCAACCAAAATCTTGTGAGCGGATTTGGTTAACAGGAACTGAAAGAAGCACATCATATATATATATACATATATATATATATATATACATATATATACACAT
>NC_068983.1:119903993-119911888 GCF_001194135.2 Octopus bimaculoides | reverse complement strand
AAATTAACCCCAGGACTTATTCTTTGTAAGCCTAGTACTTACTCTATCAGTCTTTTTTGCTGATCCGCAAAGTTACGGGGATGTAAACACACCAGCATTGGTTGTCAAGCAATGGTGGGGGACAAACACAAATACAAACACACACACATATATACATATATATATATACATACAATGGGCTTCTTTCAGTTTCCATCTACCAAATGCACTCACAAGGCTTTGGTTGGCCCGAGGCTATAGTAAAAGACACTTGCCCAAGGTGTCACATAGTGGGACTGAACCCAGAACCATGTGGTTGGTAAGCAAGCTACTTACCACACAGCCACTCCTGCACCTATATATATAATTATTTTCAGGATTCAGTAGAATCAAGGTACTTTAATAAAAAAAGTACCAAGGTAGAGTTGGGGATAACATGATATAGAAAAGCATTCTCTTTTTACTCTCATACAGTACTGAGATGAGAGTCAATACACAATATATACTATTTGTATGAAAAACCCTAAATGTTAAATTTTATTTTTTATTCATGTAAAGCAAAACAGTTTTTTTACATGATGTAATTCATTTGTTCATCAATAAAAACATATGAAACAACTATTGTGAGCTTCAACCCATTTGTGTTATCATATATATAAATGTGTGTGTGTATGTGTTTGGGTGTACTCTTGTCTAGACATCATATAATAGTTAAAAATGAGTATCACTATCATACCAGCTAAGCTGTGTATTTTCAGTTTTTCACAAAAAAATAAAAAAAGAACTGGCCATAGAGAAATATTAACTCCTTACTAGGAAACAGGTGAGAGTTGGCAACAGGAAGGGCATCTGACCCTAGAAAATTTTGTGTCAATGTATTTCATCTAACCTATGCAAGTATGGAAAGTGGACATTAAATGATAATGATGATGATGTAATACATTACACGTTACCATTCTGAAACTTAAAACACCAATTAAAATCATTATGTATATTTATCACATGGCAACAGCTGTTGATGGTGCAGAAAAATCAATATATGTAAAAAGCTAAGAGTTTTTAAGGTAGATGTCAAGTTGTTATGGTTACCTTTTAGCAAATTAGAAAAAGAGGTTTCAGATAATTTTTCAATGAAATGTTTATAGGCATACCTTTGACATAAGGTTCATTAAATATTTATCACGATTATCAGGTGACTTTCCACCACTGGCACCAGCTTCAGACATCTTGAGGTTGACAAATGAGAAAAAAAAGGACAGATTGTTATAATGAATTTATTGTTTACAGTACTCAAGTCCACTACATCTCAACAGAAAAAGTAACCAAAACTGCATGAACAGTACATAGAATATACACAGGAAGTGAACAGTGAATAAGTCTTTGAAAAATAAAGAAAAGAAAAACAGAGGTGGGAGCATCAAGTGTACTGTTGGCAAATTTCAGGAAGCATGGAAGTTTTGAAGGATGTAGTGTCTCAACAGATAATAACTGATACAGGTAGTTTATTCCATGGTTCAGCAATTCTGACTGTGAAATATAAATGTCTCCCTAGTTTCAAGAAGCTTTTGAAGATTAGTGCTAAAAATCTCAAATGGATGAGAGGTAAATCTTCTGGATAGTATGTCAGTGTTCCACATATAACATGGCTAAAAAACAAGATGGTCATGGCTAGAATGCCTTTGATCATAGGTTTGCTTAAAACCTTTTAGCATTCAGATTACTCTGTCAAACGTAATGTAAACAAACATTACGTTAGACAGAGTAATCTGAATGCACCTTGTTTAGAATTAGAGTAAAAGGTAAAGACCCGCTTCAATCATGAATGACCATGGGATTGCACCTAGATATTTACCCTCTGAGGCACAAGTCCAGGCAAGGTAGTTTTATGGAAGATCAGCATTTGCCTATGCATACCAGCCTCCTGTCTCCATGCCACCAATGTTATCCAAGGGAAAGGGCAAGGCTGATACAGTTTGACACCAGTGATGTCACAACTTATTTCTAAAGCTGAGTGAACTGGAACAATGTGAAGTGAAGTGTCTTGTTCAAGAACTCAATACATAGCCTGGTTTGGGAATCAAACTCACTACCCCATGATTGTAATCCATCACTCTAACCATTGAGCCATGTACCTTAGAATTATTCATGCATTATCTCATAGCCATGAGGTTTCAATATGATTATTTTTTTTACAATGACACTCTAGGGCAGGTGTAAGAGGCCAAATCTGGCTGGTTTGAACATACAAGAGGTAGAATACTTGGGCCTGATATGGCTGGTTTATTTCTATATGGAGTATGACATGTCACAGTTAATAAGAATGAGCCTCAATGGGGTGGGGATGGTTGTCAACAAGTGCAAGCCCAGTGAGTCAAAGTGGCCTGTCAAGTGCATCTTCATTACCATCCTCTGGGGAAAAGCCTTTACCATTTTGTCTGTTTGGATCATGAAAATCAGAAAATCAAGAGAATCAAATACCAACTATAATGGACAGCATTAATTCCTATGAGTGATATAAAGTGATCAGAATGTATGATAAATAAATGACATCCCTAAGTAGTCATCCAACTAGAATGCTAGGCCACAAGCAGATAAAAGCAACTGATGTTTTTGAGTAAGGACTTGTACTTATGTCTTAAAACATTCAAATACAAGACAATATTAGCTTGAAATATAGTTCAAATTCCATATTTAAACGAGTAAAGCAAACAACAAACAATTCTACTTTACACAACAAGACAGAGCTTGTAAAAAATATTTTTCATACATTTGAAAATATTCATGTCTCCTTGAGGGGGAGTCAAAAATTATCTGCACTATTGTCATAACATACCTTTATAAGTGTCACACTGCCTCTCTGCACATGCATGCTTATAGTTGGTACTATTGTGGTCACGTGATCGAAGTTTGAGCCTATGGTACCATTTTTCGTTCTGGCATTACAGTGTAAGCATGGCTGCTCCACTAGCAATGTGCACCAAAGAAGAACAAGGAGCAGTGATCTGATTTCTCTGGTTGGAAGGTGTGTCAGGTGTTGAAATTCATCAGAGGCTTTTAGCACAATATGGGGACAGTATACTACCGCATAGAAGTGTGTATGAATGAATCGAGAAGTTTAAAAGTGGCCAGATAAGTGGGATGCACGAAGAGAGAGCAGGACGCCCATCAACCTCCACCACTGACAAGAAGATTCAGCAAGCTCAAGATATGGTAATGGTGAACTGGTTCACCATTACCATCTCTCAGATCACTGCTTTTTGTTCTTCTTTGGTGCACATTGTTAATGGAGTAGCCATGCTTACACTGTAAAGCCAGAAAGAAAAGTGGCACCATCAGACTCAAACTTCAGTCATATAACCACAATAGTACCAACTATAAGCATGCATACACAGAAGGCAGTGTGACAATAATAAAGATATGTTATGGTGGAAGTACAGATTATTTTTGATTTTGCCTCATAATTTATTGCTATGAATCTTATTCATCATCATCGTCGTTTAACATCCGTTTTCCATGTTGGCATGGGTTGGACGATTTGCCTGGGGTCTGGGAAGCCAGGAGGCTGCACCAAGCTCCAGTCTGATCTGGCAGTGTTTCTACAGTTGGAAACACTGCCAGATCAGACTGGAGCCTGGTGCAGCCTCCAGGCTTCCCAGACCCCAGTCAAATCGTCCAACCCATATACCATCATGGAAAATGAACGTTAAACGATTATGATGATGAATAAGATTCATAGCAATAAATTATGAGGGAAAAGTCAAAAAAATTATCTGTACTTTCACCATAACAAATCTTTATTATTGTCACACTGCCTGAACTTTCAAATGTCAATCATGTATTAAGGCTCAGAAAATTACAGATTTCTTTGACATCGAGATGCAGAGATTTCTCTAGTGAAGTGGTAGTTCTTGGTGATTTATTGTAGTTTTTATAGGCCTATAAAAGCCACAATAGAGTAGACATCAGAGTAGGCTCATCTTCAACATATTCGATTGGCTAAAATATAAGACCAATTTAAATCAATAGAACATCGTGCTCATATGACATGATTATGTATTTATTGTTATGTTAACAACTGCATTGATTCTTAATATATATTTACAAAAGGATGCAATATATTTTGTAGTCAATTGTCATTTTCATTGAAGTCTAGTTTCTGTGTGTTTTCCCTTGCTAGGCAACATTACAATGTATGTGTGTGTGTGCAGCAGGAGCAATCATTTACACAGGTATGGTAGTCAATACTGCTACATATATATATTAATAATAGCATGCATTTTTATGTTGAAGAAAGGTGGAAAGAAAAGTGGGACGGAGTACCTGGGTGTGGATGTAGAAGATTTGTTGGATCTGCAGGGCAGAAGATAGGAAAGAGAGAAAGGGGAGAGAAGGGGAGGGAGACAGCACACCAGCAGATCTGTAGTCCAGAGACTGGATGTATACTTTAGAGATGTAGCACTGATCTGTCAAGAGGTCTTTCTCTGGATGCAATTCAGACTGTAATGAGCATAGTAGCAGAACTATTCCAGATGTGGCAGCAGTAAACTACTGTGGAATTCCGTTGAAGCCTGCAGAGCATTAGCAGCTGTTAGGGGCTGAAATATCCTCTGAAATAACCTCTAAAGAGAAGGGCTAGTCTTTGGGATGTGGTCTTAACTATGCTAAAGGTATGCTTTCGTCAGGAGAGATCTTCGGAGATAGTGAGGCGTGACATTTGGAACGATGGTGAAAGCTTTAGTTGAGTGTAGTTTATGTTTAGAGTGGGTGTGGTGCAGTGGTGTTTTCTATATATCTTTTATCTTTCATTTGTTTCAGTCATTTGACTTCGGCCATGCTGGGGCACCGCCTTGAATGGTTTTAGTCGAACAAATTACCCCCAGGACTTTTTTAAAGCGCGGGACTTATTCTCTCGGTCTCTTTTGCCGAACAGATAAGTTACGGGGACGTAGACACACCAAAACCGGTTGTTGAGCGGTGGTGGGGGACCAACACATACACAAAGATGGATATATACATACATATATGACGGGCTTCTTTCACTTTCCGTCTATCAAATTCATTCACATAGCTTTGATCGACCCGAGGCTATAGCAGAAGGCACTTGCCGAAGGTGCCAGGCAGAATAAACTTGGAACCATCTGATTGGAAAGCAAGCGTCTTACCATGCAAACACGCCTGCGCCTTAAAAGAGATAAATCTATATCCCTGAAAAATAAAAGTGTACCGTTTTTAAGTGCATATAACGAAAGATTGCCTTAAAATATATATACGACACAGTTCGGAAATTAAACTGTGTATATGTTTCCTAAACCAAGGAAACTAAAGAGGATTTTAGTTTTTTTAAACTCTTAGTCACTTCTGAACAAGCAAACCACTTCGATATTTTAGAGGTATGGACAACTACATTATGTAAAGCGCTCTTTCCTTATTTAAGATAGTAGGGTATTATTTGAGGGAGATTTCATTGGTATAGCTAGCAAACCGAGCAACTGCATAGAGGTTCCTCCGTTTTATACATATGTGAAACTCGAGGTAATGCACAACAAAAAGAAAAAAGAAAGAACTGTGACATCAATCCCCAAAGTCAATAAATATCTATAAAACTGTATGTCAGAAATGTATTAAAATAACTGAGTAAAATATCCAGTTACTTACCATCGATTTAATACAGAAAATACAATATTTTGCGGCGGCGAAAGCAATGAGACAGCCCCAGTATTTTCCTGTTCTAAGATTGAATCTGACCGGTGACAACTCTCTTCTTTAATTCCCCACAGAAGTCAGTGTTTAACAAATGAAATAGTAGTAAAGTTTGAAAGTTGGTAATAATATCGAATCAATCATATTATATTGTCTGTGAAAATAAAGCGAATAACGACTCACATTGTCCCAAGTACCGGTTGGAGTTATCTACCGTTGACATTTTCAACATCAGTTGGTGATCGGAGTCGAGTTACAGGAAGTCAGAGACTGGCAAATGTCCCATAACTCGAATTATTCTCGCTCTATTTCGCTACCGGACGTCTCTCTCTTTCTCTTCAACTGACTTGTTTATAAAGGAAGATCGGTTTGGAGAATGTCTTCCCAAATGTCTTTCGACATGTCACTTCTACGAAGTAAACAAGTACTGGTTTTCTGTTTAGGTTGGTTGTCTTATGCTTCGACCTATTTACTGAGAAAACCACTCGGAGTGGTATGTAATTTACTTCATCTCTTTATTTTTATATTTCTATTATGCACTCGACCGAAAGCAGTTTTAAAATGCTTTGCTTACAAATGTTACTATACCATATATAAATAAACACCTTCATCACACTCACAAATGTATACATGGTCTTTTTTTGATATTCATAAATTTAATAGCATCTCACAAGTAATTCACATGAAAGAATTTTTTTCAAACTTTAATCCCATCCTACTTCATTGTGCCTTTGGAATAATTGCCACGACACAAAATTAAATATGCTTTTTCTTTTTCTCTTCAGTATTATTCATTCCACATTCTAAAACGAATGTAATTCGCATAAAAAAAGGGGTGGAGATGGAGTATATGTAATCTGGGTATACCCCCCCCTTTTAAATTTTGTTTTTTTAACGGAATCCCACGTTTTAGGCTATGGAGATTCCGATTCTGAAAAAAAATTTTTCAAAAATCTCAATTTCAAAATTTCGATCCTCCCCCCCCCGGTTTTATATAGATCCACAGGGTAAACCTAACCCTAACTCAAACCCTAACCCTGACCCTAACCCTAACCTTAACCCTAACACTAGTTTTGTGAGATTTGGCTGTTATTTCTAGCATGTAAATAGCCTGTTTGGTGGGGGGAGGGATTGAAATTTTTCAAAAATTTTTTTTTCAGAATCGGAATCTCCATAGCCTAAAACGTGGGATTCCGTAAAAAAAAATTAATAAATAAGGGGGGGGGAAGGTTAAAATTACATATAGTCCATCTCTACCAAAAAAAGAATCTAAAAATTAATGTTTTTTTATAGTTTTTACTCCTCACCCCTTTACTGTGCTTTCGGAATAGTTGTCACGATTGAGACAACTTTTTCTGTTATTTTTTGATTTTTAATATTAACACAAGCAATTTTTGGATTTATGTAAACGTACCTGCTGGACTAATCATGGAACCAAAACAGTCCGGGAAAATACAAAAATAGACCTGCGTTTCCCGAGTAAGCGGAACGAATATATAAATACTTTAAAAAAACCCACTTAATCTGGTTAAGAAGTTAGTATTTTATTTATATTTAATAGAAGATTTATCTTTTTTAGTGACAACACTTTTGCTTTAACTTTAATGACGAGGTTTTCACTTCGAAATGCCTGTAAATAATAACCAATAATAAGCTTACTGCCGCACTTCTACAAACACGTTTCAAATAGCAATTAACAGGACAAAAAAAAGTTAATGTTTACAATATTACCCCCGGGTAATATTGTAAACATTAACCAAATAAACTAACCCCAGGACAATAATAATTGCATCCACCCCCAAAATGATGAAAGGTAAAGTCTTCCTCGACGGAATTTGAACTTAGAACGTAAAGACGGACGACGTGCTGTTAAGCATTTTCTCCAGCATGCTAAACTATAATAATGACACACCTACACAATGTGCCCCTTCTCCCACTTTGTTTATTCATAACTTTAAGAGAAATGGATATTTAGTAATAAGAATACGCTTCAGATGGTGTAGATTCCGATTATAACGGAATTTTTTTCAGTGGGTAGGGAGAGGAATTTCAGAAAATACATACCGACACACCTTTTTCGAAATTTGAAGATTCATTTGGTAAATGTATGTTTTGGGGTCGATGAAATAAGTATCAGCTAGGCTCAAAGGTGTGAAATTTAGTCAATTTTGATCCTTTCACCCGCACGATTTTCACTAAAAAAAAAAAAAAAAAAA
>NC_068983.1:119902384-119903276 GCF_001194135.2 Octopus bimaculoides | reverse complement strand
AACTTTTAGGAAAATGTTTTGTTTTTTTTTTCAATGAAAAAATTTACTTTTCAAACGGCATACATTACGATTATAAAGAAATTTGTGGGGAAGAGGACTTCGGAAAATTCACAAGATCCGAATTTTGCGGGTCAAGATGTAGGTGCTAATGTTTAGGTTAGAAAAGGTTATTTATTTACCGTTACATTGTATATATCCAAAATCACGACGGGTTGGTATGTATAACTAGTAAATGGAAAATCATACAAGGTAAAAGAAAAGTTAATTTCGGCCTGTATGTTTGTACACATTCTCGTAGTAGTAACCCACAGATAGAAATAGAATGATTTGTAAGAGAAAAGAAATTGAGCTAGTGAACGTTATAGAGTCGAGGGAAGTTGTATCTCATAGCCTTCTTTCTCCATCTGACCAATTGTCTTTAGTAGTTGCCTGCTTGTGGCCATGACTAGTTGGTCTCTGGCCACTAACTAATGGTTGCTCTCACTGCGTTTTCACTAACTCGCTTGTCCAAACAATAGAATTCGTTGGAAGTCTGTGATATCTTTTCTAGCTATTGGTGAAATAGAAGAGGTTAGAAGGGTCAAGTGGCAAAGACATTATTTTGCTTAGCTAAGGCATCTGGCAAATGTAACTGCTGTCACAGAAAAACTATTGTTTTACCGTGAGAAAAACGCTGTTGAACTGTTAATTGAAATTTGATTATCAGGGATAGAATCCACGCTATGCCTGAAAAATCCACTATATATATATATATATTTATTTATGTGTTTCAGCCAAGTGGCTGCGGCCATGCTGGTGCACCACCGTGAAAACGGACGAGATGTGCCAAGTTCTTGGTCCGGCGTGCTAACGGTTCTGCCAGCTCATCACTTATATATATATATATATATAT
>NC_068983.1:119899839-119901896 GCF_001194135.2 Octopus bimaculoides | reverse complement strand
TATAAGATCTAAGCTGCAAAACAGTTTTGAAATGGCATCAGGTGTTTCAACTTTCCTTGAACAATTTTAAGCGGTAACTAGTACGCTTCGATTTCGCGTGGAGAGAGTGAGTAAAGGTGTGCTTTGTCATTTATGTATTTTTTGGGGGTCTGTAGAATATACTTCCTATTTATGCACATTTTCAAATAATTTCAGGAAGGTGGGGTTCCAGTTTCCTGCCCCATCCTTTTTTTTTTAAAGAAAAATAAGGGATTTGCGGCAGATTAGGAGGTCAGGGTAGGTGATTACACGCGAGAAATCCGAGGGTTTTTTTTATGAACTGCGTGGAGGTGCACTTGTAAAAATTTATCCGAATGGTTTCATAAATATGGTGTTGAATATCGTTTCATGATAGAAAACACTTAAGGGTCATTGAACATCAAGAACCAATTCTTCCGAGTCTTCAGGAACATGGGTACAGTCTTCAAGCTTTCAAAAGAAACCTACGAAGTCACTGAGTTGGGGGTGAGATGGCCGGTATAAAAAGTAACCTAGCAACATACTATTTGAGATACTTCGGTCTCATTCCGGGACGAACAGTGCACTTTTCAGGCTTCCCCATAAACGCTTAATATTCTGAGTGTGAATAGCTGGGTTATGGGGATCCACAAAGTGTTCAGATTGATTAACCTGATTGTGTGTATAGCCCATGCTGCTCAAGTTACTATACGCACACCAACAGTCACTATAAATTATTGATCGCGGCCTGATGTAGCGTCTAATGATAGGAATGAAGGTGTCAACATCCCTTCTGTTGCCCTCGCCACATTCCGTCAAAAGTGGGACCATAAATGCTCTCTTCGTCAAGCGTTCCAGTCCACTAAAAAGCCAAACTGTTTTGATTATTCTGCTGCGTTGATATTTTCGATGGACCAGAACCGTTTCATCGATCTCAATTTCAACCCCATCTCCTCCGATCATATTTTGGTGGTTTTCTGCCCCAAACTGGCAGACCTCAGCGCAGAAAGACCACCAATCTACAGAGGTTTTACGGGAGAATCCAAGATTTTCCTCGATTAATCTGTACGACTAAGCTGTGCTGAGCAATATCTTCCAAGGCGGAACTTGGGTGTTTTCCAGAAAGGAGTTCTTCAATAAAGATTCAGAACATCCATATTGCCTTCTGGATTGGTGACATCGTCGTACCATCCTACGACAATGCCACATGTTCGTTTCCTTCCGCAAAATACATGGAAAATTACATGTCGGACAATTGTAGGTAAATGGCAGGTCACTGTGTTCCATGAAAAATGTAATGGCAGTGTTATTTTTGCCGTGGAAACGGAGAACTTCATAAAGAGTGATATCGCAACAGTTGCATAAAGCCATGATGTTAGAGGAAAATCAAGATTTTGTGTGTCTGTGCGTGCACGTGTGAGAGAGAAAGGGGGAGAGATAGTGAGTGAAGGTGATGGTGGATGTCTTTTAAGGTACATACTCATAGAAAATATGACGTCATCATGGTTGTCGTATAGAATGTTTACGATAGATATCTTATGGAAAAGATTATAATTTTAAAGTTGTTAGTAGTGGAAATAGTACTGAATCTTTTGATACCCCATAACCTGAATATTAACCCCTATATCTTGACCCGCAAAATTCGGATCTTGTGAAGTTTTCAAAGTCCTCTCCCCCATCCTTTGGAAAAGATTTTTCCCCACAAATTTCTTTATAATCGTAATGTATGCCATTTGAAAGGTATTTCTATAAAATTTCATTGAAAATAACTCCATTTTCCTAAAAGTTATGAGGGAAAAGCTCGGATCTTGTGAATTTTCCGAAGTCCTCTCCCCAACCTCCCGTTACTTTGCGCACATTTTGTTTTTTTCATATTCGTTTCCTACACATTGTTCTACACCCATTCCAGTATATTTTTTGGATTTTCATTTCCGAGCCAAGATGTGAACTTTGAAAGTTAGAATTGAGCGAAGATGCAGAGGTTATAGAAGTTAGTGGTAACAAAGTGAGGAGAAGTAGACAATAAATTCATCTTTAAAATAACACGTTAGAGTTTTCGG
>NC_068983.1:119890249-119899542 GCF_001194135.2 Octopus bimaculoides | reverse complement strand
CTCATACATCCGAAAACTCTAACGTGTTATTTTAAAGATGAATTTATTGTCTACTTCTCCTCACTTTGTTACCACTAACTTCTATAACCTCTGCATCTTCGCTCAATTCTAACTTTCAAAGTTCACATCTTGGCTCGGAAATGAAAATCCAAAAAATATACTGGAATGGGTGTAGAACAATGTGTAGGAAACGAATATGAAAAAAACAAAATGTGCGCAAAGTAACGGGAGGTTGGGGAGAGGACTTCGGAAAATTCACAAGATCCGAGCTTTTCCCTCATAACTTTTAGGAAAATGGAGTTATTTTCAATGAAATTTTATGTATATATATATATATAATAATCCCGAAGAGATTTTCCTGGCTTGCCAGTCCTCAGTCAAACCACCCAACCCATTCAATGTTTAGGTAATCTTCGTCACCCACTTACTCACTCTCTTTCTTTCTCTCTCTTTCACTCTCTCTCTCCACACATAAAAACGAAACAAATTTCGGGCTAAAAACGGCAAAAAGAAAATCTATTTTTGGCTCCGAAATTTGTTTCATTTTTTGTGTGGGGAGAGCGAGTGAGTGAGTGGGTGACTAAGTTTACCTAAACATTGAATGGGGAACAATCTATCATAATTATATATGTCATTTTCAGCTTTTCATTTATGCTATTGGTATTTTTAATCACCAAGGTTGGTCTCATATAGTTATGACTATTTTTGCAGCTATTTTGGGTTTTAGATTTGGCCTCAGTCCATGGTACCTTGGGCAAGTGTTTACCACTATAGCCTTGTGAAAGCAATACCTTGTGAATGAGATTTGGTATTTGGAAACTATATGTAAGCCTTTCTGCATGTGCATTTGTCTCTGCATTTATTCTCATTGACATTGTTTGGGCTGTGTTTATGTCCCACAGCTTAGCTGTTTAATGTGTAAAGACAATAGGAAGGACATCAAATAGTGTTGACAATAGGAAGGACATCAAATAGTAGAATACTACCTCATAAAGTCTCATCCAACTCATGCCAGCAAAGAAAAAGTGAATGCAAAAATAATGATGAAGCATTAAACATTTTGTTTATATTTTAAACAGTGGATCATTTTCTCTCTGTTCTCTCAAATTTGGGATTATAATGTTTAATATCATTTATATTAAAATCTTTGGAAAAGGCGGTAAGTTTGTAGAAATGTTACCATGCCAGGCAAAATGCTTAGTGATATTTTGTCCATCTTTACATTTTGAGTTCATATACTCCCAAGATTCATTTTGTCCTTTTGGGGTCATTAAAATAATTACCAGCTGAGTAACTGGTGTCAATGTAATTGATTTACCAACTCCCCTGAAATAGCTAACCTTATACCAAAATTTGAAATTAAAATCTTCAAAGTTAATTCATAGTAAATGTTACATGAATTTTTTATTGCTTTCGTTATACTGAAATTTTTCATTTTTTAAAAATATTTTAATTTATTCCAGGTGAAAACAGATTTGGAGCAGTCGTTACATATTCCTAGAGAAAAGCTTGGATGGTTGGATACTGCATTACTGTTACCATATGCTTTCATGCAGGTTAATTAAGAATTTAATTTCCTTTTTGTTTTTGTTGTTTTGTGGTAGTTGTTATCTACCCCGATAAGCAGACTTATGATCAGAAGTGTTCCATTTGTGACCTCTTTGTTTTATTTCTTCAGCATAGTGCATCTAGAAGTCTATTACCCAGTGTACCCTTCCATTTTTAAGATAATAGGTGATATCTGAAGGGGATTTGTCTACCATTTCTTGCAGGTTAAGGAACTAGAAAGAAGCTCTATTGTTAACTGAGGATGATGTTTTAGATTGAAGTCAGCAGATCTGTGATCAAAGATTTTCCTTTGGTAAACATCCCTGCCTTTTTTCAGGCACCATGTATCAAGAACTACTTCATACAATGTGCCTTTTCTGTTTTTAAGATGGTAGAATAGAATTTGGAGTTTATCAGCTATTTCTAGCAGGTCATGTAACACTGTAGAGTCCCTTTGTTACTATTGTTTTAGTCCCAAGTTGGTCTTCATTGAGTGTAATTATGATCAAAGGCATTCTATGGCCATTCATCTTTTTTAGGTCTAGTGCTACTTAAAGCAGTTGCTTGACAGAATTGGTAGAGCGATGGACAAATGCCATGTAATATTTGTCCTGGTTCTTTGCATTGTAAGTTCAAATCCTGCCATAGTCAACTTTATCTTTCATCCTTCTGCAGTCAATTTCTGTGGTTGGCTTCCCTTCTAGTCAGCTGATTACCACTGATTAGTTTCATTTAAATGAGAATGCTAGCTAGTTCCTAGTGTAAGTAAAAGACAAGGGTTTGAGCTATAGCCTAACAGCCTTTTCTCATAAAAACTAACTTGCTACCAGAAACTATCCCCATCCCCCACAAAAATAAAACAAATTTTTTATAGCTCTAAATCTGCTGTAGATTCACCTGAAAGAACTAGGTCATCAACAACATATACCTTTCTCTGTGAATCATCTTGTGATACATCTGGACGCATCATCAGTAATCAGGTGTTTCAGGTCTCTCAACATCAGACACTCTCACCCAGGCTCAGTCTCATCCAAGGCTTGCACCTCTTAACCCAGAGCCACCATGAAGCAACCTACGCTGCCTCCACAGCTAACTACCTTCTGCCTACTGGGCCCCTGTCATGCCAAGCATGCTATGAGCTCTGTTGAGGAACTGGCCTGAAAAACCTCTGTATCTCACCTTGATAAGATCACACCTTGCTTGCCACCCATTGTTTTGCCATAGCTCCACTAACTGCATATTTTCTAACTCTGCATATGTAGTTCTCCCAGAGAAGAGAGTTTTGATAGAATTACCTGCTTGGATACTTCTGAGATTAGTGTCATATCTGGCCTTAGTCATGATGAGGTGACATTTTTTGTGAACTTAAGCTGCTTCCCCAGGTCAGCTTTCAGCTCCTAGTCATTTGCTGTTGCAAGGAGGCCCAAGGAGATGCACATAGCAGCTAGCATCATCTTTATGCCAACCATAACAGAAGGAATTAAACTTCTTTGTTGGGCAGAAGTGCTTGCAATGACTAATCCCACTTCAGATGGTGTCTATTATGACCTTGTAAACATGGTTATATCTCCCGCAGTAATGGTCTTTTCCCAGGGCTTTTGAACAGCTACTGAGGATGTGCTTCAGGGTTTCTCTCCTTGAGCAAGAAGTTTCTGCAGTTAGTTGGTCTTAAACCTCTCTGCAGGATTTGCTCCAGGGTTCCCCTCCTTGAGCTAGAAGTCTCTGCAGTTAGCTGCTCTTAAACTCCTCTGTTAAGGCTTGGAGGACCATCAACTGAATCCTGCAAGTATTTTGTGCTTAATTTTAGCAACATTTTTTATTGCTATTTTTTTATTACATTTAGTGTAAGTTAGAAAGGAGGTTACAACTGTGACTGACATTTTATATTTTAATACCTCTCTCTCTCTCTCTCTCTCTCTCTCTCTCTCTCTCTCTCTCTCTCTCTCTCTCTCTCTCTCTCTCTCTCCTTTACATCTTGTTTTTAACTCTAGTATATATGTTCTGTTTATATTGTGGTCTTTCTGGTTAATAAATTACTCAGAAGATGTGAAGGTGCATCGCAGGCCTAGATTTATATATGGACCAATATGAGCCATGGCCCAGGGGTCAAGCCTAAAGCTTGAAGTTAAAAATTAAAAAAAATATATTTACAGCAATAAAATAAATGACTTGTATTTTTTTTTACTTGTTTAAATTTTCTAATCCAATAGAGTTCTTTTAAAATCATTGGGCCCTCTTTTGATTTATTGGGCCCTTTACGTTTGAAACTCCATTAAATTTAACTGAGCCCCTCTGAATCTACCAAGGTACTTTTAAGTTTTGGGGCCTCTTCAAATTGTTTAGGGTGCCTAGATTTGATGGGGCTCTATTGTGTTTTGAATTAACAAAATCATAGAGGCCCAGGTGCTCCACTGGGTATAAACCTGACCTTGGTATCTAGTTTAGTGGTTAGGATGTTGGGCTCACAATCATATGAGCCTCAGTTCAACTCCTAGACTGGATGGGCATTGTGTCTTTGAGCAATTATACATTTCACATTGTTCTTGTCTACTTAGCTACAGACAAGTGGCAGCCAAGTGCTGATGCAAACCCCTCTCCTTCTTGCTGTTGCATACTTAATATTCCACTGATTCAAAGTTGGGAAGGTCGAGAGCGTGTCTATGTCTAATCATGACTACTTGGGCTCCTAAAACAATAAGCCAAAGTGTGGTATAAGCTATAAAGTCATACTTGCAGTTGACAGTTATGTCAATCAAAGAAAAAAAGGGGAGATAACTCCTATGACATGAGCAGTCTGAGACTAACAAGATTCATGAGGTGGGGATTAATTAGAAGTGAATATTGTAGTGCTTTTGGACAGAAGCAGAATAGAAAATGTAACAAGGTGAGGAGAAACGAGGTTGAGAAGGTATGCTGCTCGCTGGTTCAAAATAACAGAGGCTGCTATAAAGCCATAGAAGAAACCCAAAAGAAGCCAGTCATCTGTGAGCTAGTAAATTCAGCATGTTGGTGAGAAAATTCAACTAAATAATGGTCTAACACAGTGGTTCCATATGATCCTTAGGGGTCCATATAAAATTTTGCTGTTAAGGTTTATGTGCAATAAATTGATTATACTTCTACAACACAAAATATTATTATTTTTTTTTATACAATTATAATATTTAAATTCAAATTACGACAAACGTAAATAAACAAACGAAGTTTGCTTTTAGAAGCGTTGAGATGTCTTAGAAAGTTAAAGAAGTGATTTTAAATTCTCAATCACAGAATAATGCTAATAATATAGCCTGAACAGGATAAACTACCCCTATTTTTGCAGAAAAAAGTGTAGGTGGCTAGCTGTAGCCACCTACACTTTTTTCTGCAAAAATATAATATTTAAGTATAAAAATATAATAGGATGTTTTTAAACATCGAATGGCTATGAGGGTCCACCCGAATAAAATAGGAATCAAAGGAATCCATAGGGGAAAAAATGGTTGAGAACCCCTAGTCTAATAGATGAGGAAAATATTTGTTATGAGAATATAATATACCAAAATGTATTGACAGTGTAATATATTAAAATTTCAATGGAGAGCAAAGATTTAGTTTAGACGATGTATTGTAAGAAAAATAAACATTATATGTGTATAAATTACTAAAATCTTGTCTTAGATATTACCCAATCAGAAGAAAGAGCCCTCTATCATAACTTTTCAGTTTGTTTCCTGCTCAACCTCCTTATCCAATGATCATTGTTTATAGTGTTCGTCAGTTGTATATATGTTGATTTTAGAACAAAGAAAACCAAGACTTTTGCTGCAAAATATCAGTTGCCGATTAGCCCCAGATCAAGCTTGGTCAAAGTGAACTATGATTAAAGGCAAGAAATTTGGCTGCTATTTCTAGTCAGTCAAGCAACCTTGTTGAGGTATTTCTGATGCGTAAATAGTTTCACAAATCAGCAGAAAAGATCTTGTGTTCTCACTCTGCTTACTAGAAATAGCAGTCAAACTTCCTTTAGATCACATCCTTCTGTCTTAAATAAGGAAAGGGCATATCATGTATGTCCCTGAAAAGATGGCAGGGATGCAACTGAGATACCTTTCTTTGCCGGTCAGACTTTGGACTAAACAACTACCACCTATTTATGGGTCTTGTGCTTAAATTTATTGCAGGAATCATATTGCATATTTAAGCCTTTGTATATAGTTTTACATGCTCCAACTCACATAGAAACAATGACCAACTATTTAAAGTAATAAAAGTATTTAACTTATCCACTTAGATCTCAGAATATTTTAAGGAAATATTTTATTGTATTTCAATTTACATATTTTACTTTATAGATATCTTTTCATATTATTTCAACTTTCAGATCCTTCTGGGATCAGTTGGAGACAAAATTGGGCCAAGGAAAACATTTGGGTTTTGTCTTGTTTTCTCTGGTTTGTCAATGGTAAGTTTATTTCTGATTTATCAATATATATTCTGTGAAATTATGATGTTTCATCTCCCTACCCACCTCTCTCTTTACACACACACAAAGATTCACATTCATGTGTTAGAGATAAGTGGAAATGCTTTAATATTGATTAAAAAAAGACTTTTTCCCATCAACCACAAATATTACTAGAAGTTAGTTATTGATGCACTGTAAACATTACCAGCCTAATAACTCTTAAATAGATGCTACCTTGCACCCATGGTCAGGCCAGGCTTATTGCCTGGCTCCCTGTGCATCAATGACACATCTTGTCCACTTACTATTAGGTAAGTTGTGTATTATAAAATTAAAAGAACCGTCTCCCAACTCCAGATGTAATAGAATCCCACACAAATTTTTTTTTGTTTACCTATAAGTTAATTGGAGGTGAATGTTCATGTTACAGGATTGATATGATGTAATGATGTGGCAGCTGGTGTATAAGGTTGTATTTTACAGCAAGAATTCTTCTGTTGCTGTGATTTGAGTGGTTGTAGTGACATGGTACTGTAGTCTTGTGCTCTAGTGTTGTGATTATGTGGTGTTGAAGTGGTAGATGATGTTGTTTAGCTGTAAGGCAATCCTAGTTGAACAGACTTATGATAAAAGGTGTTCAAGATATAACCATCTTGTCTGAGATATAGCATATCTTAGACTACATTATTTTGTGTCTCCTTTTTATTTTAAAGTAGGATATCGTCATTATCATCATCATCATTTAGTGTTCGTTTTCCATGCTAGCATGGGTTAGATGGTTTGACTGGGACTGGTAAGCTGGAGAGCTGCATTGGCACCAGTGTCTACTTTGGCTTTGGTTTTTCTGGCTAGATGCTCTTCCTAACGTCAACTACTTGGCACATTGTACTGGATATTTGTCGTGTGTCACTTGCACAAGTGCTTTATATATGTCACCAGCACTAGCAATGACCACGATTCTGTTAGCTTGACATGTCTTCTCAAGCACAGCAAATCACCTGAAGTCTCGGTCACTTGTCATTGCCTCTATGAAACTCAGCAACCAAAGATCACATGAAGGAAATTTGTGTGTTATTTCTTACAGGTGAAGCAACAGCATAGCGGTTTTCATGGTGGCACTACTCCTTTGTTAGTGTCGGTTATGGTACTGTAATGTGTGTGATATTGTAATGTGCTTTCTGGTGGTGTTGTAATGTTTTAAGCGTGTTCCTGTAGTACTGTAATGGTGTTATGTGATACTGTAGTGATGTACATTTTGTTGTTTAATTCCAAGGTAAAGTGATCTTTGGGGTTCTGATATTCTGGTATTCCATAACAGTATCGTTTTTTGGTGTTAATAGTGTTGTGTAATGCTATAATGCCATGGATTTTGATGTGGTTCAACACTAACTTCTTAGTTAAACTGAGACCACATTCTAATTTTAGTTTCCAGCTGGAATTCATTTAAAAATTAATGCATTTGGAAAAGCATGAATATCACAACACACCATACTCCTTCCTCTGAAACCCTTGGCTTTAGACCTATGCTGACTGGTAGAGAGCCTGATATAGACAGCATTTTACATTGTTTTTTTCTGTAGCTCTGGGTTTTGATTTTACATTTTACCAAAGTAAAATCTGCCTTTTATACTTGCTGGGGCAATAAAATAAATACCTGTAATTTACTGGGCTAATCTCTACCTAAAAATATCTTCACTCTCCTTTTCTTTACAAACAAAATATTGCATATTCTTTTATTCTTTTACTCTTTTACTTGTTTCAGTCATTTGACCGCGGCCATGTTGGAGCACCGCCTTTAGTCGAACAAATCGACCCCAAGACTTATTCTTTGTAAGCCTAGTACTTATTCCATCAGTCTCTTTTGCAGAACTGCTAAGTTACAGGGACGTAAACACACCAACATTGGTTGTCAAGCGATGGTTGGGGGTCAAACACAGACACAGAACTACATACATACATACGCAAACACACACGCACACACACACGCACGATGGGCTTCTTTCAGTTTTCGTCTACCAAATCCACTCACAAGGCTTTGGTCAGCCTGAAGCTATAGTAGAAGACACTTGCCCAAGGTACCATGTAGTGGGACTGAACCCAGAACCCTGTGATTGGGAAGCAAGCTTCTTACCACATGTGGTTAAATTTTTAAAAAAATTATTATATATTTTGTCTTTTACTTCCAGATGACTTTTGGGATGTGGAGTAACTTCACTACTTTCGTCATCCTCCTGTTTTTAAATGGCACTGCCCAGGTAAAGTGACAACCTTTGATTTATTCTTTCTGTAACACTGACATGAAATAATACTCATTTGTCTGTTAGAAGTTTTAGGGTAAATGTACAGTTGTCTCCCTTGATTCTTTAGTTTCTATCTAGCTGACTGGTTTTTATTATAACGTTACATTTTTGTAACAATATAGATTATCATTTAACGTCTGTCTTCCATGCTGGTATGGGTTGGACAGTTTGACAGGTGCTGGTTTGCCAGAGGACTGCACCAGGCTCCTAATCTCTGTTATGTCATACTTTTTACAGCTGGATGCACTAGTAATGCCAATCACATTACAGAGTGAACTAGGTGCTTTTTATGTGGTACCAGCACAGACAAGGTCTGTTGTGGCATGGTTTTTTTATGGCTGCATGTCCTTTGTAACACCAACCAATTTACATAGTGGACTGGATGCTTTTTTATGTAGCATCAGCACCAGTGAGGTCACCAAATAACCTGCAAGAGCTATTAAGAGGAGGAGTGGTATTGGAGGAGATGGTTTTGTGCCAGATGATGAGAGGCTAGAGTGTTACAGAGGAACAGAAAAAGGTGTCTTGCTGTAGAGGAGATACGTGGTTACTCTAGTCAGAAGGAGGGAGAGAGAGAGTAAGTGAGATTGAGAGAATGCGTGAGTGAGAGTGAGCAAAAGTGAGAAGGCATTGATGTGCCAAGGCATGCTTTCAAAGTACAGGAATGAGAATATAATTGGGATGGTAGAGCATCATGAGTAGGGAGTTCATATAGGTGGGGAACAACAAGATAGAAATGTTACAGTTGGCAAGGGCAGGGAGGATTGGATTGGGCTGCAGGAGTGCGAAGGAGAGATAAACATAGTGCATAAAAAAGAGGAAATGTGAGGAAGAGGAGATGTTGTTTGGTTTATTGGGGTTGAGTGTGTGAAAACTTATTGTTACATGTGGGTGAGTGACTACTCCTAAAACTCAGTTTTGCTGAGGTGGGTGGGTCTTCTTGAGAATCTTATATTACCAGACATCTCAGTTCATTGTCATCTTCAGATTGGTCCTCA
>NC_068983.1:119881729-119890239 GCF_001194135.2 Octopus bimaculoides | reverse complement strand
TGGGTGGGTCTTCTTGAGAATCTTATATTACCAGACATCTCAGTTCATTGTCATCTTCAGATTGGTCCTCACTACTTCATCTCATGTCTTCCTATGTCTGTCTCTTTCACAGGTGCCATTCACTTTAAGCAGTTGGCTCTTCTTTATACAGCTGTCATCATTCATACACATTGCATGTCCTAACCAACATAGTCTTCTCTCTTGCATGCTGCATCTGATTCCTCTTATGTCCAACTTTTCTTTTAGTGCATTTGCACTTTGGCATACATGCATATTGATGTTGCAAATCCAATGGAGCATAGTAGCTTCATTCCTCTCTAGTCTGTGCATGTCATATGCATTAAGAGTTTCACTACCATGGAGTATAACTGTCCATATACAAGCATCATACAACCTGCCTTTTACTCTGAGATAGTTTTTTTGGTTGTCATCAAAAGTATTAGGTTTCTGAACTTCCTCCATCCTATTCTTATTCTAGCAACAATACTTTCAGAACATCCTGTACCACTGCTGATTTGATCACCGATATAACAGAATCTATCTGCAACCTCAAAAGAGTCTTCTGGGCATTTGAAAGTAACTGGCCAAGGGTGTAATAATGTGCCTCTCTGGGATCCTAAAGGAGGACCTGTGTCTGTTAAGACAGGGGTTTTCAAACTGTGGTCCGCGGACCACAGGGGGTCCGCAAGGACAAGACAGGGGGTCCATGGACAGCAAATACTTTTTATGGGCGATTTGATTTTATATATGTTTTTTAATTGAAATTTTTTAATTGACAATAAACCTATTTGTTAAATACTGTTAAATAAATAAATGTAAAAATATATGTTATTTTAAGCAAATATTTATGTATAAATTTCATAAGCGTTTATAAGGGGGTCCCTAAGGTAAAGCCTGAAATATAAAGGGGTCCGCAAGTCAAAAAGTTTGAAAACCCCTGTGTTAAGATGCTGCTTGAAGGAATCCTCTGTAGATCCCAATGTATTTGTGTGTCTGTGCCTCTATGCCAGTGGTGCCGCAACTGTTGTTGCTGCCATTATCATTGCCATTGCTCCTGCTGGTGCTGTTGCTGCTGGTATTACTACCATTGTTGCTGTTAATGCTAGTGTTGCAGTTGTTGTTACTGTTGGACACATTGTAGATAAAAACACAGGCTTCTTCCAGTTTCTATCTACCAGATCCACTCACAAGGCTTTGGTTGGCTCAAGACATATGTCTACGGAGTCATGCAGTGGCACTGAACCAGGAACTATGTGGTTGGAAAGAAAACTTTTCACCATACAACCACACCTGCACCTTGCTGATATTTTTTCCCTTTTTTTCCCTTCACCACTGTTTACTGTTTACATTCATAAATTGTATTCTTAATAAACTCAAACAGGTTACTGCCACATATTGATTGGACTAGTAAATTAATTTCGTTAAATTAAATTTAGTTTACATTAACATAGGATTAGAAACTGTAGGCTACATGTATGGTTATCTTCCTTTATTCTTTTTTGTCTTTTTTTCTGTTCTATCTCTCTCCCTATTTTCAATGTTTCTTATAAAACAAAGTAGCCTAAATAATTTATGGTCAAGTATTTGTAGGAAGATGGCTAGTGCATTAAGTTCAACTAAGTTTATAGTTCATTAACTTAGGCTTGATCAATGAATACATATTTACTTTTAAACGAGCAGAATGTGCAGATTTACTGGGATAGATATGAAAATGGAAGAGTGTGAAATATGTGAAGATCATCTTTTTTATGTACCTGTGGATTTCACTTAGTGAAAAAGCAAAGATGACTTTGTTTAGATATAAAGAAGACTAAATTTTTAAGGTTCATTCATGAGACAGCAAAGAACACACATTCATTCTCTGTGCGAGATTAGACTCGGAAAGTTTGTGAGGAACCCATTGACCCAATTTGCTGACTTTTCTGATGGCACACAGGTGTTGATGAATGGTTGAATGACCAAATCCAAGCTTCTCTGCTAGTTCCTCAACAGTTATGATGGAATTTTGTTCCACCAGGGTTTGCAGGACGTCTTCTTTTAGGCTGTAGTTTCTGGCTCGGAATTTCTGGAACCACCATTGACATTGACTTACACTTATTGTCTGATCCCCATATACTGCATTAATATTCCTTGCATTTTCCACTGCATTGTTGCTTTTATTGAACTCATAAAACAAAATATGCTGAATATGCTCCTTTGTCCCTTCCATTATAGCTTTGAAAAAAATAACCGTTAAAATCGAACTGCACACTTCAAAACTTGCACTAAGAATAAGTACAAGATAAAATTACTACCTGCTTTTATAGCAAGTTGATGCAGGTAGTTTATCCTGTCCCCCTCAGACTTTTAGTTCATGCAATTGAAAAAACTGCATTATTTATGGGATGGCCCAATATATATTTAGAAATAAAATAACAGATTATTAGAAATCTGTCCAATATCCGCAATAAAAAATATTAGTAATAGACAGATACAGTAAGGAGATATAGCTCTACTTTTGTTTATTGTGATGACTATCAGTTGTGTTTATTAAGCAGAAAATTGTTCAGATTTGTGTTTAAGAACTGAGAAATAGTGAAGAAATATCTGAGAATACGATAACAGAGAGTGCTATTTAGATGTACTTAATCTTTGCCATCATATGGAAACTGTGGTATGAGTAGGAAAACACCAAATAGCATTGATATTTTTAAACATTTATTTGCAGGCACAGTGCTGGCCAAATTGTGTGAAAGTATTAGGAGAATGGTTCCCTGAGAGATTACGTAACTCTGTCTTTGGAATGTTTGGTACATGTGCATTTGGTGGTGGAATCATTGGGACAGCTCTTGCAGTAAGTATGAATTTTGTCATTTAAAATATATATATATATATATATAATGTATATTTTAACCCAAAGTAGTCATTTTGAACATCTTGAATGGAAACTGTGATCAAAATTTCCATTCAAGATGTTCAAAATATCTCCTGATATATTCTATGAATAGGGGTGCATCTCATATAAAATATTCACAAAAACCAGAACTTTCCCTATCCAAAAGTAATGGACAAAGGTGTTAGAAAAGTTACATTGCAAGATGTAAATTTGCATTAGTTGCTATTACTGTGCTTAACTCGCCACAAAACATGAAGGTAATGCAGTCATGTGGTGAACTTTTTGCCTCATTGCTTGCTTAATGAAAACATATCGTTAACTAGGCAACTTCATTAACATTACAAATAATGTTATGATATTTTATTTTCAGTTAAATCTTTTTGTGTTAATCTCACTTTGAAATCATTATTTTTGGCAAAGTGCCATTACAAATTCATTAATTTCACTTTGAAGTAAAATTTGCTTACTTAGAATTACAGATACATGGGTAACCTTCACTGTTTCTGTCCAGCAGGGTTTTTTTAACCCAATATTTACATGTTTTATTTATAGCTTTATGTGTGTTCCAAGATATACTGTTCCAAAAAAAAAAAAATCATGTTCTCTCAAGAGTTCATAAAATTCTTCGTGAAAAAACATTCGAGCGAGGTTGTTGCCAGTGCCACTGAACTGGCTCCTGTGCAGGAGGCATGTAAAAAACACCACTTGAATGTGGTTGTTTCCAGTACCGCCTGACTGTCCCTCGTGCCAGTGGCACGTAAAAGCATCCACTACACTCTTGGAGTGGTTGGCGTTAGGAAGTGCCTCCAGCTGTAGAAACTCTACCAGATCAGATTGGAGCCTGGTGCAGCCATCTGGTTCGCCAATCCTCAGTCAAATCATCCAACCCATGCAAGCATGGAAAGCAGACGTTAAACAATGATGATGATGATGATGTAATATAATTTTTAGTTTTTCTCTACATGTGTAATCATGCTTTGGGGTTTTTTTTTAGTATTTCAATTATTGTTATTGCTTTCACCTTCTTAAAAATGTATGTAGTTTGGAAGTAAATCTCAGTCTCTGTATTGGTAAATTGATTCTTCCTTTGAAATATTGCACCTTTTTTAAAACTGGGATATCCCAGGACATTTTATCTTTCCTTGGGAAAAATATATTCATGCATTTTATTGTAGCATGACACCTCAACATGGGTTGGATATTTCCACAAGTCTTTATTTGTATTAAATTTTAGAGCAGAACTTTTACAATCAGATAAACTTCTTAAGGTTAGTTAGCCATGAATTAGATGTACTGCAGTTTTCAGTATAAGCAAATGAAAAAAATAATTTAGATTGGAGAAAGGTTTACCCTGGTACCATTGATAAGGTTTTAAGTCTTTTGGAAGAATATCTAAATCTAACCAATTCTGAAACACAAAAACATGTCTGTTTTCTTTCTCGAACAGGTGTATCTCCAAACTTCCTATGGATGGAGGAACGCATTTACACTACCCTCTATCATCGTTGTAAGTATCCAACTTGGTATTTATCGTTTTTTAGTCACTTGTCTACTCTAATTAAAGATGTTCCAGCTATGACCACCCTTTCTGGGTTTTTTTATTTAGTGTGTCAGTGTATTTAGGATTACACTGCTCACTTTTTTTCATTCTTGATACAAAAAATATGTTGTCATTGAGTTGTTTGAGGAAGGTTTGATTTTTATTCATATTGACTTATTTAATCTTCGATGGTGAATTAGCAGCTGTTAGATTAAATATTGAACAGTATTTATTCTATTTAAGAGATAATATTTCCTAACATAGTCAAAGATACAATTCAGGTCCAAACAGCATCGTTCTGGTTTTTCACGTGACCATACCTCTTGGTCAACAGAATTCACTACTGATAATTATTTAATGTTTACTGCTGGTGCCACATAAAAAGCACACAGTACACCCTGTAAAGTGGTTAGCATTAGGAAGGGCATCCAGCTGTAGAAACCATGCCAGAACGGACAACTGGAGCCTGGTGCAGCCTCTGGCCTTACCAGCTCCAGTCAAACCATCCAACTCGAACCAGAATGGAAAGCGAGCATTACAAGAAGATGATGAAGTAGCAGTAGTATAACATTTGTACAAAAGTGTTATGAAGTGGCAGTAATCTTCCAAGAAACTGATTCTGTGATACAAGTTCAGTTCTCAGTTGAGCCGTTTCAGTTCATTTTCTCTTTATACCCTCAATTCCCAGATATTGTTATAACCTTATAGAAAAAGTAGGGGCTCCACCAGGCTGACTTGACCCTCTGCACACTATATGAAGATAGGCACTTCATTAGTAACTCTACAACTTACTAGTACAGACTTCCCTATATTGACTAGCATATCGGTAAGGAAGTTGCAGCTAGTAGCTATTGTTGTTTAGTTCCAGATCAACCTTAATCAAACAAACCTTATGATTAAAGCTATTCTGACACACAATCACATTTATTGTGGTTTTTGTTCAGGAATTGTATTTAGGACCACATTAACCCCTTTAGCCTTCAGATTATTCTGTCAAATGTGATGCTTATTTATTTACATTGTTTTGAATTTATCATGCATTATCTCATAGCTTTGAAATTTCAGTGATGTAATTGTTTATTTTGAGTATGACATAGTTGGGTAAGTGTTAGAAGCCAGATCTATCTGGTTTGAACATAATACAGATAGAATATTTGGGTTGGATATGACTAGTTTAAATAAAGCATTCTTGATTTAAAAAAATGATAGTGTGATTTGAGTGAGAATCGATTGCTATTTCTAGCTTATTGATCAACCAAGTATCCTCTACTTGTTGGCTCATATCATAGCTGATTGAGTCGATAGGTTGCCTGCCAGCTTATCTGTTTGATTAGAGTTATGTTACTGATTCCATATTGTATCTATGGAAGGTGTGGAGACGCAATGGTCCAGTGGTTAGGGCAGCGGACTCGCGGTCATAGGATCGCGGTTTCAATTCCCAGACCGGGCATTGTGAGTGTTTATTGAGCGAAAGCACCTAAAGCTCCATGAGGCTCCGGCAGGGGATGGTGGTGAACCCTGCTGTACTCTTTCACCACAACTTTCTCTCACTCTTTCTTCCTGTTTCTGTTGTGCCTGTAATTCAAAAGGTCAGCCTTGTCACACTGTGTCACGCTGAATATCCCCGAGAACTACGTTAAGGGTACACATGTCTGTGGAGTACTCAGCCACTTGCACGTTAATTTCACGAGCAAGCTGTTCCGTTGATCGGATCAACTGGAACCCTCGACGTCGTAAGCGACGGAGTGCCAACAACAACTATGGAAGGTACACTTAACTCTCATGAAACCAATTCACTTATCTGAAAATTAGATGTACAATAATGTCCAGTTTATTCTTGTAAGTAGCTAGGGACTGTGTATAACTGATAAGAGTTTTTGTTAGTAAATAGTGGTGATTTCATATCTTTCCATAAGGCCTTTTGAATTATATCATGATGGCAAGATCTACAAAGGTTTCCCAACAGCCTAATAAATTACAAAATATTAAACTTTCTTTTTGATTAGTGTTTGTTAGTAATAACTTTTAAAATTTTGTTTGAAATATTCTTTCATGGGTCCTAAGAATGTTTTAGGAAACACTGTCTCCTACTTTCAATCCCTACATGAAAAAACAAAACACTTGAAATGTTGGTCATAATTTGAGTGCTGTGATGGCTAGAGTGTGTGTGTGTGTGTGTGTGTGAGTGTGAGAAAGAGAAAGTGAGAGTGGTGGGTGTTTTCATTGTCTAAGCACACTAATGTGTGCTTATGAATGGTATGGCACTCGGGTTAATTATTGTTTAGGTTTACAACACACAGATAGACATGAACACACACACACTCTCTCTCTCTCTCTCTCTCTCTCTCTCTCTCTCTCTCTCTTTCTTTCTCACACGCACACACACACACACACACACACACATGCAGTCATTCACTTGTATATAACAGATAATCTGATATACATGAATATATTTGATCTGAATTTATTTCTCTCTTTCAGTTGTCATTTGGTATTCTTGTATTTATGTTGTTTCAACAACCAAATGAATTAAACATCGAAGTGCCTGGCAAAGGTGACAGCTTTTTCTATTCTCAGTAATTTCATTTTTGTCATTCTTGAAATTTCTAGAATTACAGTTTCATTGTAGGTTAAATCTAATCCATTAAAATCGTGTGTGTAACACCACCATCATCATTTCTTGCATCCAATGCACTCAGCCACCATAAAATTATGTCCATTACAAAATCCAGTCTAAGTTGTGGTGTCGTAGTGCAAATTCTTGATAGGGCCTCTAATGCTGGACTGGTCAAAGGATAAAGGCCAGACTAATATGGACTGCCTCTCCCCAGAAGTAAACATGGGTTTGCATAGGATCAACACCTCTACCTATAAAAAAAAAGCAATGTTACAGAGGCATTGATGTCAATTCATAACCAACAGTGGAGAAAAGTTTTCAGTGGTTTATAAGTATAAAAGCAAAAAAATGAAATTATGTGCCAATTTGATTGATTGATTGGTTGAACATCTCTAGTGTCTCAAATCACTAAAGCTCAGGTGACTAAGTGAGTTAATGATTGCGTGATCTTGTGATGTGGGCTTAAGGATTATTAACCAAAATATGAAATATATGTTTTTCTTTGTTTTTAGAATATTGTTTATTGTTTCTATAGAGAGAAATCTTCAAAGCATTCTTCATCAAGAACATTATAGTTCTTGATGAACTAGTCTTCATCGACTATTCAAAGTCAGATCCAAACAGATGTTTTAAAAAAACCTATTTGAATCTGAATAGGTGCTTTAAAACCTAATCAAAAGCTTTTTAACAATTGAATTGCAAAGGATCACATATTCACTGACTCTATTATATGTACTTTTATTATTTATCTGTGATGTCTGTGTTAGTTCTGTTATTATCTGTATGTAACTTTTGAGCATTGTTGACTCAAATTTCATTGCTCTCTCACTCAGTAATAATAATAATAATAAAACTATCACATGCTACTATGGTTAGCAGAAATGTTGCCTTGAAGTTTGGTGATATTGTGTCTCCTGAAATCTCAAGAATCTTACTTAGGATTCTTGCAGAAAATAGAATGGAACTTTTCTTTCTACAAGCAGACAATCCATGTCTCAACTGCAATATCCTTCAGCCTTCTTGGTAGCAGTTTGGGTATTGTTCCAAGTGCACCAATTACCACAGCAGCAGTTATTACTTTTTTCTTCCACAGTCTCTTCATCTTTTAGGTTAGATTCAGATATTTCTAAATTTTCTCAATTTCTTTGGTATCTATTCTATTATTGTATAGTTAGTGTCAACTTTGCCATTCATTTCATCCTTTTGGAATTGGTAGAATAAGAAGCAGTCAAGTACTGTCAGCTAGTCACATCATCATCATCATTTAACGTCCACTTTCCATGCTAGCATGGGTTGGATGATTTGACTGAGGACTGGTGAAACCGGATGGCAACACCAGGCTCCAATCTAATTTGGCAGAGTTTCTACAGCTGGATGCCCTTCCTAACGCCAACCACTCAGAGAGTGTAGTGGGTGCTTTTACGTGTCACCCGCACGAAAACGGCCACGCTCAAAATGGTGTCTTTTATGTGCCACCC
>NC_068983.1:119875843-119881474 GCF_001194135.2 Octopus bimaculoides | reverse complement strand
CTCGGTCAGTAGTCATCGCCTCGGTGAGGCCCAATGTACGAAGGTCTTGCCTCACCACCTCAGCCCAGGTCTTCCAGGGCCTACCTCTTCCACGGGTTCCCTCAACTGTTAGGGTGTGGCACTTTTTCACGCAGCTATCCTCATCCATTCTCAATCGTCTCTCTTGCACACCACAACTGATGCTTCTAATGTTCAGCTTTTCTCTCAAGATACTTACACTCTGACGGGTATTCACATTGACATTACACATCCAACGGAGCATACTGGCTTCATTCCTTTCCAACGGAGCATACTGGCTTCATCCAACGGAGCATACTGGCTTCAATACCTCTCCCAAAATAGTTCAGGCCTTGTACCTATGTTAGAAAAATTATTAATATTGTTATGCATCAAGGTTGTGAGCTGGCGGAATTGTTAGCACACCAACAAAATGTTTAGTGGTGTTTTGTCTGTCTTTATGGTCTGAGTTCAAATTCCACAAAGGTCAACTTTCCATCCTTTTGGGGTCAATAAAATAAGTACCAATTGATCATTGGGGCTAATGTAATTGACTTACCCTCTCCCTTGAAATTGCTGGCCTTGTGCCAAAATTTGAAACAATATCATTATGCATCTCTTCTCTAAGATTTAAACTCCTGCACCTTAGATCTGCAAATATATTAGATTCCCTACAATTTAGGGAGGTTGTAAGGTAGTTGTTTTTTTTTTCTCTTAAACATATTTTTGCCACACTCTTGCTCTCTCCCACTTTCCCTCTCGTTCTTGACCACTCTCTCTCTTTCTTGCTGGGTAACCGTGTATCTCCTCTACAACAAGACATCTGTTTCTGTCCCTCTGTCATACTCTAACCTCTCATCACCAGGCACAAGGCCACCTCCTCTGATCCACCCCCCCCCCATACTCACCTCAAGTTATTTGCAAGTTATTTGTTAACCGTACTAGTACTGGTGCCATGTGAAAAAGCATCCAGTGTACCCTGTTGAGTGGTTGGCATTTGGAAGGGCATCCTACTGTAAAGACCATGCAAAACAGACCTCTGTAGTGCTGGTGCCAATGTAAAAAGCACTCAGTCCACTCTGTAAGGTGGTTGACATAAGGAATCGTATCCAGCCAAAAAGACCATAAAAACCAAAACAGATGGAGAAGCCTGATGTAGTTTTCTGGCTTGCCAGCCCCTGTCAAACTGTCCAGTCCTTACCAGCATGGGAAACAAATGTTAACTGATGATAACTTACTTAAGTATTATGTTATTTCGAATATGACGTGACCCTCATTTTTTGTACTTAAAAATCAGTATATTTTATCATCTTATTTTTTCTTAATAGTTAGATATAATGTGTGTGTCCCCCGCCACCGAACCACTGTGTTGACCATGATATTTTGTATTAAATTTCTTGAATTATACATAAATAAAAACAATTCTTCATAGAATTAGGAAGATTATTATCATTTATATATGTATTTTTAACTCAGTGTAGATGTAGACACAATAGGCATGAAAATAGTAAAAAACTATTGAGTTTATTTCATGTTGCCATAATTTCTTTTCCATTTCACAGAAAATCAAAATCCGACAGAAGAAAAGAAAAAAATGAGTTATTTTGAAATCATGAAAATCCCGTAAGCACCTTTTAGTTTAATAAAGCTAATGAGTTTGATTATGTTGCTGCTGCTGCTGCTGCTGGTGGTGGTGGTGGAAGTGTTATCATGTACGTTGCTTTTGTCTTGGTATAAAAAATGGGCTACAGCAAATATTCTGCTCAATATCACAGATTTGCTTGTCAGTTGTTTGACCATAACCAGTTGAGCATGTCCCTTGGTGGCTGACGATATGTGCATCTCTGATCACGAGCAGAAGTAGTGGGGGAGCATCATAGCCATGTTTTGAGAGGAATCCTTTGGGGTTTGAATAATTCACCTTTGGAAACATGGGTGTTTTGCTCAACATCCTTAAACAAACCTTATTCAGGGACCTTTTGAGCAGGATGGGCTACTCAACCCGAAGAAAATTCTAACTGGGCCCCACCTGCGAGGTCATGCACTGTTTATCTTGATATGAGATCACCATGTCGCGCACATATGGTTGTGAAGCATGTGCCTGGTGTACCCTTATCAGACGGGTAGTCATGATGGATATATTGGGCTTTGTATATTTTACCCCAGTGTCACTTTGATGGCATGCACTGCTCTCTCACTCAATAATAATAATAGTCTGTTGTTGATGATGATCAAGGACATCACATGGGAGAAGAAGATGGGTTACAGTGCATCTAGCTGCAGCCAGTCAGGCTGACATGTGTTCAGAAGGTTCTGTGGCAGGTTGGTCACATATGACTGAAATGAATAGTCCAACACAACAATGTTAGTTCTGATGTTTGATTGTAGTATTAACAAACTACACTAAAACAACATTTAAACAAAGCCCACCACACAGCAACTTAGGATAGCTCTGGGAAACTGAGCACTTATGAAAGATACACTTGTTTTCAGTCCCATCTGGGATTAGATTAAAAGTAGATGGGGAAGTTGGGTGAGATTCTTCATGTTGTTGTTAACATGAAAATAGGCTTCGAGTATCTTTATCTTTTACTTGTTTCAATCATTAGACTGCAGCCATGCCGGGGCACACACTTGAAGAATTTTTAGCTGAATGAATTGACTTCAGTACTTATTTTAAAACCTGGTGCTTATTCTATCAGTCACTTTTGCTAAACTGCTAAGTTACTGGAACATAAGAACACCAACACCAGTTGTCAAGCGGTTGGGGAGGGGACAAACACAAATACAAACACACACATAGATGTGTGTATATATATATATATATATATATATATATAAGCCCGGTTTCACCTGGTCAGAGAACAACACAAAGAGAAAAACCGAAGACATCAAAAAAAAAAAAAAATAATAAAGGAAGAAGGGGACACAAAGTGTTGTTTGGGCGATGGATCTTGGTAGAAAAAAAAGTATGTCAGTCATGGTGAGTTAGTAAGGAGAGCAAAGCAAGACTGGACTTATGTGGGCTGGCAGGATGATGAAAAAATTGTGGAGTTGAAATTGGAGCAGTTGAAATTGGAGCAGTTGAAGTTGCCATTGTTATCATTGGAGTGCCTTTTGGTAGTCAACACTCTTCATCCTTCCCTTGAGTGCACAAATGGAAAGACCATGGGAACTGCCAACACGGGAGCAGCCAACATACAGTTGTCTGTGTGAGAATACTTGCTCTGTCAGATTCAAACCAACCACTTGCAGTGATTGACCCTGTGCCTTGTTGACTGTCATGGCAAAGCAGAGTTTGATGGGAAATTGCATCCATTTAAACTTGTAGGTTGTATCGGTGGGAGTGAGGAACAGGGGAGTTATAAGTACATCTTTGCCAGCCGCTGGTCCATTCAAGGTTGTTGCCTGCAGAACTTGGGAGCACAATATTTTGATAATCATCCATGTACCATTGCACATTATTGGAGCATCTAAATTCCTTAGCAGCATGATTGGCACGCCAACCTTCAGATGCAGTTCATGAGGTGGTAGTCCTGTGGATGTTTGGGGGTTAAGGAATTCAGGCGTAGCATTTCTCAACCTTATCATTTCGGTTCCCCTGTTTTGGTTGGAGCCTCCAGCTGTACGAAAATTCTCTGCCTCTCCCCCTTTCGGCAGACTTGTCATGGGCTGGCTGGTTATCTCAGATACATGGGGAGCTGAATTAAATTTTTCATCGACACAGGGGAGCTGAAATAAGTTTTTTCTATGTCCAATGGAAGCCAAATCGTGAAAAAGGTTGAGAAATGCTGATCTATAATGATGGTTTTTATTTAGGCACATTGTAAAAGTAATTATAAAGAATTGCTAAATATAAAGAAAAGTATGCTTTTTGAAGCAAATACAGTTAGAAAAAATATTTGCCATTTCAAGTCATCACTAAAAACAAAGCTCATCAATTTTTGAATGAAATAATAATTTTATTCTTTTATTGTAAGTTGTAAATTTCGCCCAAGACATAAAGCAAATAATCACCAAATGCATTGTTAAAAATCTGCAACTCAATAGGAAATATCTCCAAATTGATTAGAAATGCATAAATTTAATAATAATGATGCTAAATAAAATTTGGTCTAGAAATACCAAAGAAATTACTTTATATCAACAAAAAACAGACATGTACCTTTATAGAGAACAGATTGCACTCTAGTGAAACATATCAAATACACAGAGTTGAAATGCTGTAGGATTTTTCTTTTCGGCGTTGAATGTTAACCATCTCACTTCCATTGCACACAAACACACACATGCACACATTCACATTCACAAACTCCCCTTTTACATACACACACATATATTCACTCAGAGTTGAAATGCTGACATCACCCTTCCTTCCTTATTCATGCATCATCCCTTCCTTTCTCATTCATAAACACAAGAGTATTATTATAGGAGATTATCTCACTAACCACAGGAGCTATGAGAAAAATAAAAAAAAGTCCAGCATCATCACCGGATGATTCTATACATCTGTGTAATTTTTTGCGCAATTCCACCCAGCCATTTGACCATGAATCGCAAGACAAGAAAGAATTGCCCATGTCAAATTTATATGTATAGATAATTATAATTCAGTTGAATTAGGTACTGAAATTGAGTCATCTTGCTAGGTCGGTATAATCTTCACACCCAAACAATATTAATTGAATATTGAATACCAAGACTCCATGCAGGGGTGTTTGAGCCTGATATTCCTGCCGTGTGTGCGGACAACGCAACCCAGATAAGTGAAGATATCTGCTCTTGGTAATTCAGACATGTACTTTTATAAAGGTACTTTCTATAGTATTTCTGAAGTGTAGATTCCAAGTAGGTGAACAGAATATAAATGAGTAACAAAGATGTTCAGGTCTCAATTCCTTACAGCTGTTTCAAGTAGCTCCTTTGATTACCTTCGCCTTAATGAAGGTAGAGGTATTGTTTTCAGTCATGTTTGTTTGTTTGTTTGTTTGTCTATGGACAAGATATCTCAAGAACCGTTGGATGGATTTGGATGAAACTTTCAGGGATGTCTGGTATCGTGACTGGCATGAACTGATTAGATTTTGGGATTGATCCAGTATTGGACAAAGATTCTGGATTATTTGTTATATTTACTTTACTTTACATGATTACAATCTTACGTTGACTTTCAAGTCTTTCTCAATTATCTCCCATTAGGCTGTTTCCAAAGTTTTATTTTCAATTCTCTATTATTAATTTTACTCACGCCTCTATCTTAGTAAAAACTGATGGATAAAGAAATCAAACTACATAAACAAACGGCAGCAAAACCTTTCAGAAATTAAATAACACTAACATATTTTTATAATATATATATTATTTGCGCTGGTATGGACATGTGGTGAGAATGGAGGAGGATAGCTGCGTGAAAAAGTGCCACACCCTAACAGTTGAGGGAACCCGTGGAAGAGGTAGGCCCAGGAAGACCTGGGCTGAGGTGGTGAGGCAAGACCTTCGAACATTGGGCCTCACCGAGGCGATGACTACGGACCGAGACCTTTGGAAATGGGCTGTGCGTGAGAAGACCCGGCAAGCCAAGTAAGATCGTTGCCAGTGCCCCTGGACTGGTTCTTGTGCGGGTGGCACATG
>NC_068983.1:119860220-119875742 GCF_001194135.2 Octopus bimaculoides | reverse complement strand
AGATCGTTGCCAGTGCCCCTGGACTGGCTTGTGCGGGTGGCACATAAAAGACACCATTTCGAGCGTGGCCGTTTTCGTGCGGGTGACACGTAAAAGCACCCACTACACTCTCTGAGTGGTTGGCGTTAGGAAGGGCATCCAGCTGTAGAAACTCTGCCAAATCAGACTGGAGCCTGGTGTTGCCATCCGGTTTCACCAGTCCTCAGTCAAATCGTCCAACCCATGCTAGCATGGAAAGCGGACGTTAAACGATGATGATGATGATGATGACATTCATATTAACATTTTACAGTATACTTACATATATACATACTCTATACATCAATCTAAAACAACAGGAATACTAAAGGAAGGCCAGAGTTTAAGAGAAGAGAAAACCAAAAGGCTAGTTGATGATCTCTGTTCATAACTTTGAGAAAGGCATGAACATCACATAATCATATTTTCCGTCTCCTATAAATCTGAGACATTGTTCTCAAGTAAGAAACGAAAATTTTGTATTCCTATTAATACAGATTGCTATCATTGCACTTTCCAGGATGGTCTTTGATGTAGCATTGGCTGTGTTTTGTCTGAAGGTTGTCCGTTACTGTATGTTCATGTGGTTACCAATGTATTTATATAATGAGGTAAGATTATTTTATATGATTTTTCTCTTTATTGTTGGGTTCCAATGTCATTTGCCAGTAGTGTTCACTGAGTTAAGTGATTTGACATGTTGATACTGGATTTTAGATTCTTGCTGTTGATATGCCATAAAGTATTATTTTGTATGTTTGTCAACTGACTAGGAGGTATGTTATTCAATTCCTGTCAAGAAATTTGTCTGCTTAGATATGGAGCTCAATGACTATAGAGTTAAGACACTCAACTATTGACCTTTTTTCTTTCTCTTACATAATTTATTTAGTCAGTACCATTAGAAAACATTTGCTCTATGACAAAAGGTCCTGCCAAAATGCTAGCTCATGGAAAATGAATTTATTTCATTTTTGAACATTTTATACTATTTGCTAACAGACCAGCACTAGTTTCTTCACATCCTATTGTTTACATATTACTGATCTCATAATCAAAGTCCAGTGCCAGTGCTAGAGCCCCATATTATTTCACTAACTTCACATCACTGTGATTGTTACTACCACCAACATCAGTATTATGAAAGTAGGTCAGGAGAGATTGTGAAGTTGCTGGAACTCAAGCAGGTAATGTGTGTTTTATACAAAACATAAGAACAAAGGAAACTTCAGTTAGGTTCTTGTCAGGCAAAAAAACAAAGGTATGAATTTTTCTGGGTGGTTAACTGATTGTGAGAAACAGGATATGTAGCTGGTGCAAGGTCTCAGCTAAATGGAAGTTGGCATGGTGGTAAAATAGTTTTGTAGATAGCACTAAAAGCTAATAGACAGACCTAGAAACAGTGGAAGAATAAGGGAAGCAAAAAGCAATACCAAGTAGCTAGAAGAGAGGCTATATGTCAGGTATACTTAGCAAGGGTGCAACAAAAACCTATAACATACATGATTGTTTGGAGTTTTTATGAGATAATGTGTTGTAATTGGTGCAAAGTACAAGTAAATGGCATACTCTGCACCAACATGTAATATTCTCCAGTTATGTAATACAGTGATGATGTAGTACAGCATATAAAGCCATAAAACTAAGTGACAGGCCCAGTTAGACTGGAAGAAAGTGGAGAGCAGGGAGCAATATTAGGTTGCAAAAAGAGCTGGTGTACATGGTATGGATAGAAACTGAATGTAATGTTCTACAATGAAAAAAAAAATCAGATATGAGATGTTTTAGATGGCAAGACAGTGTATCAGTAGGAATCAGACTTTATTGGAAAAATACGTTTGAAATGATAGTGGCATACTTTCCTTCACTTGGAGATGTTACTATGATATATTGCTGAATGAGGAAAATACATGGAAGTGAGGTAACTTTCCAAGTAGATGCAACAGTGGGACCAACTCTGAGAGTTTACTGTGCAATTAAGGATCTCATGGCAGAAGAAGCTGCTAGAGTATCAGTGATAATTGCAGAAATGCTGAAAATATCTAGCAAAGTAAGGAGCGTGCTCTACTAAAATGCATAGTCAATTGACATTCCTAGAAAGTGGCAGCCACAGATGTCTCATATTGATGGACTAAGTTATGAAAGTAAGAAATCTATAGCACAATTGATTAGGAAAAGAAGTGAGTTGAGATGCAGTTTGGGTTTGTGTGTAACGGAGTACCACTAATACTCTATTGTGAAACAACTACACGAGAAGTTCTTTGTAAATAGCAAATCACTATACCAAGTATAATTTGATGTGAAGGCTGTTCATTTAGTACAATGCTTTACAAACTGGTATGTGTTTAGAAAATGGGATATTGTTAAATAGTTTGTGAGATCTGTGCGAATCTTGTACTGAGGTACCATCTGCAAAATGAGAGTTAACAAGTACAGTGAGGAATTTAACATACAGGTAGGTGTCCATCAAGGGTCAGTTCTCAACAGTCTCCTGTTTATTGTAGTTCTCCACACTGTTACAAAAGTGTGTAAGACCAGCTGTCCAAGGGAACTTCCTATATATATTAATGACTAAGTTTCCATATCTGAATCTGTGAAAGATCTTGAGAATTGAGAGCATAGAATTGGGAGGCCTTGAGTAAATCTGGTTAAAACAGAAGTTTTAGTAGGAAAGATGACAGGACTCAACTGCCTTTTTAGGAAGTAGCCTTTCTGGTTTTGCAGAAACAAAACTGTCAGGAATAACATATAGTGTACTTATTGTTAACCGTGGGCAGACAAGGGATATAGTGGATCACTAGGAAGCTGACAGAAAAGGAAATCTTCATATGTAGGAGATGCACAGTTGTTGGCAGTAAGAACATTTATGAAATATATTCTTTCAAATGTTATTTAAGTCATTAGAATGTGTTACCTTGGTAACCCGGTTAACAGTGGCAGAGGGTGCAAAAGCTGGAAAGAAATGAGGTGAGTGTGTACTACTGGATGTCTTGCATTAGTGTGCATGAATGAAGGAACACAAAGGAAAAGTGAGAAGAACTGAATATAAAAGGAATCGGATTTAGGATGTAAGAGAAGATACTGCATAAATATGGCAGATGAGAGTTTACTTAAGCCTTTTGTTATTGTATTTATTTTGAAATGCTCTGTGTTTCTTTCAATTACTTTAAACATAACAAAGAATTTAGTAAAATAACTTAGTTATCATTCAGTTAGTGTTAGGAACATAAATTGTGACTAAGGTTTGGTGGAAGATTTTAATTCAAAACTTGTGAAAACAAGACATTTGTAGCCAGAGCCAGTTTCAGCCAGGTTGATAATGAAAGGGTTAAGATGTGGCCAGCTGGAGGGAACCTGCAGAAGAGGAAGACCATGGAAGATATATGGAAAGAAGTGGTGAAATCTTATCTCAAGGGGTTGAACCTCAAAAAGGAAATAAGGGATTACAAGTAGTGAGATACCATGTTGGAGAAGACTCATCGAGCCCATGTAAGCATGAGAAAATGAACATAGAAATAAAAATAAATATATTAATCAAAATACATAAACATTAAAGTTAAAAAGCAAAAATATAGAAATAAAATATAAATGACTGTATGAATTAGAATAAGATGTAAAAAATCAGTATTTAAAAATTCCCTGCTGCCTTTCCTCTTATTTTATTTCATATTCTCTTCTCTTTTATGGTTTTCTTTCTAGCTGAAGTATTCTAAAAGTAAAGCTGGTATTTTCTCTATTGCCTTTGAAGTTGGTGGTGTATTAGGAAGTGCTTTGATTGGTTTTGTCATGGACAGGTGGGTTGCAAGTAATTTTTATTTCTTCATATTGTACTTAGCTGTATTATTCAACTGCTGTATATGCTTAATATTGTAATTAACAGATGCTCAGATAAATAACATGTATAACTTGAGTCTGGGAAGTACATTCTTCCATCTGTGCATTTATACATGTGTACTCAAACTGAGACAGTGTGTACAGACATACATGTGTACACAAACCCAGAGAAACGTGTGCACAATCTCAGACAATCATGTAAGCAAACACAGACATACATGTGTACATAGACACATGAGCTAACAAACGACCTTGCCAGAAATAACAAACATATTTTCTTCAAATCACACCCTACCATCTCAAAAGTGGAAAAGAGGTATTGAGCAATGTAGTCCCAAATGGTCACAGCCAGAATATCTTTGATCATAAGCCTGCTTCATCAGAGCTGATTTGGTGCTAAACAGCAACAACATCAATAATAGAGATACATGTGTGCTGTTATACATAGGTACATATGCTGATTTGAAATTGCCTTAAAATTTAGATCTGAAAATACTATATGATTAAATAATCAAAGAAGAAACAGTGACCACAACTTTTACACACCCATCTAAACTAGCGATATGATTGCAGTTGATGTTCAGTTTGAACTTCTGTACCGTGGTGTTAGTAGGGAAAAATGTGTGTACAGTAAAATCTGGAATTGAACAGAATGTTTATTACAAGTTTTGAGTAGGGCTGACAAGTGAAAGAGACAGGCATTTCATGTGGGTTGAAGAAAGAAGTGGGCAACCACCACAACAATTGTAAAATGGATAAAAAAAAAGTGTTAGTCAGTGGTTGTTGTTTACCCCAGGATCAATCCTGATTGAGTGACCTCTGATTAAAGCCTTTACAGCCATCTTTTCATGTTATCTTCGGTCTATCTTATCTAATCATTAGATAACATAGACCTATGATAACCTGAAAAGAACACATTAGATTCTAATGCGTTCTTTCTCTCTTTGAGATTGTAGGGTGTGGTTTGTAGGAAATTGTTGAACCATAACATTACACTACCATGCCTGTCCCAGGTTACTGGTTGTCGCTTGATATTTCTTATCTAACCGATATCAAAGGAACTATGATGACAGTGATGATGATGATGATAATAATAATAATAATTAATTTGTTTATTGGTCACAAGGGCTTACATAAAATTACATCAAAACACATACAACAACAGAAACAGGACGATGCAATGGGTTTTACAACATGTAAACAATATATGTAATGATTAAAAATTAAACAATTTAAAACTCCCAATAGAGGAGGCGCTTTAAGGACCTCGTGGAAAAACCCACAAAAGCCACAGGTACCTGAACAACAGAGCAAGAGCCCTTCTTTGGTTTACAGGTGCATGCTCAGAATTGGTCCTTTCACACTGGCCATTCTTCCAATATTCACCCACCTTTCAACAAACTTGCTATAAGGCAACACTTCACTCTCCACCTTCAACTTCCTTTTCAAGTGAAACTTGAAAAAGTTGATCAGGGCTTGGTCAAACAGGAAAGTGCCTGTCTTTAGCCCTTTCAAACGGGTCCACCATACTACCTCTTTCGCTACAGCCACTAGACAAATAAAAATTGCCTTCTCCTCCCGGCCAAAAGAGAGCAGTGGAGCAATCTTCACAATGGATTCAGCTGATAGCTGGATCCATCCTACATGCGACAGCAGGTGTTCGACATAAACACACAGATCAGCAATACTTGGGCACTGGACTAGGGCAAACAGAATGGTTTCATCGTTCTGGACGCACCTCCGAATTGAAAGTGGAAATGGCAAGACTGTATGGAATGCAGTAATGTAAAAATGATACCAATGGTGATCAGAGCATTGGGTTCAATCCCATTGAAACTTCAAGACTTCTTAAGGCAACTGGAAATCCCATGCAAGATTGATGTCTTGCAAAAAGCAGCCTTATTGGGTACAGCACACATCTTAAGGAAAGTATTATCTATCTGGGGTCCTTGTTGTGACTTAACAGATGACTAAAGAATCCGGTGCATTTTTACCTACACTGTGTTACGAAGGAATAATAATAATAATGGTTTCAAATTTTTTAAACAAGGCCAGCAGTTTTGGGGGAGAGGCTAAGTCGATTAAATCGGCCCCAGTATTCAACTGGTGTTTATTTTATTGACTCTGAAAGGATGAAAAGCAAAGTTGACTCCTGCATTTGAACCCAGAACATAAAGACAGGAAAAGTGCCGCTAAACATTTTGCCCATCATGCTCATCATGCCAGTTTTCCACCTTAATAATAATAATAATAATAATAGAAAGAAAGAAAAGAAAAATATGTTCTTTCACTCCCTGATAATAGCTTTAATGTTGATCCAATATTAATATTTTTAATTCTTTTCTTTGTTTTCTGTAGATTTTTCTCCAAAGGACCTCTTTTTGGAACAGGAATCTCAGTTCTATTGAGTGCAATCAGTCTTCTCATGTTTAGTTGGACCAGCCATTGGGGTGTATATTTCAACAATATTTTCATGTTCCTTGCTGGTGCATTCAACTGTGGCCCTGATTCAATATTAGGTCAGTTTGTTTCTACTTAATTCTGAATGAATATTGTTGTAGTGTGGAAGACTCATTTATTCTTATGCTCTTATCATAGTGATACAAACAATAGACTGCAAAAGGGGCAACGTGGCTGAATATTTAAAGAGTGAAAAAACTATCTCAGCAGTTGGTTGTAAGTTCAGAGAGGTTTCTTTCAGTTTCCCTTAACCAGATTCACTCACAAAGCTTTGGCTGACCCAGGGTTAAAGTAAAATACACTTATCCTGGGTATTACAAGAGGGTACTGAAAAGTTTCTGGCTTTGGGTTAAAGAAAATATAGGAGGATCAGATTTCATTCAACATATTCCCCTCTCAGATTCACGTGTTTATTGCAGCAGTCCTTCAGTTTTTCTAAACCATGTAAAAGAACTTGGAAGGTTGGCCCTCAACCAGGCCTTTTGCAAATACCCTTAAAGCCAGGAACTTTTCAGCACCCCCTTGTATCTAGTGGAATTGAACATAAAACTAGGTGTTTGAGAAGCAAACTTTTTAACCACTCAACCACATTGATATTACATTATGTTTATTATGTTTCTGCGTCACTTCAGTTCACATACCAGTTTATCTGGCGATGTTGCCTGAAGTAGACTGGCATCCTGTCCAAGAGAGGATGCTTCACTTTATAAAATTGGGGCCAAGTTTCAGCTCTGATTTGCATTTCTTGGGAAGAAAAATATTCTGATATAAAAAAGAAAAAATCAAACATTAATTACTTCTTTAGGGCTGCCAGGGGCCATATATTGTATACTGATATACATTTCATATACATTGTATGTATTTTCAAAATATATTGATTTGATTATCACAACTGGAATGGTAAAGTGTTCTTTCCTTTTATAGTGGGTTATTGAAATATGGATAATAGTTTAAGAAGTATAGAAATGTACATCATCATCATCATCATCATATCATCATCATCATCACCACCACCACCACCATCATCATCATTTAAAGTCCGCTTTTTCCAAGATTGTATTGGTCAGACAGAATTTGTTGCAACAGATTTTCTACGGCTGGATGCCCTCCCTGTTGCTAATCCTCACCTGTTTCCAAGCAAGGTAATACTTTCCCCTACCTGGACATATTTTTCATGGGAGACTGGAAACAAGCAATCTCGCTTATGATGATGATGATTTATAACCATTACATGATATCTAGACAAGGATACACATATAGAGGGAACTTGTGGAAAGAAGACATGGGACAAGGTAGTGAAATATGATCTTTGGTTGTTGAGCTTCGCGGAGGCAATGACAAGTGACCAAGACTTCTGGCGATTTGCTGTACTTAGGAAGACTCATCAAGCTAAGTGAATCACCAACATTGTCAGTGACACATAAAAGACATCCATGCCGGTGCCAGTGACTTGTAAAAAAGAAACACCTAGTACACTTTGTAAAGTGGTTGGCGTTAGGAAGAGCATCCAGCCATAGAAACCAAGCCAAAACAGACCACTAGAGCCTAGTGCAGCTCTCTGGCTTACCAGCTCAAGTCAAACCATCTAACCTATGCTAGCATGGAAAACAGATGTTAACCCTTTAGCATTTAAACTGGCCATATCTGGCCAAAATATTCCACCTGTTTTATGTTCAAATTAGCTAGATCTGGCTTCTCACACCAACACTACAATGTTATTCTAAATATAAGCAATCACATTATTAAAACCTCAGACAAAGAAGACAATGCAAGATTAATTCAAAACAGTGTGAATAAATATTACATTTGACAGAATAATCTAAATCCTGAAGGGTTAAAGCTGACGACGATGATGATGATGATATGCTATGCGCTTCTTTCAGTTTCTGTTTACCAGATCTGCTCACAAGGCTATGGTCAGCCTAGGGCAATAGTAGAAGACATTTATCTAATGTCCCATGCATTCACTACACTCTTGGAGTGGTTGGCATTAGGAAGGGCATCCAGCCATAGAAACCATGCCAAATCAGATTAGAACCTGGTGCAGCTCCTCAGCTAACCAGTTTTCAGTCAAACTGTCCAACCCATGCTAGCATGGAAAACAGACGTTAAATGATGATGATGATGATGATGAAAGTAAAATTTTTTTTCAGTTACCCTTAAAATACTACTGTGGACCCAATATGCTATTTTGCTTACATGGACTCTCAGGTGTCACATGGACCCTTGTTGAGAACCACTGGTTTAAACATGTATATATATATATATATATCATCTTTGTCCCAGGAGCCGCTGTACCGTCAAGGATTGGAGAACTAAATGGTCGCAATGCTGGAGCTGCTGTTGTAGGTTTTGTTAATGGTAAGCACCAACATCTTGCTTTAATTCTATCTTCTTTTTAATTAGATTCTAATTAATTCTATAGTAGTTGTCTGCAAAAGCTCCTTGTTTTCACAGTTAATTCAAAGTTAGGTCTAGCAGTATACTAGGACTAGATATAGTTTACAAAAGTATAGATGGGATATTGTTAATGGTAGTACTGTAATTGTAAATTTTACACTATATTATTTGTTGTTATATGAAACTATAAAGGTGGTGAGTTAACAGACAAAATGCTTGGCAGCATGTTCTGAGTTCAAATTTCACTTAAGTTGACTTTATCTCTCATCCTTTTGGGGTTGGTGAAATAAGTATTAGTTGAGCATTGGGGTTGATGTAGTCAACTAGCCCCCCCCCCAAAAAAAAAAATTAAAGGTTTTGTGCCTATAGCAGATAGGATTACTATACCAAACTATTTACTATTACAATAAAAGATTTAGGATCTTTAATATAGACAGGAGGGGTACTTAAGTGTTAAAATGACAATTGTTTTGTACAATACCCAACCATCCAAATATGCAAATCATTTTGCCAGTGTGGAAATAAGGTTATAAGACAGAAGTAAACACATACACAAAACAATTACAGAAGAAATGACAATGATACTGTATTGCAAGAGATTAAAGTTGAATAAAATTTTGTTAAAAATGAGTATTGAATTAACCTTTTGGAGAAAAAGACTATTGATACTTCTGCATTGAAGAAGATGGGATCATTTTTGATAGATACAATACAATTAAGAGCATTACTAATAAGAATTTTGTGCAAAAAAACATTTCATTTTTAGTAGATATAGGAAAAAATATTTTTGAGCCAGTCAGTCTATTTTTGTTTTTTGTTGTTTTTTTCTTTGGTTCAAAATGTGGATGGTTGTTTTTTTTTTTATTTCATACATAAGATTGTGATTGTCATATGTTGCAGTAAAATTGAAATAGATCTTGTTTCCTTTGGTTGCTTTATTGTTTCTACTGTTGTTAATGGGAAGTTTATAGCTATGCAGGTAGACAAGAACTGGTTACATACTTTTCCAGGTAGCATCACATAAAGGCTGGAGTTAGGTTAGAACTATTGAAATTAGGATTAATGATACTTTAGCCTCATTTACAACCTGTCTGTTTTACATATTGTAGATTTTCTTGTTAATGCATCTGCAATTAAAAATGACTAGTTATAAAGGAAGCTATATCTGTTAAAATTGTTTTGTGGTTTCATTTACTGTACACTTCAAGGAGCTGATTTGATTGGATAGCAGACCATCAGTTAAAGGGTTGGCAGTTCATGTCTTGCCACTGGTACTGAGCTGCATTAATAAACAAGATATCTAAATTTTAGTGATCCAGTTCACCCCAATATAAACTGGCAGGGTAACTGTTATAAGTGGATAAATTGACAAATTGAAAGCAAAATATTTTGTTGACTTACACACCTATTACAACTCTCAAGGTTCAGCAATTTGTAATAGGCCAGTGTCTTAACATCATAGAGCTTTACCTTGTATTTATTTAATGCTATGAAAATTAGAATTAAGAGCTGGCCCAGTGCAACTCTATGTTGTGTGAAAGGATTAACTTTTATCACAGAGTCCTACTCTAATGGACTCCTTAGTTATTGACTCATTAACCTTTTCACTTCAAAATTAAAGTTTATGGTCATTCTAGTAATGATGTTAAATATCTTCCAAAAAATAGAATTGGTATTTTCTGAAAGTCACATTACCTCAATAAACTTGATATTTCTTAGCAAAATGTAGTTTCAAGCATGACATTTCTCAACAAAAGATAGATTCATATATAAAACTGCTTTCTATAGTAAAAGAGTAAGAAAATTTTGAGTGGATATATCTGATTTTTTGCAGTTAACCAATCATGTTGAATTCCATGAGTTGTAATAAAGGTTCATCAGAATATTTTGAGGCAAATTATTACTAGAGTAGTGTGATATCTGTTGAATAAAGACCCTCAGTAACTATCCTACTATCCGCATTAGGTTTCAATTGAAACATGATGTTGATCAATCCATGGTACATCAGATTAATTCTTTAGAATATTCTGACTGGTAAAGGTTTCTGTGTTCAGCCCTAATCCAAGAAGATATATGAAGTAAAAGCATATCCAACAACAAAACTAAACACTGGGCTATATGAGGACTAGTTCTGGACTGTATGGCAGACATCAGTTCAGTAAATTTTGAACAAATAACTGGATAATGCCACTGTAACATGGGAAGAAGAGAGTTCTGTTGTTTCAAGGTAGGGCCCTGTAGTAAGGACTGTGAGCTTCACAGAGGAGATTATGAAAGACAAGACTGTCCAGATCCTGAAATATTAGTACTATCATTGCTGTCATCACTGCTATAACCATCATCTCTACCATCAGCACCACTTTATCATCACTGTTACTCCTATCAGTAACATTACACTGGGGAACACATGTTTTATTGAATGATATCTGACACTTGATTACAAGTAATTTGGGTGTGCTGAATACAAATTTCAACTTGGCCCTGATTTCTATCAAGTCCTGATTCTTATCAACAGCCTATGTGCCATTTTCCAGATTTTTCCAATTAGGACTAAAAAATTAAGTCATGTGTTCAAATTTATTTTCCAGTTTTAGGCGTAGGAGTGGTTGTGTGGTAAGTAGCTTGCTTACCAACCACATGGTTCCAGGTTCAGTCCCACTGCGTGGCACCTTGGGCAAGTGTCTTCTACTATAGCCTCGGGCCGACCAAAGCCTTGTGAGTGGATTTGGTAGACGGAAACTGAAAGAAGCCCGTCGTATATATGTATATATACATATGTGTTTGTGTGTGTATATGTTTGCGTGTCTGTGTTTGTCCCCCCAACATTGCTTGACAACCAATGCTGGTGTGTTTACGTCCCTATAACTTAGCGGTTTGGCAAAAGAGATCGATAGAATAAGTACTAGGCTTACAAAGAATAAGTCCTGGGGTTGATTTGCTTGACTAAAGGCGGTGCTCCAGCATGGCCACAGTCAAATGACTGAAACAAGTAAAAGAGTAAAGAGTTTCATGAATACAAGCAGTTCAAATTACTGTAAACTTACATTATAATGATAGAAATGACTTACAATAAAAAAAAAAAAAGAGATATGAAGCTTTCACTCTGGCAAAAATTTTCTCTTATAAGACTCTCTAGCATATTTGCATGTTGATGGCAGGTCTCTTTTCAAGCACCAACAGTAATCAGCCATCATGTGAGAATCCCAGTGTCCTTGGTACCATTCTTCCATAATTTTGATATCTTGGTGGAATCTCTCCCCTTGATTGTCACTTACAGCACCTAAATTACTTGGAAATTGGTCAAGATGGCTATTCAGAAAATGTATTTTTATGCTCATATTACAACCTACCTCTTTGTAGATCCTTAATAAGTTTTTTATACGATTGTTGAACAACAACATTTTGATACTATTTCCCATTCTGGCATGTGTTAGACATTCCAATCTATTATCATCCCTTCTGCAAACCCTACCATCATAGAATTTTACCTCCTCACCAATTTTTCACATCTTCTTGGTTTAATTTACATTACATAACATAAATTAGCATTAACCCTTTTGCTGTGGAGATTAGCTATATTCATTCAAAATTTCATTGCCCATAACTATGTAATGCAGTTTTATATACCAATCTATCTTTTGTTGAGGAATGTCGTGTTTGAAACAATTTTTTTGTTGAGATATATCAAGTTTGTAGCAATGTGGCTTTCAGAAAATACCAATTCCATTCATTACTGGAATGACCTTGAAATTTAATTTTGCACTTAAGTTAAAAGAAATAGATGAAGGCCAGAGTCTAGTCTATGTTTGCTAATTTAATTCTAACTTACATCTGAGATATATAAATGTTATAATCAATTGACTTATTTTTACTTCCAGGCTTTGGTAGCATTGGTACTGTGATAGAAGGACCAATCATTGGTATTGCATCAACAATGTATGGCTGGTCAGGAATGTTCTATCTAATGATTGCATTGTCTTTGATAGGAACTTTTACTGTGTTTAAAGCAGCCTATACACAGAAAACTATAGACACACACAATGCTGTCTTCCAAGAAGTGTAACATTTCTGTAGAAAGAACAGTTTTTGTTTGAAATATTTTTAAAATTGAGTGATAGTTTTCACTCAAAACCCATTTAAATATGGTTTTCTGCTATATTGGTACCTTTGAGTACAGTGATAGCATTTTTTACAGGTATATGTTTGCTTAAGTGATCATTATGGAACCAAGAACTGTATTTATTTATGGGTGCTCTTCACAGTTTGATTACCAACTGTTACTTAATGTAAGACTGTCAGGTGTTTGCATTACATATCACCTGTGGACATTTTGTCCTCATATAAATACTGTGAATAACTGATAACATTTAATCTTTCATGAATACATTAATTTTATAACATAGATATTTATGACTTTGAACTGACTGTGAAATATATCCTGTGGAAGCATATCAAATCTCACTAGTCCATGTATATATTTTATGTCCACTGTAGATAACCTATTTGGACAGTTCATCTGTGACTATATTTCATAATAGTTTTTATCTATTATTATTATTATTATTATTATAAATTATTAGTCTCAATTTGCTTTTACTCAGAAAAATTACAATTTATAACATCTTCCTCTAGTTAAAAAGATGTTTTCCTGAAGTTTTCAATGCAAGTTCAATGCGGTTTAGAGTAAATGAGTATTGGGAATAAATGTTTTTAGAAATAATCGTTTATATAGAAGATAAGAAAGATCCCAGTAATACTTACATATGTGGTATTCATCTTGCACACTAACATGTAGGATAAATGCAGTCAGCAACTTAACTGTTGTCCTTAAGATATGTTATTTATCTTTTATGTATTGGAATTTTTACATTTGATCTTTGTTTTTTATCAAGTAATGGCTAATCAGCATTATTCATCTCAGTGGTATTTTGAAATGTGTGATGCAAAGCCTTTTCATGAGACTATTTCTTTTGTAAGTAGTAATAAAGGGCTGTAGCTAAAAATCTGACCCCTATAGTATTGGAAACTGACTTGTACTGTGTTCATCATTTAGTAAATGTTATTATTTTAAACAGATCTAATTTTTTATGGTTCTTAAAAAAGTTAAACCATCAAATGGACTGGATAATTGTAACCATTTTTCAATTGTCTAGCATCATGTATTTATTTACAGGCTTCTACTATCAGAAAAGTATTTTCTAAAAGTTTGATCATAGTAAATATCACAGTAACTTTTATCACCTGTGCATACAAATTTGATGTTTTGGGTCAGTTAAAGGATTTAAAATGAAAGTGGGATTTATTGTCTTGCCAAAATATCACTGGGAATGAAGGGTACATTTTATTGATGTCAGATTGCAGAATATAAAAAAAAAATTAAGTAGAATAGATGAATTGTGACAACAAAATCAATCCACTTCTGGGACTTGACATAATTTATATTGAATTTGTGAAGAAAAATAGTATTCTTTGATTTTTTTTTAAAACATTGAATAAATATTTATTTTTGGATCTAAGGTCTTGTATTTGCTTTTTATTATTTTATTACTGGCATTATTTCATAATCAAGTTGTGCTGCTTAGTAACAAAGAACTTTCAATGAATGTTGTTGTAAATATATGGATATCCTTTATACTTCAAGTTTTGAAAGCTTTTTCTTCTTATCTGTACATCAAAACATGCACAAACACACATACTATGAATGCCTCACAACACAACATGGTTATGTAATTTACAATAGCACCACTTCATTCCAGATTTAGTCTTGCTTTGCAACATCTTGGGCATGTGTTTTCTACCATAAACTTTATTTGATAAATAGCACGAGCAGAATTTGGCATACAGTAACTGTACAAAAAATAAGGTGTCATAGATATGTATATTAATATTTAGCAGAAGTAACAGAGTGACTCAAAGACTGAGAGTTTTGTGTATTGGTACTTAGCAAACATTGGCATTTATTTGATAAGTGCCAGCACACAAAACTCTTGACCCTTGAGTTACTCTGTTGTTTCTGCTAAATATTAATAAAAATATACATATACTCATAATTTTAAGTTCTATTTTTCCTGTTTGCATCACCATACCTATATATTTATATACAGGGTGTGTAAGGTATTTCAGGACATAATTTTTTGGGGGATCATTGTTGCATTTTTTGCTAACTCTGTATAATCTTTGTTTCAGTCTCTTCATTGTAATGACTATTGAATGGTATGCCCGGAAGAACAACTGGCCTTAGTGTGACGTGGTGTGTTTACGTGAAAGAATATCTATAAGGTTTATCATCTGACATTATTTTTTTGACAGCTAGGTAGAATCAGTTTTAGAACATGGTTCTGTTGATCAGAATTTGAAGAAGTCTTTCATAGTTACAGAATGACAAACAGCTTGTGACTTGAATTTTTAGCAACAAGTACGAGACTCTTCCAATCTTTGATAATCTTGGATACTGATGTAATTTTTTGTACTTTAGATATGTAAGTTTGTCAAAAACATGCCTGTCCCATTTGTTTTAAAATTTTGCTGGCATGTATATTTTCCTTTGTTAATAATATTTTCTAGTAGAACTGGAAAACTAGTTTGCACTTTCACTCGCACACTACCCCCTTTACCTATTTGCTATACAATTTGGAATGTTTCTTAAAACATCACATATACACATACATATACACACACACATACACACACACATACACACACACACACACACACACACACACACACACACAAATATATATATATGAAAATGAGCATTGAATGGTTAGTATCTTTCTTCATTGTTGATTTAGTCTGGCTTTATTGTACTAA
>NC_068983.1:119853498-119858608 GCF_001194135.2 Octopus bimaculoides | reverse complement strand
GTGGCCGTTTTCATGCGGGTGACACGTAAAAGCACCCACTACACTCTCTGAGTGGTTGGCGTTAGGAAGGGCATCCAGCTGTAGAAACTCTGCCAAATTAGACTGGAGCCTGGTGTTGCCATCCGGTTTCACCAGTCCTCAGTCAAATCGTTCAACCCATGCTAGCATGGAAAGCGGACGTTAAACGATGATGATGATGATGATGATGATGTAATGCCACTAAACTAAACAACTTGAAGTGAAGATTGCCTGTTTATGTATGTACATCATTATTCAGTTTATTTCAAGATTTCTTGGCAATAGAGAAAGAGCCGGTTTCTAACCTAAATCCAAGTTTCCTTCATTGGAATTTCAACATCAATATCAGGGTATTTTTGTATATATGTATGTAAGTATGTGCAGATTTGTATGTTTTATATATGTATTCTCATGCATATAGTTACATATCTATACATGTTCATATATATTTAAATACCGTAAATCCTCGAGTATAATCCGCATTTTTTTCCCAAAATTTAAAGGTCAAAATCCCTAGTGCGTACTATATATGAGGTTAAAAATGAAAAATATTTTCTAAGCAATATCCAAGTCTCTATTTGCTGTCCGACACATTTTGTGATGTCGGGCTTGTAACAGATAGTGATAAATATGTAAAGGCAATTTATTTAATATTTATTTTTCGCTGACGTTATTACTGTTATTTCTTTATTTTCTGCAAACAAAGTGCACAAAAAAGCTACACATTTGCATTATGTTATATATATACAATAATAATAAAGGACGTTATCGTATATATGTTTACAAACCAAGGATGTTATATAGACCTTCTTGACTCAAATTAGAGAAGGGGTGCGTATTATGTACACAAGGTTTAAGTTTTTCAGAGGTACAGCCCCCTAAAAATCCCCTGTTATTATACTCAAGGGCGGACTATACTCGAGGATTTACGGTAATAAACTTCTGGAAAGTTGTCAGATTTTTACAGTTCCAGTGATGGATTGGATCTGTAGTTTTTGAATTAGCTTTCTCCTTTCTGGTTATGTATGTATCTATGCATGCCTTTATGCTTGCATGCATGCAAGAGCAGGATAAAACTGGAAATTCAGTTGGAAATTTTTATTATATCAGAAATTACATAATTTTGATGTGTTTCACTAGTGTATATTAGTATGCTATGTGGTCAATGATACAGTGATAGAAATAGACTGTGAGCGAGTATTTTGACTTGCACTACCTCATATGTGTGAATACAAATCTGTGCATAACCCTTTACTGCCACTGATTTTTTTTCACTATTTATCACCATTAACTTGATAAATTTTTTGATTTGGATAGTTTAGGAGCTGAATATATTCTCTTTCTGAGACACGCTGGCTGCACGTATTACCAATCTCTCTCTCCCTCATTGATAAAATAATAAAATCCATTTCCTTAACTGCTATATGTAGATGAACCTACCATAGGCACAGGAGTGGCTGTGTGATAAGTAGCTTGCTTACCAACCACATGGTTCCGGGTTCAGTCCCACTGCATGGCACTTTAGGCAAGTGTCTTCTACTATAGCCTTGGGCCAACCAAAGCCTTGTGAGTGAATTTGGTAGATGGAAACTGAAAGAAGCCCATCGTATATATATGTATGTGTTTGTCCCCCCCCCCATCGCTTGACAACCAATGTTAGTGTGTTTATGTCCCTGTAACTTAGCGGTTTGGCAAAAGAGACTGATAAAATAAGTACTAGGCTTACAAAGAATAAGTCCTGGGGTCGATTTGTTCGACTAAAAGCGGTGCTCCAGCATGCTGCAGTCAAATGACTGAAACAAATAAAAGAATAAAAACAAGCAGTTTTTGGATTGGCTCTGTCTACCAACTGACATTGGAAACTAACAATGGATTAAATTACTATTTTCTCCTGACAATATGGTGTTATAAACTCTATGTAACGATTACTGTATAGCATGCTAATATACGCTAGCGTAATATGTGTAAAGTCTGTGTAATTTATATTATAATAAATTCTTTTTATTTTCCTTGGACATATTCTCTTGTATGTATATATGTATAAATATATAGAGATAATATATAATATATAGAGATAATATACGTACATACACAGTTGCATGCATAAGTCCTACAAATTTATGTGTGTGTGTGTGTGTAAATATAAACAGATATAAACATAGAGACTTGCAGATGTATATCTACACAGAAGCATCTATGTATGAATATCATGTCAATAAATAAAGGCGGTGAGCTGACAGAATCATTAGGGCAAAATGCTCAGAGGTATTTTTTCCGTCTTTACATCGAGGTTGACTTTGCATTTCATCCTTGTGGAATTGATAAAACAAGCATCTCATGAGCACTGGGGTTGATGTCAAAAACTTACCTTCTCCCCTGAAATTGTTGGTCTTGTGCCAAAATTTGAAATCAATGTTAATCTTAATAAAGGCAGCTATCTGACAAAATCATTAGCATGCCAGGCAGAAGTGCTTAGCAGCATTTCGTCCTCCATTATGTTCTTAGTTCAAATTCTGCTGAGGCCGACATTGCTTTGCATCCTTGCAGGAGTCGATCAAACAAATACCAGTTGAGCACTGAGGTCAATGTAATTGACTTACCCACCCCCCTGAAATTGCTGGCCTTGTACCAAAATTTGAAACCGATAATATAAATATCATATTAATATCGTATTATATATGCACACACACACACACACACACACACACACACACACACACACACACATAATATATTTTATGCATATAAATGTAACTACATGTGGATTATTGGCAATATTTTACCTCTGTCTTCTTTTCCTCTTGGGCTTTCCTCTGTCTCCTGTTTCCGAAGAAGAGCTTTGCTTGAAACGTAAAACTACCTTTCTTTCCTTCTCTGAGCGTCTGTTAATACTTTGCATGTACCATGTCTTTGCGTTGTTTTTTTCTTGTGGCATTTTTTCTTTGGTCCTTTATTTGGATTAATTATATATATATATATAGATGTATCCATATCTACAAGGGCATGGAAAAAGAACTGCATATGTACAATTATAATCTGAAATGGAAAGTTCAGTTGCAAATATAGAAAGAAGTTAAAAGTTGATGATAGAAATGAAAGCAATAATTGGAAAAACTGCAGGTTGTATCATTGTTAAAATACTGATTGCATAACACATAATACTTAATTGGAAGTGGATTTGAAACTCAGGAAAGCTCTCAGAATTTATGACTACTAGACATAATGAATTTAAAACATTTATTTAAGGGCTATTAGAAAATAGAATTTGCTTTGCTTCTTCTGTATGTAAGTTCCAAGCTTTCAATTACCCATGGAAGAAGGAGCATATTTATCTATATTCCATTTAACATTGGTTTGAAATTTTGGCACAAGGCCAGCAATTTCAAAGGAGGGGCTAAGTCAATTAGATCGTCCTCAGTGTTGAGCTGGTACTTATTTTATCGATCCTGAAAGGATGAAAGGCAAAGTCGACCCTGATGACATTTGAACTCAGAATGTAAAGACAGACAAAATGCTGCAAGGAATCTTGCCCAGCATGCTAACGATTCTGCCAGTTCATTGCCTTATACATTCCATTTGATATAAGAAGAAGTGCCTTCATCTCTCAGTTTCATGATTAAAAAAAAAAATTTTTCTATTTGGATGCTTGAAAAAAATGTACATGAGAATAAAATCTTACTTTGAAAGAATATGAAATGAAACCATTATAAGCTTTAGTTGTGATAGGTGTGACGACTTTACACTTGAGAACATTATTCTTAGTTCAGCAATTAAAATCTAGTGCGCACAATCTAGAGTTATTGAAATCACAGTTATGGGTAGTATGGTTTTTAGTTGTGTATATTTTAGTTATGTTACCTGTAGTAATGTTACATTCAAAGTTAGGTGAAGTAGAATATGGCAGTTTGATAGTGTCCTTAAAGATACAATAATATTGGTGAAGGGAGAAGTTTTTCTAAGGACAGAGAAGGAAAATTTCACTAGAAGGATGGAAATTTTTTAACTGTAGGGAAGAGTGCATCAACAAGTTACTCTTTTTTTGGGGTTTCCTCTACTTCTAGTCTTATCCTTCTTAGAATTGTATTGTGATATTTCAGAATAGTCTCATGGTATTAGTGTGAATGGTTTTTGGAACTTTTGATTTTTTGCTGAAATATTGGATAAAATAAGGGATATGTTTTTAATTAATTGTTCTTGAGAGATACAGAGAGAGAGGGAGAGATAAATAAGTAGTGTTGTTACCTTTGTAACTAACAAGTTTTGATTATAAACGCAGGAATTTTAAGTGCAAGCTTGTTAACACAATGCGACACAGACTTAAAAAAGACTATATTCTTTCTTCATTTATTCTTTTACACGTTTCAGCCCAAAGGTTGTGGCCATGCTGGAGCACCACCAGTATCAGGAACACCACCATACATGTATATATATATATAATACAGATAGTTATTTGTTTGGTTGTTTGTTTGTTCGTTCGTTTGAGTGTGTGTGTGTGTGTGTTTCAACATATAGACGATGCATCGCAGACTTTAAAAAATGATTATTAACTTTGAGCAATTTATGATTGTACATGCATGTTTAATAAATATTGTTACCGGCAGCTTAGTGATAGATACGACTTTGTATTAGATAAAATCATGGATATGGTTTTAATTAAATTATTAACAATACCTCTAGGATATTATTTAAATATATAATTATATAATTTAAAGTTTAGTTGAGTTTATGATAAAGTAATAGAGACCATCAGAAAAGGAAGGAGTAACAGCTAACAAATTAACAATAGTGCTATTAGTTTTAATAGTTGTTAATAAATCATATTCTTTAAAAAGATTATCTAATTTTTTTCATATTCATCCTGTGAATTGAGGGTTAGCAATGGTGAATGTGAGGAAACCGTCTGAGCAGTATAATCCATATCATTTTGATATGGTTTGGCAGATACAGTCCAGCAAGATCTGTGACCTCTGCTTCACAGAATTCCTCAAAAGGTATGGCACTTGTTAGGCTGAGTTTCACTGATTTGTTATGAAAACTGTTTTATGAGTCATGCCTGTCACTTAAGTACATGACTCTTCCATAGACAACAATG
>NC_068983.1:119849769-119852596 GCF_001194135.2 Octopus bimaculoides | reverse complement strand
AACACCTAAAGCTCCACGAGGCTCCGGCAGGGGATGGTGGCGAACCCTGCTGTACTCTTCCACCACAACTTTCTCTCACTCTTACTTCCTGTTTCTGTTGTGCCTGTAATTCAAAGGGTCAGCCTTGTCACACTGTGTCACGCTGAACATCCCCGAGAACTACGTTAAGGGTACACGTGTCTGTGGAGTGCTCAGCCACTTGCACGTTAACTTCACGAGCAGGCTGTTCCGTTGATCGGATCAACTGGAACTCTCAACGTCATAAGCGACGGAGTGCCAACAACAACAACAACATTGTGAGAAGTGTACGCAGACGCTATTTAGATGCAGCCCTGATGTTTCTAGTTTCATTAATAGTTGATTCACTGTTATCACTGTAAATATCAAGGAACACCTACATGCCCTTCATTTTCAAAATGAAAGTATCTGAGAATTACTGGGACAAAATACAGTGCTAGAATATTTTTATATGGAACTTTTGTTTTAGTATTCCCACTTATTATATTTTCCACAATAAATTAGCTGCAATATATTTCTCGGTCAGCTTTTACTTCACAATCAATACTTCACACCACACAGGTCTCTTAGGTTTTTTGGAAGGATATTGAAGAGCTGAGGAATTTTGTGAAGTAGAGGTCACAGATCTTGCTGGACTATTTCTACCTAACCATATCAAAATGATATAGATTATACTGCCCAGACGGTCTCCTCACATTCACCAATGCTGACCCCCTCAATACACAGATTCCAAGCTGTTGCAGTATCTGGTTCTGTAGCGTGATAGCGATCTTGGGATCTCTGGCACTATGCAGTGGCATCCTGTTCTACTGTTTGTGTAACTCTCAATGGCAAAATTTGGTACAAGTCCTTCCTCCTGCCTTTATTCTAGGGAGTAAAGTCTTGACTTTTTCAGCTTCTCCCAGTAGTTGACATGTTCCAGTGAAACCATCTTCTTTGTGCATCTTTGCTGGATTGATTCGAGTTCTGCTGTTAATTTAACACTGTGTGGTGACCATAGTTGGGAGTAGCTAAAGCAGCTGAAGACATATATCTTGCAGAAGAACATCATGGTTTACTATTCTCATTTCAAAAGTTCTAAGGATCCATCTGGCCGACCATCTGCATTTTATTGCCAATTATTAATATGTCGCTGGGCATTTCTTCAATGCACTGATTTTGATTATGAGATTACAGTCCCTCCTGGGCCAGTGTATCCTGTCTGTTGCATTCAGGTTTTTGTGCTTGTAGTGCAGAGCTTGGAATTTTCCAGCATTCAACTGCATGTTATTGTCTTCAGCCTATCAGTATATTACAGTCAGCTTCTGTTGCAGATGCGCAATATCACCAGGATTCTGTATCCTCTGAGACTTTAGCATTTTCTGCATAGCTAGCATTTGTGGGCACAGGACGTCATGAAACGTGTACAACAAAAAAGAATACGAAGCATGAGTACATGGAACATGAACTATTCTTTCGAACAACGAAAGACACAAATGGAAAACAAAACAAACAACATAAACATCTGTCGTTATTATTATTATTATTATTTATGAAATGATAAAAAGAAACACTTATTTTATCCAATTAATCCTTTCCAGTATTGTTTGCAATTAGAAATCATCCATAAAACTAAATATTTAGCCCCACCACCTCACTCACATCCGTGGATTTTGCATGAATATGCACTAGTAATATATTGTATTTATATCAGACTCCTTCTCTAGTTGAATAGTATAACTATTATTGTATATATCGTAAATATCTTTCTGAACAAGAACTCAAATTGTAAATAGTTAGTGAATAGATATTTTCCGTAATTTGTAAGAGGAAATGGCTGTTTGCTAGAAATCTAAGAAAGGATGGAAGCGGAAGTAGAAGAAAGGAGAAGTTATAAACGGAAAAGAAACAAATAAATAATGTACAATCTTTTGGTTGCATACATCAGTTTATAAATATATATTGCTAAATATAAAACATATTTATATATACACACACACCCATAGACACACTAACTCTCATCTATCTATCTATCTATCTATCTTGAGGAATTTGTAGTCAAATGAATCGACTCTAGTACTTGTTTTTTAAAGCCTGGCGCCTATTCTATCGGTCCTTTTCCCCCGAACTGCTAGTTAACGGGAACATAAACACACCAGCACCGGTTGTCAAATGGTAGTGGTGGTGGGCGAGCACAACCCCACCCCCCACACACATAGAGAGAGTGTAGGACAAAATCCACTCAGATAAAACTCCCACAATTAAAGTGTGAAAGTGGACAAAACTCCTTTGGTTATATTCTTGGGATTTTTTTTTCGTTTTTTTCTCCCCTTTTACTTGTTTCAGTCATTAGACTGCAGCCATGTTGGGACCCCGCCTTGAAGAATTTTGAGTCGAATGTATCGATGCCAGAATTTTTTTCCAAATCTTTTTACTTGTTGCAGTAATTAGACTGCGACCTTGCTAGGGCACCACCTTCAAGAATTTTTAGACGACTATATGGAATCTAGAATCTTTTTTTTAAGCCTGGTCAAAACGACCTCTGTAATATATTTCGTTTTTTTTTTTTGTACTTGTTAAATCATTAGACTGTGACCATGCTGTGGCACCGCCTTGAAGAATTTTTAGTCGAATGTATCGACCCAAGAATCTTTTTCAGGTGATTTTCAACCAGCGTATGAAAGTAAGCCTAGAAAGTATCTCCACATGCTAGAAATAACAGCCAAATCTTAATTTTTTCTATTTATAATTTCATGTAAACAAAAATGGAAATCGCAATTGTAAAGAAAACTTTTATTTTCCAAAATTCTAATTTTTAAGTGAACAAAAT
>NC_068983.1:119847479-119849201 GCF_001194135.2 Octopus bimaculoides | reverse complement strand
ACACACACACACACACACATATATATATATTATTTTGATTTTTTGATCACCTTGCTTTTAGAATGGTTTTTGGATAATACCATACTATATTCTGGTGCCTAAACATAAGTACCATATTCAATTTTGAATCTAAATATATATATATGGGACACACGCATATATACACACATGCATAGATGCGCGTGTGTAAATGTGTCTATCTGTGTGAGTGTGGGCATGTATGTGCTTTCATACTCACACATATAGATAGATATAAAAACATGTCTTTGCATAGATTTGTCATATGAACACACACACACACACACATATATATATATATATATGGGAGAATATACGAAAAAACAACAACAGACGAGGACAGGTGGTGTAAATAACAAAAGGTTGTATTAGTATGACGCTCGGGAATACGGAAAGTCTTATATATATATATACATACACAGACACACACACACTCGCACACATACCTCCTACATACACAATACACACTCACACAGACACGCATACAATTACACACACAAGGGCATAAATGACACACGCACATGCACGCACGTACGTAAGCAAACGCAGGCACACATACACAGGAACGCATATATACACGACGTACACACACACACACATGCACCAAAATATGCACATAAATACACATACGCGCGCGCGCGCGCAAAATATACACACTCACACACACACATATACACACACGCACCTAACACTCACAATCCCACACACACACCCACACGCACAAACACACATACAGACACACACAGACACATATACACACACACGCACAGTACCCAACACTCACAATCCCCCACACACGCGTACGCACATTCACACACACACACGCACATACTCACACACGCACACACACACACATGCACGCAAACATACACGCACATACACATACACACCCGTGCATAGGCGCGAAAAAACGCACATATACTTCCACACACAACCCCCCGTCTACACACACACAAGACACATACACACACATGTACAAACGAACTCACAAACACGCGCATGCAAATGAACCCACACATATTCCTACACACAACACACACACACCCAAGTATACATACATGGACACACACACAAATGAACCCACACAACTCACATACACACAACAATCACTAAAACATACACGCACCTAAGTATACATGGTAAGAAGCTTGCTTACCAACCACATGGTTCTGGGTTCAGTCCCACTGCGTGGCACCTTGGGCAAGTGTCTTCTACTATAGCCTCGGGCCGACCAAAGCCTTGCGAGTGGATTTGGTGTGTATATATGTATATGTTTGTGTGTCTGTGTTTGCCCCCCTTCCAACATCGCTTGACAACCGATGTTGGTGTGTTTACGTCTCCGTAACATAGCGGCTCGGCAAAAGATATCGATAGAATAAGTACTAGGCTTCCAAATAATAAGTGCTGGGGTCGATTTGTTCGACTAAATGCAGTGCACCAGCATGGTCGCAGTCAAATGACTGAAACAAGTAAAAGAATATATATATGCGTGTGTGTGTATATATATATATATATATATATATATATATGTGTGTGTGTGTGTGTGTGTGTGTGTGTATATAGGGTGGGTGAAAAGTAAGAATGCATTAAAAATTGGTAATAAAATCCATATTCCTTTTACAAATTTATTGAAACAAATGATACATGTTCTTTATTACATGGGAAAATGAAAGTAAATTTTCATATTTCAACGTAAGCATCGGT
>NC_068983.1:119844408-119847469 GCF_001194135.2 Octopus bimaculoides | reverse complement strand
GTCTGAGATATCATTGAGAACCTCCTGAATCCATGTCTCCAAGTTCTCCAGTGTGTGAGGTTTTGTTTTGTACACCACTTTTGAGTAACCCCACAGGTAAAAATCACATGGAGTGAGATCTGGACTTCTTGGAGCTTTGGATTTCTGAGGTCACAGTCTTCAGGTTTTAGCGCCTGCATGTAATGGGGTTTCCATGGACGAAAATTCAATTCTTTATACAACACTGTACGTATTGTGTGTCTTGTTAGTCCAATTTCACGAGCTGCTTGACGTGTTGATTTTTGCGGGCTGCGATTAAACATTTCCTGCATTGTTTCCACATTCTCGGGATATGGTTGGACAGTCACTTCTTGCATTGTTCATAGAGCACGTGATCATCAGCTTTGCATAACAACTTTTTTTTAATGTCTCCGGACGTAGTGTTGCATGTTTACCTTTCCATGTACGCTAATGTAGCTCCGTGTTGGGGCTTGCGATAAGGATATCAACTAAGTATGCGAAGACAAAATCGAGATCTCTGCACACAGAGTCCATCAGGCGTTGGAAGGATTGTGCTGCGTTTTTCAGCCCAAAGAGTGTACGTAGGAATTCTTACAGACTGAAAGGAGTGATCACAGCGGTTTTCGGTACATTGTCGGCTTGTACTGGTATTTGGTGGTATCTCCGGATGAAGTCAACCTTCGAGAAAACCGAGCACCCGGCTAGCTGGGCGGGGTAGCGATCAGGTGTCGTATCTGCGTTGAGACGACGGTAATATCCGCAGGGTCGATAACCTCCATTGGATTTGGGGGCCACATATAGGGGTGATGATCAGGGACTGCTTGATCGGCGAACTATGCTCAATGTCTCCATATTGTCGAACTCGGCTTTTGCGATTGCAAGTTTGTCTGGTGTTAGACGACGTGCGCAGCTGTACACTGGCGGAGGAGGTGGTGGGGATGTGGTGTGTCACCCTGTGGCGGGCTGTAAGTTTTGAGAATGTCCGAGTGGTGAGATTGGAGCGACTTACAAGAAGATTCGAGAATTCGTTCTTGGTCTGCGAGACGGTTGCTATGCGGGGGTGGGGTGGGGGCAGGATGTGCAGATGTTGCAAGATGCACGGAAGCGCATGTGTTGTTGTTGAGGAGTCGTCTTCCCCGCAAATCCACCAGTAGCAAGTGTGCTCGAAGAAAGTCTGCACTGATTATGGGCTGATGGACATCGGCGATGGTAAATGTCCATGTGTATTTTTGTGAGCTGATGTTGAGAGAAAGGGTGTATAGGAAAGTTGGTTATACATCATTAGATGTATACCTGACTTTCCTATATAAAATTAGAAATTAAACGGAACGCTGAACTCCAGACTATCAACTTAAACAACATTTATTCAGGTGGTAAATATATACATCTTTAGCTCTTGTTTGTTGTTACAGCTTCTGTGTGTGTGAGCATTGTTGTTGGGACGTTTGGTATGTAGATGTAAGCGAGCTGTCGAGCGTAAGTCCGAAAGATGGAGAGACAGCTGAACACGTCCATGCTCAATCGCTGGCCAGCAAGAAAGAGACAGAATTAAGCGGGAAAGCTTGCTTGTTGAATTCCACGCATGCGCACGGCGTTACTACAGGTGCAACGACCGTATGCTTCAATTGTGGACTCGTTGGCGGCTGTTAAAGGTCGACTCCACTTTCCGTGACGAAGGTCCCTTGCCGACGCCGGGATCACTGCGGGGCTGGCTGGGGTGGGACTAATGCCAACATCCTGTCCATCAGTTCCGAAAGCTTAGAATCGCCTAATTCCTCCTCCAGTATCTTGGCTGCCGCTTCTACAAAATCCATCCAGAGTCGATTTTATGTTTCACCTTTCCGATGTTTATCAAATATGTACACTTGTTACTTACCCCCATGTTAACCTTGATCAAACAGAACTATACTCAAAGGCATTTCCAGTTGTGACCATCCTGTAAGATTTTTAAGACATAACATATATAGTCTTTTGTTTTTCCTTCAGGGCAATTGGGTATGTTAGGAAGGAGATTTAACTGCTGTTTCTAGCATGTTGAGCGACTACAAAGGGATTACCTCAGTACCCATAATATCTTGTTCACGATGAAATCGGCGCCTCTCCTCAAATTTATATTCTACGTAAATTTTTAGACATCTCTTTTAAATTTATGAATCCTTGATGGATAAAAAGTACATGAAATTCAATAAAGAAGCATCATTATTATATCAGAAGGATGGAAGAGTTGGTAGCGCACCAGAAATGCCATTTGATATTTATTTACCTTCTAGGTTGTAATCTCATTGTCTTTATATTTCGTAACTCCAGCTTCGATAAAAAAAAAAAAAATGTTAAATGGAGGAATATACTGAAAATTAATTTAATTAATTATATATCACCTTTATATATCTTCGGTATTATTATGATGAAGGTGTAGGAAGTCGCTATTGGATCAGTTGCTGGGAGCTTGAAATAACTTTATACTTTAAATACGGCTTTTGTTTTATCCTACAATCTTTCAGATGAGTCGATAGCGGCCATGCCTATAAAACACTATATGCAATGTTTAGATTCCGGTTCAGAGGAAAGAAGTATCCGGTTGATAATCAGCGAAAAAGTACAGGGTGTTAATAAATTATCTTTACAATTTGAAAAATTCAGAAGAAAAAATTATAAGGTTAACTCAACAAATTGCATGCAACCAATGGAGCGCCAGTGGAAGTGTTCCGGTGTTTCTATAAGACTTTATTTGTTTGCTGTTTTCCAATAAATTCTGCTGAGAAACCCTTTTCCTTTTATTATTTCTGAATTTTTCAAACTGTAAAGGTAATTTATGGACACCCTGTTCTACTGCTAGCTTAGAAACATTTTTCCCCAATTCAAATTATGTTGACATCCTTTATTTTATTATTTTTTTTTTTTTAGAGAATGACTTTATGATAATGTTTTGACGATAGAAAAATCTCGAGTTGATTTCCAACGTCAAGTAATATGAGGGTACAAGGAGAAAGCTGTGAATGGCCGAATCATCAGAACGGTAGACAATATATCTTGAGGAATTTAGTTATATCCCTCGACAATC
>NC_068983.1:119836187-119840186 GCF_001194135.2 Octopus bimaculoides | reverse complement strand
ATATATTTCGACTTAATCCGTATGTCTGTCTTTGTTTGTCCCCTCTGTGTATAGCCCCTTGTGGGCAGTAAAGAAATAGGTATCCGATCCTTGAAGCTTGCCCCGACCCAAAGTACACCAGGAATAGCAGCTGCTTCTCCCAAACCTTCCCAAACCTAGACCGTCGCTTAACACGTCTTGTCCTGACCGCAGCCCCGTTCGAAAAGGGCACGAATGCCGATCGAGGCTCCCTCTACCCTTTTCCCCCTTCCGGTCGACTCGCCCTTCCGGTCAGCCTCCCCAGACCATGACGTCATACCACAGGTACACATAACAGATAACATTTCAAAACAGGTCTCAGCAATTTACATTTCTTCACAATGGTCGACATTTTTACCCCTTTATTTTCGACTTTTGTCCATTTCCTGACTACTATCAGCTTTCAAGTTGAATGGTGATTATTATTACGTGGCATTTGACAGCTTACAAAGAATATAGCTGGCTGTTTGAAGAACAGTTGAAGATTTCGTTTGCGAAATAACAGAAATTGAATAAAGAAATATTCAAAGTATTCATCAACGCCCATCCCACCCGCCTTTTCTTCTTTTCTTTTTTTTACTATTATTATTTTTTGTTTTGTTTGCTGCTTTGCATTTGTTAAAGGAAGCAAATTTTATGGACGCCAAGGAAGAAAAGTTATTTATGTTACACTTTTGAAGGAAGTATGTGATCTGTGTACTTACACAAAATTCCTTCCGTTCTTCCCGTTATTCTTGACTCATACACACATACGGACACGTACACACATTAACAGGATATGTATTCACATGCGTACATGCGCGCGAGTGTGTATGTATATATCAAAGTTCATTCACTCTTTAGTTTTTGTCCTCCACTCCTCTACCATTATTCTTCAATTTCTTCCAATATGCACACACACGTGCGCGCATACACACACACACACACACACACACACACACACACACACACACACACACACACTCACGCAGGCATGCACCTACACGCAGGCATGCACACACATGCACGCGCAAATATATGAAGGTATATGTAAATGTAAGTAAATAAAAAATAGTCGACGTGTTCCTACTCGAGATGAAACTATAAGTCATTACGAAACAATTAACTTTACAGTGTCAACTATAAAATTGTTATAGTAGGAGTCATTCATACATTTAGTAATCATATTTAGTGTGGCTATGAAAGCAAGGTCCGTAGTTACCAGTTAAACCACAGTACTTTCAAAAGAATAAATTCCTAGTTCACTGGTTTCGTTTTTCATTAATGACTTATCAGGAATCGCGTATAAATATTTTATTTTTATCTTCCTAATTGTGGAAAGTAAATATTGCTAATTCCCTATAGAACTGATTATTTGCTTAGACTGATAAAAAAAACAAAAAAACCTTAGTATCAATGTTACTGGTTCATGAAAATACTGCAAGTTTACAAAATATTTTACATCGGGGTGAACTTTACTGCAACAATAAAAAAAATAAAACGGTGGGCAGTTCCTGCGGTCTACAACTCTATGGCGCAATCTTCAGTTTCGTGAGAATATTTACTCGATTGTCCACATTGATAGTACATCAGGTATACACTTAATTCTATGCTTGTTGATTAGCAAAAATATACGAAAGTGAATGAACACAGGCGTGGCTGTGTGATAAGAAGCTTGCTTCCCAACCACATGGTTCGGAGTTCAGTCCCACTGAGTGGCTCTTTGAAAAAGTGTCTTCTACTATAACCTCAGGTTAACTAAAGCCTCGCGAGTGGATTTAGTAGACGGAAACTGAAAGAAACCCGTCGTGCGTGTAATTGTTTCTGTTTGTCCCACCGTTTGGATTTAGTAGGCGGAAACTGAGAGATCCGTCGTGTGCGTCTACACACACACACACGCACGCATACACACACACACACACACACACACACATATATATATATATATGTAGCGATGAAGATTTATTTTGTATCGGTTGGAATTAATTTGTGTAAACAATAATATGAAACGTCGGAGTCATAATCAGTTTGCAAAGGATTGGTTCTTCGTTGATTGTCATTATGTAAAGATGAAATAACAGTGATTGAAGTTGTGAAGAAATATTTATTTACTGTTACATTTGTATATACCTTGCCTCGATGGGCAGGTGATAAAATCCAAAAGCATGCGAAGTAAAAAAGTTAATTTCGGCCTGTGTGTTCTTATTATAGTAGTAAACCATCGAGAGAGATATGGTAATGTGCAGAGAAGAGAAACTGAGTTAGTGAAAATGAGAGTGCGTAGGAAGTTGGGTCTCGTATAGTCGCTGATTCTAAATTTCTTTCTTTTTCTCTCTGGCCGTTTGTCTGCCTGCTTGTGGCCATGATTCTAGTGGTCGATTCACTAACTGATGTCAGCTCTCTCTCAACTCACGAGTTGTCACCAAGTGACTAACTGAGTTATCACCATGTAACTAACTTATTTCTTTATTTACCAATAAATGAGAGGGGACAATACAAGACAATACAAAACATTTAGCTTTGGGAGTTATGACTTAATGGCAATCGGAACATGAAATCGGAAAAATGAAATCGAATGGTATAATGAAATCGAGAATCGTAAAAGAATTTCTGTGATTATATTTTCGGGCTCGTGTTTGACCCGCCGGTGTTTTTTCTTTTTTCTTTTCTTTCCTTTGTTTTCTTTCTTTTTTCTGCTTATTACTCTTCCTTTCTGATTAGACCGGCTACACCAGCACGGCCCCATTCGCTCTCAACTTCCTTACAACATTCGTCCATCTTTTCACAAATGTACTTCGAGGCAGGCACCTCTTCTCCAGGCTAAACTTTTTAGATAGGTGGTAGGTAAAAAGACCAACCAATCCACGTCCGGATATGAAGTTGCCTACCTCAATTCCTCTTCCACGCGTCATTCATACTGTTTCTTTCAATATGGCTACTACGCAGAAAAATGACGCCTCCTTTTCCTTGTTAAAGGAGGGAGGCGGCACAATCTTGATGATAGACTCAGTCGATAACCGTACTCTTCCCGCATCTGATACCATTTGTTCGACATAGGTTATCAGTTCCCTTAATCCCTCATAATGTACGAAGGCGTGCGTGACAGTTTCACTGACATACCCACATCTCACGTACGTGGGCGGGGCACCATGCTTTGACAACTTCTCTCGAACTGGTGAGGCTGATCAGCAGAACAACCAGGCCAGCGATTTCTGGAAGTTGTCCTGATACCTCGGCCCGAATGTTTTTCCGAACAGGTTGACAAGCTGTTCCTCATCGAAGCCCATAGTCTCCCCCAGAACGTCGTCGGACATGCTCTACCAACCCGCTATAGAAATCTGCAGTGGTAACCCCGCTACCGGTACTGCTCGCCCGGGAGAACAGAGTGAGTGCATTTCTGCATTCTATGATTTTTGCTTGGGAGTTCTTGTTTTTATACTTATCTAAAAGGATAGACATATTGTTGAGAGCAATGGATTTAGTTGGTGGTACTTGTTATCTTAATTCGAGGTTTTGGTCGTCTAAGAAAGGTTAGAAAGGTCAAGTGGTGAAGACATTATTTCGGCGTAGCTAAGGCAATCTGGCAAATGTAAAACTGCTGTTATAGAAAAACTATTGTTTTATCGTGAGAAAAGTTCTGTTGAACTGTTACTTGAAATTTGGCTATGGTGGATCGAATTTCACTTCATGCCTGCAAGATCCACTACATACATACATACATACATACATATATACATACATACTCGAAACCTGGATTAGATGAAACAGGGACAACTGATGAAGAAGTATACTCTTTATGTTGCATGTCTCGTTTCTCTGTTTTTTTCGTTGTTCGAAACAAGTTTGTTTTCTGTTTTCGTTTCTCATTGTGTTTAACGTTTTTTTCATGTCCTGTACCCATATATGCATGTATGTATACATATAGATGTAGGTATGTACATATATGTATGGATATATGCATATATTTATATATTATTTATTTTATATTATATATATATATAT
>NC_068983.1:119834468-119835794 GCF_001194135.2 Octopus bimaculoides | reverse complement strand
TATATATATATATATATATATATATATGCAACGGGTTTCTGTCTACCAAATCCATTCACAAGGCTTTGGTTGGCCCAAAGCTATAGTAGAAGAAATTTGCCAAAGGTTTTGAGTGATTAGTCATCATCTAAATTTTTAAATTCCATAAGATACGTATACTGTTGTAGCAAGCAGCTACCTTCGGCCTGGCGACCTTGTCATTCGGAGATGGCATTGGCCGTGCGTCATGGTGCGTTGTATGAGGTGATTCGTTTTTCCTGTCGTAATAACTTGCTACATATGCATATTATTTGCTCTCCGTTGTAATATGTAACGAAATGAAAGTTCCTACTAAATGAGGTAATTGGGATATGTTGTCAGGCAGGAAAAAAGACCACATGAATTTAAGGATTGTCTTCGACAAGACAAAACAGATAAAGTAGCTAATAACTGTAAATGCTAAAATATTGCACAAAAAAATGCAAGTAAATTAGTGTTAATGGAATTTAAAACTTCCGTAAAACACCAGAAACGTTCTGATGTGGTTAAATCATTTAGTGTTGTTATTACTCTATTCGTGACAAAAAAGAAATCAGCGATAAATGAAGAAACAGCTAAAAGTGAAAACCTTGCTAGCTCTTTTATTGAACATTACACTCATTTTGCAAATATTGATAACTTTATAACAGTATGTAAGAGATCATTTCTGAAAAATTATCAATGAAAACGATAAAAAACTTTTTTGTGTTATTCAGGTGGGTATAGATTTTCATGGAAAAATAGTGACAACGGTAACTGAAAGGTATAAAAGTTTTCCATCATAGTTGATGTGAATAAAGACATTTTACTCGCCCAAATTTTGGCCATGATCGTGAGAAACTCTGACTTGAGTAATAGATGCAATGTTAGAACAGTTCTTGGTATTTGCAATGTTGTCAAATCTTGTTTACGTGAAAGAAATATTCCCATCGAAAATACGATTGAATTTGCAAACGATAATTGTTCTTCCATAATCTATATATATAAAAATGAGAATGTGTGTCTGTCTGTTTGTCTGTCTGTCTGTTTGTCTGTCTGTCTGTTTGTCTGTCTGTGTGTGTGAATCCCTAAAACTCGAGAACTACGCAACCAATTTCATTCAAATTTTACAGATGCCTTACTTAGGGTTCCAGTTGTGTTTTAGTCAAAAAATTTTTTTAATTCTTGCAGAGTTCGAGCCCACGGCAACATAATATCTCCTCCACTATTTAAGTATTACGTGTCAAAAGTGAAACAAAAACACTCATGTCAAATACTTTCACTTTAAAAATGAAATTATTCCACTAGCTGAAACAATCACATTTCGAT
>NC_068983.1:119833319-119834079 GCF_001194135.2 Octopus bimaculoides | reverse complement strand
GATGTACATGTCATATGTACACATATATACATATATATACATGCATACAGATATCTATACATATATACACCTATCACACACATACACATGGACACAAACACACACATTAGTCATTTATTTTCTTATCCAAAACTACGTCAAAAGTACTGAATGGATCTTTATGAAATTTGGAAATTACATTCTATGCATAACGGCCATAACTCCCATGAAAATTCATATATTTTTGATGTTGATGAAATTTTAACCCGAACATAACAGATGAGCACTGTCTGTAGCTGGTCTTCTCTTGGAAGAGCCCCGCTTCTCACATGGACAACTGTATGTTGGCTACTGAAGAGTGGGCAACAAAAAAAAAACCTATTTGCATATGCTCCACAAGGGAAAACAAGGAACATTGTTTACAACGAGGTGTTATAATCACAACAGCAAGAACGTATGTACATGATCACCTTCTTTTACGAAACTTCATTGACTTTCATATATTTATATTGATATACATATATATACGTGTGTTTGGGTGCGTGTGTGTGTGTATATATATATATATCTATATATAAAGATGATAATGTGTGTCTGTCTGTCTGTGTGTCTATCTGTCTGTGTGTCTATCTGTCTGTGTGTCTGTCTGTGTGTCTGTGTGAATCCCTAAAACTCGAGAACTACACAACTCTCTTTTACAAACCCAATGTGAAAATACATATATTTCATATGTCAAAGAAATTCAAGCAATACATATAACACCAAAGTTAAAAACATTCCC
>NC_068983.1:119827015-119831136 GCF_001194135.2 Octopus bimaculoides | reverse complement strand
GTCAAAGACTGTCTGTAGCTGGTCTTCTCTTGGAAGAGCCCTGCTTCTCACATGGACAACTGTATGTTGGCTGCTCAAGAGTGGGCAGCAAAAAAAAAACCTATTTGTATATGCTCCACAAGGGAAAACAAGGAACATTGTTTACAACGAGGTGTTATAATCACAACAGCAAGAAAGTATGTACATGATCACCTTCTTTTACGAAACTTCATTGACTTTCATATATTTATATTGATATACATATGTATACGTGTGTTTGGGTGCATGTGTGTATATACATCTCTATATATAAAGATGATGCGTAGTCTAGACGGCTTTTTTAGATTTCATTATTCTCTTTAACCCGGGCAACGCCGGGTATTTCTGCTAGTGAGCACTAAAAATAGATTCCAGAACTAATTGGAAGATGATGTACCCTCAGCATTGATCATGCGACATCATATTGCCTTCATATTTACTGGCTTTCTTAAAAGATTTAACACCTTTATATTTTCGCAGCAGTAAGAGACAACGAGAGTTCACATTTTCCAAGAAGTGGTTGTGACAACTTGCCAGAAAATAACCTTAACTTTCGAAAGTGGTTTTCTTGAGAAACACTTACAACGACATTACTACGAATCTGTTGCTTTAGTTCTTTCTTTCCTTAGTGAATCGAAAGTTGAGAAAGCTGATGCTGCCAGGAGAATGTATAATATATTAAGCAACTATGGAACAAATCACATACGACTTTTCTTCCACAGTATACTACAGATGGTGACTTTACAATATGTTTAATTAGAATCTGAGCGTTCCAGATTACCACATCTGTGTTAAACGATATTATTAGAAAACACACACACACACACACACACACACACACACACACACACACACACACACACACACACACACACACACACACACACACACACACACGCGCGCACAAGATACTTGAGTTTCTTTATTCAAGATTAATTACTGAAGAACTGAATTATTACAGAAATTGAACCAAGTAATGAAAGAAAATTTAAAAATAGAGAACGCAATAGCTCATTTTCCATAATGAAATCTGTATAGGAAGATATAAAACTGAGCATGTAAAATTCCAAATAGAACTTTGTATTTAAATTAGAAAGAGGCTTTCTTTCAACCAAAAATGTTGTTAATTTACATTTGTTAAAGTGTTTGTTGTGTCTACTTGTTCAATAATTTTCCAAAATATTTTATCGAAATTCTTATTAGTGTAACCACTCCTGCCTCGCTTGTGGCTTGCATATCTTACCAGAACTCTAAGACACCACCTTGAATTACTCTTAAATAGATGTTTGTAAAAGCATAAATTATGCAAATAAAAGTCACATATCTCGCTTCAAAGTAAACAGTTATCCAATTGTTCCCAAACCTTCTATTGGTAAGAACTTTCTTCATGATCAACGTGATTAAATCCAAATTTTTCAAGACGTTCATGAAGCATAAGGCCAGAAATTTTGGGAGGAGTTCGTCGATTAAATCGAGGGGAGGAGTTCGTCGATTAAATCGACTCCATTACTTGTCTGGTACTTTATTTAATCGGAGAGATGAAAGGCAAAGTAGGCCTTGGCGGGATCTAAGCTCAGAATGTAAAGAGGCATAATTAAATAGCGCAAGGTATTTTCTCGTCACTCTAAAACATTAAGGTGAGATTCTAACCACTTATTGCTACTGTTATTGTTATTTGTTACTTATCTCAAATTTAGCAGACATTAGGGGAAATGTATTCCAGAAATGAACATCTCTTCTTTTCAATGTGTTCTTTAATTATTTCAAGATAGTAAACTTTGGCTTAGACGATATTACTTGCAGGTCAAGGAGTCACATAGAAGCACTCTCATTAGCTCGTCTACTTATTGAGTAAATCAATTTGGTGGCGCAGGTAAACCATTTACTGTTAAATATAAGGAGGATGGATACACGAATTGCGTAGTTAGATTTCGTCGGCGATTCAGTATTATGTTAACAAAACATATAGTTTAATACATAAGGAAAATTCCTCACAGGTGCCTTAAACCATCTTAGTATTTACTTTACACCCTCTTTACACACGTTCGCGCGCGCACACACACTGACATACGCATATACATACACAGACACACGACAATTATGTGGAGAAGTTGCGAAGTAAAGGGGTAAAGAAAAGCGTGTTAGATTCCAGCGTTTCCAATTTATAAAACTCATTCGAAGTTTATGAAGCAAATAAAGAAATAGGCGTTTCTCTTCAAACACTTTATTCTTACTGGTACTGTCGCTAGATACGGCCACGATGTAGCACCGACTTGCTTACAACAACTTGTTTATACCAGTACATACGCATCCATAATCTTTTATTTTTCACTGGTATTCGTCATTAAACTTTAGCCAAACTGGCGCACTGTCTTGATTTGTTTAATCGACCACATCGATTCCAATACCTATTTTTAAGTCTAGTACTTATTCTATCTATTTGTCGAAACTCTCAAATTACTGTATTTCTGCTCTATGGCAGTTAGTGAAATTAATCAAGAAGTTGGTACTTCTCTCTACTGATAAATATAAATGTAACTCCTTAGGAGTTAAGTGCAAATGACGTAAGCCATACGGAAGTAAAGTAAACCCACCGCTTTATTTATGTATCAGAATTGTATTCCTTGAATTTTAAATTCTACTACTACTACTACTACTACTACTACTACTACTACTACTACTACTACTAATAATAATAATAATAATAATAATAATAATAATAATAAAGACGCTATAACAATGTGGCAAGAATGATCTATTGGGAGCTCTGTGGAAATCACGGCCTACAAAGAGCAAAGACGTGGTATGAACAAACTCCAGAAGGAGTCACTGAAAATGAGAATTGCTGTGGGATTTTCCAATAATCCAATGATAGCAATGATTCAGTCCTATCACCCGGAAACCGGATAATGTTGTGGTAAATAAAAAGGAAGAACATGTATGATAATCGACATAGCATGCCCCGGTGACAACAGCATCAATGTGAAAGAAGAAAAAATAAACTATGACGATTTAAAGTGGGAAATACAAAGGTTGTGGTCAATGAAGAGAGTAGACGTGATGCCAATAGTAACTGGCGCGCTTGGAAGTATCAGCACTCAAATACTAACATGGCTGAAAAAGATCGGTGCAAGTGTGGAGGTAGAACACCTACACAATCAGCATTGCTTGGAACTGCAAGAATTCTTCGCAGGGTTCTTGAAGTATGACTTGTAAACAAGTGTCACCTTAGTCTGCTGGCCGTGGACAGCTGACACTTGCCATCATATCCAGCTATGAGCTTTTCGTACAACAGCAACAACAACAACAACAACAACAACAACAATAATAATAATAATAATAATAATAAATGCCTTCATGCAGTACCAGGCAGTGGCTGTCATGGCTTCTGATCTTCACAGATTGGAAATGTTATCATGTACGTTGATTTGTCTTGGTATAAAAGATGGGCTACAGCAAATATTCTGCTCAATACCACAGATTTTCTTGTCAGTTGTGTGACCTTAACCAGTTGAACATGTCCCTTGGTGGTTGACAATATGTGTATCTCTGATCATGGGAAGAAGTAGTAGGGGAGCATCATAGCCATATGTTGAGAGGAATTCTTTGGGGTTTGGATAATTCACCTCTGGAAGCATAGGTGTTTCGTTCAACATCCTTAAACAACCCTTATTCAAGGGCCTTTTGAACGGGATGGGCTACTCGACCTGAAAAAAATTCTGAGCCCCACCTGCAAGATCATGCGCTGTTTATCTTGACATGAAATCACCATGTCGCACGCATGTGGTTGTGATGCATGTGCCTGGTGTACCCTTATCAGACGGGTAGTCATGATGGGTATGCTGGGCTTTGTATATTTTACCCCAGTGTCACTGTGATATGCACTGCTCTCTCACTCAATAATAATAATAATAATAATAATAATAATAATAATAATAATAATAATAATAATAATAATTAATTCGTTTTATTGGCCACAAGGGCTAATATCAACTAAAAACATATAAGGACAAAGACAGGACGAAGGATACAAAAGGTTTTGTCCGAAAAGGTAGGAAAGTTCGTCTAAACAGAGAAAGAAAACGGAGAAAGATATAATAAAT
>NC_068983.1:119824002-119824960 GCF_001194135.2 Octopus bimaculoides | reverse complement strand
GACCCTATCGAAGGCTTTAGACTGATCTAAATTGATCAAAGCCCCACCCGCGCCAGCTTCGTTACCCACCCTCTCTATGATGTAGCGCATGAGATGGAGGTTGTCGTGGATAGACCTGGTCGGCACAGCGCATGTCTGCACCTTGCCGTTCAGTTTGCCCACGACAGGCGCCAATCTCTTGGCTAGCACCTTGGCCAAGATCTTCAACTCTGTGTTGAGCAGAGTGATGGGCCTAAAGTTCCCTATAATGTCCCCCTTGTTTGGGTCCTTTCTTAGCAAAGCCACCACTCCTCGACAAACAAAAGCAGGAATTCTCCCGTTTTGTTGCCAGTTGCAGTAGACGTTTGCCAAGACGCCCGCAAACAAGTCTGGCATTGACGTATAAAGCTCGTAAGGCAGACCATCCAAACCCGGCGATCTACCTCTCGTGCAGCCTTTCATCTCTTCCTGTACTTCCCAGGCAGATATGGGTCCTTCGCAGCACTCGTCTAAGTACACACCGAAGTCTGTTCCGTCGTCCCGAACAATTGAGCAAAATGCTGCTGAAAGGCTGCACACATCTGCTTCGGTTCCGAAATCTCGCAGTCGTTCTGGTCCACCAAAGACCGAATGGTCGCTCTGTTGCCACGCTTCACCTCAACCACGCGGGCCCATCAAGCGGCCTTAGTCCCCTCCCCGCTTACCGAAAGTGCTTTAGCTCTGACAACGCAGACTTCATGCTTGGCATCAAAGTGTTGGTCGAGGGCCAACTTCGCTGCTAACACGTCGGTTGCGATGCCTGTTCTAAGAGCCTCGTCTACTTTGTTAACTAAATCCCGCTCTGTTTTCTTACGCTCTACAGCTAGAGCCTTACTAAACCTAATTGATTCTGCTCTAATTGCCCGCTTCAGGGTGAACCACCAGTTGTTATTGATGATTGCTCCGGTTAAAGCCCTCTTAACTAATAAACTAATCCGGT
>NC_068983.1:119821894-119822789 GCF_001194135.2 Octopus bimaculoides | reverse complement strand
GATGTTGGGAAGCTCACCTTTTTCGCGCCTCCCCTCTTTGTCAATTGTTTCTTTTGTCTTTCTTCTTCGTTTTTTTGTTGGTGGTACAGTGTGCCACTTCCCTTTCTCACTATCAGTGCTCGCACAATCCGAGATGATCTGATCTGGAAAGGGAATGTTTGTTGGATCTGGCGAAGATTCTTTTACAATTTCTGTTGTTGTTGTTGCTGGTTCTGTTGTTGCTGGTTCTGTTATCTTTTTTGGTGTGGAGGTTCTTGGTGTTGGTGTTGGTGTTGGTTTGGTGATGGCTGGAGATGGTGGTGTCGCTTTTCGTGGTGCTGGTGGTGATGGTGTTGGTGGTGTGGAGGCTTTTGGTTGTTGTTGTTGTTGCTGCAATTTTCTGTTTTTGTCTGCCTCCATTCTTTGCTTGTAGATAGGGCAGTCTTTTTTTAGGTGTTTTTCACTGCTGCAGAGGTAGGACTTTGGTCTGCGCCCCTCTACAGCAATGTGTATTCTACTGCCATCCGGCAGGTCTATTGCGTCGGGTATGGTATTTATGCTATCTTGTACAATCTGAACAAGGAGTTGCATTTCCATGCCCAACCAGTTTTTTTCTTTCACTCTGTTCACCTCCAGAATAGTGGCAGTCTCTTCAATGTCGAAGAGCATAGCTGCCACTAGCCAGGAGATGTTCAGTTCTGGCGGCACATGATTTATTTTTATTTCTGTCACGCGTCGGTGTTGTAGAGTGCCGGATGGCATCCTCTTCCGTTTGGAAGCGCACTTCCACTGTTCCAAAGCGCTTCCCTTTGGTTATGAAGCTTTTTTGGCCCCATATGAGCTTTAGAGCTATCTCCAATCTCTGTGGGGTAGCATTCTCCATCTTTTGGTATCTTGTGTTGAATACCTTGTATAC
>NC_068983.1:119819963-119821210 GCF_001194135.2 Octopus bimaculoides | reverse complement strand
ATTTCCGGGTAAAAACGGCAACAACTTACAGAGCTTATAATAATAATAATAATAATAATAATAATAATAATAATAATAATAATAATAATAATAATAATAATAATAATAATAATAAAACCGGAAACGTGCTACCCAAGAGTTCTAACGATTTTGCCTGCTCGCCACCTAATATACTCGATATAGTGTCAATAAACTATCCATCTCTCCAACAAATTTACGTGAAGTCATATTCACTATAATAAATCCATATTTACGAAAGGGTACTGAAAAGTTCTTGGCTTTAAGGGTTTCGCGAAAGGCCTAGTTGAAGGCCTAATCTTACGAGTTCTTTTACAGGGCTTAGAAAAAACTGAAGGACTGCTGCAGTAAGTGTGTGAATCTGAGAGGGGAATACGTTGAGTAAAATTATAGTTAACTGATCCGCCTGTATTTTCTTTTACCCAAAGTGAGAGAATAGAGCAACGAAAATTTAATTTCTTTCTGTCTTTCATTCATTTTTTTCCCAGGATTAAAGTGCTTGTAGAACTCATATCTCTCGCCTCTTGCTTGAAATTAAGGCATATTAAAGATAAGAAATACAACGACTAAACTAATAACGATAGAAAGGACTCGAAAAAATAAATAAAAACGTTAACGCCTTCTTTGGAGTCAAAAGCAACCCACGATGATCAGGTTTCAGATATTACTGTTTTGACAAGTCTCGGTTGGAGCCACCAAGAATTTCAATAATTTCAATAGGGTTTGTAAACAAAAACCTGTTTAAAGCAGAATTTCCGTTCAAGTTTAGAACAATAGAGCCAATAATGCTGAAAACAATTAAACGCGAACGTTTGAGTGTATATGAGTCCTTGAATCAGTGTTTCATAGTGTATGTACAAGCATACATGTATAAGGCATGTGTGTGTGTGTGTGTGTGTGTGTGTGTGTGTGTATGTGTGTGTGTGTGTATGTATGTGTATGTATATATATGTGTGTGTATGTATGTGTGCGTGCGTGCTTATGCATGTATGCATGTATATATATATATATGTATGTTTCTATGTATGTATGTCTAAATTTCTTATAAGTCAACTGGCAATCTATATTTTCTTTTATGTGGTATGTTTGAATTCTGTTCTTCCCGATTGTTTAATTCACTTAGAGGCATATTGTTAAAGTACCGACTACTGGTTGACTGTTGTGCATTCTCGGTGACTATCTATTTCAGATGAGCTAAATTTGTACTGCCTAGATTCATATATGTATAT
>NC_068983.1:119816969-119818649 GCF_001194135.2 Octopus bimaculoides | reverse complement strand
ACACACACACACACACACACACACACACACACACACACACACACACACACACACACACACACACACACACATGTCATACGTGTGGCAATGCTATATTCATGTTTTTGCTGTAAAGCCTTGAATAGTCCCATTTTGGCTCACACGAGGGTTTTTCTGCAAGTGGTCGCATGATCATTCCTGTTCGTGCCGATTGGATGTTTTAAGTCATCCAATCAGGCCTTTTCTCACCACAGCAAAAAGTGTGGTCTGTTTGAGCTTATCCGGTGGCTATAAAAACAACGAATTTCTTTTGAGATTTCAGTGAGGAGAGAATTGTTTGCAGAATTCCTTGACTCCATGCTTTGTGTCTTTCCCATGTACTTTTTCACCTTCAAAAAGTACGAGGGACCAATGTATTTTAATTAACAGAATTATTCATGTTATACCAGTTTGCTGTATTTTCTTTTAGCGGTAAAATGAATGTAGCAGTCAACTTTAACTTGTGTCTTCGTATTCCTTGATAATCTTTATCATAACTCGTTTGAAACCAGAAGATTATAATAATACCAGGGCCTCAGCTACATTCACTCTTTTCACTTCGCTAAATACGAATGAAACGGCATGGCGCTATGTGTGATTATCTAAAACAAATACACTAGTAGTTGTGGAGGCACAATGGCCCAGTGTTTAGGGCAGCGGACTCGCGGTCATATGATCGCGGTTTCGATTCCCAGACTGGGCGTTGTGAGTGTTTATTGAGCGAAACCACCTAAAGCTCCACGAGGCTCCGGCAGGGGATGGTGGCGAACCCTGCTGTACTCTTTCACCACAACTTTCTCTCACTCTTACTTCCTGTTTCTGTTGTGCCTGTAATTCAAAGGGTCAGCCTTGTCACATTGTGTCACGCTGGATATCCCCGAGAACTACGTTAAGGGTACACGTGTCTCAGCCACTTGCACATTAATTTCACGAGCAGGCTGTTCCGTTGATCGGATCAACTGGAATGCTCGACGTCGTAAGCGACGGAGTGCCAACAACACTAGTAGTTATGTCATCCATTACGGAGGAACGAAAAGCTAATTTGATCCAGCTGGGATTTGAATTAAAACTGAAAAGGGATGAAATTCAATACTCCAAAGATATTTGTCCAGCGTTCTACAATTTTTATCAAGCTAACACTGAAGTGTATATTCAATAATTTTATCGTATTTAGCTCCTTGTGAATGTTTCGTACAATTATGAACCATCATCAAGGATTCTGGCGCAGAAATAACTTGCCAATTAAATACACGCACAATATACTTGGTCTTCATTTCATCATCATCACCATTATTATTATTATTTTATGTTTGACTTTTGCTTTGCATTTGTACAAGTTGGATCCAAGTCTCACCCAGAGACCTCAAGAGACAAAAAGTTAGAAGTTCATTATTATTATTATTATTATTATTATTATTATTATTATCTTCGTTCCTTTGTTTAAGCTCTTTTGTCACACATCCTGTAACCCCTTCAGCTCCTTATCCCACCTGTTTCCTCTTGTTCTGTTTAGGCCGTTGTGTTTAATTATGACCATCTCCAAATATAACAATATCTGTTTCACTGTAGGATTTCATATCAAGAATATCTCTCCTCCCCTCTGTTTCTCCCTCCCCCTCTCTCCCTCGCCTCCCCCTCTCTCCCATCCCCTCCCCCTCTCTC
>NC_068983.1:119813938-119816609 GCF_001194135.2 Octopus bimaculoides | reverse complement strand
CCCTTCCTCCGCCTCCCCCGCCCCCCTTTCCATCGATCCAACTGTACTTTGAAAGCGTTGTTCAATTCGTGTTTACAGACATTTGCCAAAGATGCAACACAGTGGCACCGAATCCGGAACCACATTTCTGAATAGAACTTCTTAACCATACAGCGGAGCCTACCCCTATATAAACCAAACTTTTAATTGTATTCTGCCTCTCTTTCTTCTCGAACATCAGAGAGACTTTACGGGACAAACCATGGATACATTTGATTGGTGACTTCGCTTTTTAGGATTTTTTGGGGTAATGATTTTGATTATATTTTTGAAAATGAAGTTTCTGGTTAAAATAGGCAGATGTTTCCTTTCGAGATCGCGATATTTGTAGAAGGCACCAGAACAAATCTAACAACTAGTTTGATATTTAAACATTGTACACACACAGACACACACACACACACACACACACACACACACACACACACAGAATTATATGTGTGCGTGTGTATGTGTGCGTGCGTGTGTGTGTGTCTGTCTGTGTGTATACAATGAGTGAGGGAGAGAGAGAGAGTGCATACTGTGTATAGAAATATTACCAGATGGCAAGATATTTTGATTGTAAATACAAGCACTCCTCGTCAAGTGACTTTAAATATGGGCCCGGCCCATAGCCAAGTCAATAGATATCCAGTTAGAAATGGAACCATTTGTTTACATACAGGTGGGTGATATAGTAAAATGTCAAGAACTCCATTATACGTAGTTGGCGGCGTGCATTCATGAGACAGGGTAAGTTTTGCTGGTATTGGGAGTCGGTGAAATAAAGTGATGACGCTACTGCTTTTCCCCGCAAAATGCCTTCAAATAGAATCACGTTTAATTTAATGATGCAGCCCTTGTTCCATATACAGAATTCACTCCACCATAAGCGACTAGGTATTGTTTATCTACAACGCTTGTAACTAAATCATCAGACAAACAAAGGTATCTCTGTGTACTCTTTAGAGTGTATGCTTTCCCATATGCTAGTTACAGCTAGATCATTGCCAAGAGACTATTTGCCAACGTTGCAGATTCCTCCTACTGCAACTCCGCAACCAAATTGATTCTGTGGCTGGGAATTTTGCATTGATTACTGCAATGCATGTGCTCTACGCCCTACGCTCTACGCCCTACGTTCTACGCCCTACACTCTACACAACTCCGAAACTATTCTTCCTCATAATTACCAACGTATGCATCGTCATACGGTTATTCGGCTTGCTATGATTACAATCAAATTTTCTTTTAATCCTGGCTAACAATCTTCAAAATGGATGAATATACCGGATTAAGTAATTCTGAATTTTAAGAGATGTTATGGTTTGAATACTGGCCGAACGATATAAGTTCGACTGACACAAATACGTGTAAACAAGCATACATACGAAATTGGAAAACAGAAAAGTAGACACTGGTGATGGGCACAACGGAGGCGGACATGGTCAACTTGGTAAGTGAGCAGCAACTGTTACTCTACTATTGGTGGTACCCATTTGGGGGCGTTAATGAGACTCGAGTGCTATAGGTCGGGCGTTTTTTTTTTACTACATACTCACCCAAATACATCCAAACAACATAAAAAAAAGTCTAACAAAGCTTCATGTATATATGCGATGTTCCAGCAACAATAACGAAATAAAAATTGAGTAAAAAAATTGCATGAAGTTCGGCTCCAGTATTCTACTGGTACTTATTTTATCAACCCCGAAAGAGTGAAAGGCAAAGTCGACCTCGGTAGAATTTGAACCCAGAACGTAAAGAGCCGGAAGAAATGCCGATAAGCATTTTGTTCGATACGCTAATGACCCTAGCAGCTTGCCGTCTTTTCCTAATATTTCAATAATAAAATCCTAATAATATTGGGTTGGCAACTAAGTCACCACTATTTTTCAAAATTTAAATTTTTTAAAAGGTTTAATAAAAAAAATAACAACTAATTAATCAATAATGTATTCACCCCTGTTTACACCTTCCCAACGTTCAACAAGATTTTCAATACCTCGTTGGTAGAAATCACCCGATTTCGACTCGAAAAATCGATCCAACCAAGCTCTCAATTCTGCATCAGTATTGAACGAAATTCCGCACATAGCATTTGAAAGAGATCGAAAGAGGTGGAACTCTGTTGGTACCAAATCAGGAGAGTACGGCGGTTGTGGCAGCACTTCCCAGCCATGCGTTTGAATGGCTTTCTTGGTCATATTGGCGATATGAGGACGGGCGTTGTCGTGCAGCAGAAGAATTCCATGCTGACGATTAGGTCTTTTCCCTTGAATAGCCGTGATGAATCGTTCCATCTGTTGAACATAGAGTTCTGCGTTGACCATTTGGTTCCGTTCAAGCAATTCGTAATGGATAATCCCTTCCCAGTCCCACCATACGTACACCATCGTTTTACGCGGATGAAGATCTTGTTTTACGCGCGGTCTCGCTTGTTTACTGGGGCTAAGCCATTCCTTACGCTGCTTCATATTGATGTACAAGCACTACTTTTCGTCGCCAGTAACGATTCGGTAAAGAAATCGTTGCTTGTGTCCATGAGTTGAGCGGTGACGAGCAAGTAAACAAGCGGGGATTGTGGCTTGTTGATTTTTGTTGTTGTCACTTAAAGCATGCAGAATCCGTGCTCCATACTTCTGAACCTTTC
>NC_068983.1:119809699-119813663 GCF_001194135.2 Octopus bimaculoides | reverse complement strand
GGCATACATAGCACAAATGTCGCGAGCAGCTTTTGCGGCCTTAGAACCTTGATTAAAAGCAAAAAGAAGGAAGCGTCGAAAATGCTCGTTTTTCTTAACTTGACAATCCATTTTAATGACCTGAAAATAAACAAAAATTAACTAAAATTAGCTAGAAAAAAAAAAAAAAAGATTCCATTATGATTCAAAAATAGAATTCTCGAAAAAAAAATAGATTCCAAAATTTAAAAACGCAATAAATTCCAAAATTAAAAAAAAAAGCGGGAACTTGGTTGCCAATCCAATACAATGGATGGACCGTTAGCATCGTAGCTTCACATCCTAATCAACCCACAGTAACACTGAAAAAATGTCCTCTACAGACATCATCTGCTTCACACACTTGGCACATAATCTTCGGTTCTCCACTGAAGATCAACCAACCATTATGATAACAGTCACACATCAATGCATTAATGAACAATGTAAAATCTTTTTACAAATTCTAATGAAACCCAGCGGAGACAGTTCTGCTAGAAAACAGAATCAAAGTTTTTAGAAGTCAGTTGTCCCAGTAACTTTGCGGTTGGGCAAAAAAGCCCCATAAAATAAGTATGAGACTTTAAAAATAAAGTATTGAATCAAGTAAAAGATTAAAGATAAAAAAATTAGTACCAAATTCCAAGAATTTGCAAGCTCGACGATGTTACAGTAATTCTAAAGCTCGACTAAGATCTTTGTGACCAAACATCATGCAGATCCATCAGTGTTTTACGTACATCCTCAACAGTTGCGACTCTTGATATAACCCCCACCTTTTCGCCAAAGCATGACACAGATTCAGATCATCGCTCTCAACCACAACATCACTCACGAACCTAACACAAGAGGATACACGGCGATTTCCTCATGAAAAATCTCCTACATGAACCGTTCCAACTTTCAACTCCATTCATCGCTATCCATTTATATTGTAGTGTAAATTTACGAAACCTTAAGAAACAACACTAACTACTTGATAGTTAACTATCTGTATGGTCGCTAAGTTTGGGTAGAAATTTAAGGTGCGACTTTGCTATGGAGCAGTACAGGATCTGTCCTTTCCTCTATTACTCTTTTCAACCTTCCCACACTCATCAAAATATATACACTGTCGCAAGTACAGATGGCATCACATTTGTATCCTTTCACTATTCTTCAACTATAGCTGCAGAACGAACTATTTCTGTCCTATCCAAATCAATTAAATTGTATTTAATCACCTACTTATATTCAGTTGTATCTGAAAGAATGCGGGTATGATGTCGTCTGCGTATGAGGCTTTGTATGTATTTTAGGAAAGTGTGGGAAGGCCATGCAGATACAGGCTGAAAAGAGTAGGTGAATGAACAGATTTTGAGAGTCGCTATTCAAGAAATTAGTAGGTTATGAGAACTATTGCTTTTATACATTAGGTAGGTTTGGGGACCTGGCAGACAAGTGTTAAGTGTTGTTTCATAAAAAGTTGGTGGTTATCTTGGGTGTATAAATAGATAGCATGGGATGTAGTTAAAAGTTTTGTTGGCGTAGCTGGAAATTACGTTAGTTCATGTTGGAGGTTTTTATTGATGAAACCTGTATTATTATCCTGTATTAGTTTAGGAGTAGTGTAGTGGCCTGAATCTGTGTTGAGAATTGAAGATGTTGAGAGTTTAATCACTTTGACTCTCACTCACCTAGAAACTTCGATCCATAGCAACTGACACAAAGTATTTCCCACCAAATCAATTGCCTTCAGTACAACCAATCATCACACTTAAAAACATAAACAATCCACACTCACAGAATACAAGCATATTAGAAGTTAAGGATCTTGTTCAAAACGGGGGCACCAGTATTTTCTTAACGAAACACTTTGAAACTTGGGACACTGGTAGAATGTGTCATATAAAACATCTTTTTCTCTTAGTCTTCTTAACAAAAAAACGTACATCGCAAGTTATTTCATGTTAAAGTTGTCGTATTTCTGTAATTTCAACCAATCACTGACGTCTATTCAGCTGTATACATTAAGTGCTGACTACGTAAACAAACGATTCTCGCGGTGATAAAATTATTATTTCCTTGTCAAAAAATGGCTGAAGCATATTGGCAGTAGCTAATAAATCTTTCTATTATAGACACAAGGCATGGTTTTTGAAGGAAGGAGCAAGTCAATTAGGGTTAGGGTTAGGGTTAGGGAAAACGAACACACGTGTGTTGCCTCTGCAAAATGTCAGAAGTAATGGAGATTAAATACGCTTTACACCGCTTAAACTGCCAAAGGAGTAAGTGTAAACAGCTGAATACTTGTCAGTGATTGGTTGAAATTATCGAAATAAGACAATTTTTTACATGAAATAAATTCGAATACAAAAATTATTTTTTGTTCTATAACACAAAATAGATAAGTATACGAAGTTTGAAAGTCTTTCGGTACCAAAAATACTACATAAAACATAAATGAAAACTGGTGCCCCCGTTTTGAACAAGATCCACAATACTAATGATCTACAAGAAATTAGCTCCATCTTGGATCATGTCAGTCTTATGTGAGCACCCAACATCTCCATAACAAACTATAATAAATTACAAAATAATCAAACAACGCAAGAACACATCGATCACTTCCACAAGCAACAAGCTTTAACTGTCACAGTCCCTGCCACCGGATGAAAGTTTATCTCAAACATTCAGATACATATATAACATCACAAAAAACTACGACTACATTATCCTGAGCGCACGACCTATAGCGCTCGAGCCTCATTAACACCCCCAAATGGGTACCACCAATAGTAGAGTAACAGCTGCTGCTCACTTACCAAGTTGACCATGTCCGCCTCCGTTGTGCCCATCACCAGTGTCTACAAATGTATGAAAATAGACAGGGTAGTCGAGAGATTGCAACGTGTACAGACTTCCACAGTGCAATCTATAAGTTTGGTCATTTCTTGTTGGAGTATTTAATATGGTTCTCAACTAGGCAAATGAGTGTTATAAAAGGAAAATCAGATTTGTGAGTTGCGTCTAGTGGTTTAGCGAACTACCTTAGTGCTTTAGGTTTGTTTAATGAAAGCAGGCCTGGGGTTACGCGACACATTTTATGTTCACTCCAACGAAACAAGGTCATCAGTCCAGTTTGTGTACTTTCCATTATTCTCACGCATACATGACGGCTTCTCGCTAAAACTTTTAACCTTGTTCTTTCTATAAAGAACTATATCTATGGAAACACACTATAGTTGAACATTTTCTTGATTATACAAATTACCATCATATTGCACTCACGTTGATGGAAGCAGTAAATAGTTACCTTAAATCACCTTCCAGAGGATGACGTACAAAGCAGAGTTTCGAGTGAGGACAGTATTGTACGGCTACGGGAAAGCGAGTATATATTAACGATTGGTAGTCTGCACTTGGGTACATCTTGATGGCAAGGCTAATAGTTGGATGTAATTTGTGATGAAAAGTTAATCAGATGAATGTATTTTTCTTGGTTCAGACATCCGGAGTTGTAACTCAGCTACAAATGATAGTTTATTAATAAAAAATCTAGGGAACATGAATGATTGTTGCTATAAAAAGTCAGTAGCATATAAAAGGTGGCAATGTGGCAGAGTCATTAACATGCCGGACAAAATTCACAGTGGCAATTCTTCCGATTTCACGATCTGCGTTCAAAACCACTGAGGTTGTCTTTACTGACTTTACCTTTCATCCTTTCGTGGTTATTAAAATAAGTACCAATTGAGCACTGGGGTTGATGTAATCGACAAGCCCTCTCTCACAAAATTTCAGGCTTTGAACTTACAGTGACATCTGATGATAATCTGGTCTAGCACGAAACAGTCGGCACTCGAGTCGCTCTGTAACGTCTGAATATTAACTATATTCATGCATCAATACATACATACATACATACATACATACATACATACATACATACATATATATATATATA
>NC_068983.1:119806626-119808250 GCF_001194135.2 Octopus bimaculoides | reverse complement strand
ATATATATATATATATAATGATGAACTCTCCTGTCGAAGAAAACGTATGAGTATTCACCATTATCCGAACAACCTGCACAGATGATTTGTTTATAGTGATCAAATGTGTGTACTGTACATTGGCTAACTCTCTTCATCAAATCGACGTTGCCTGAGCGGGCGCACGGTGTACCACACGTCAGTTGTCGAAGTTATCTCCAGAGTAACGTGAGATGAAGTGTTTTACTCAAGAACACAATATGCCACCCGGTCTAAGAATTGAAACCATGATCTCGCGATTGTGAGCGCAATACCCTAACCATTAGGCCATGCGCCCTCATACTCATGTCTTCAGTTCTATTTTCCTGTTTGTAATGCTTAATGAAATAGTTTTCTAAATTTGATGAAGCGTCCTACCTAAATTATCATATCTTTCCTCTTTATCATAGCAAAGAAATATCTGAAAAGGCTTGCCAGTCTCAGCGGACAAAACGGAAATGGCGTTGCCCTGAAGGATGGCGAGGCAGATGCACTGGAACATCCATTCTGACTTACAGGGCTTGCACTTGCGGATAGCTTTCTCCTCCTCGATAGCGGCGAGCAGGGAATTCGTCCGAGGAAGGTGGGGGCGAGAACGTCGGAGGTCTGTGCAGCCACAGAGTCGACCACAAACCTGTCAGAAAGCGGCCGATACTTTGAAAGTCTGCCCTTCACGGCCTGGCGAACAGCGGAGCCTGGGCTGGTAGCTGAACACACCAGGTTGCTGCTGGAGGTGTCAAAGCTTGTGACATCTCAGATGAAGGGCTTACCTCCAGGGAACATGAAAATTGTCATTACCGTCTGTCTGTCTGTCTGCCTGTCTGTCTGTCTGTCTGTCTGTCTGTCTCTCTCTCTCTCTCTCTATGTCTGTCTCTCTCTCTCCCTCTCTCTCTCTCTCTCTCTCTCTCTCTCATACAGATAGCGCCGCAACATTAAGATAGAAATCTTAACGTTCACCCAATGACAATAGCCTGTAGCAAATAATTGAAACGGTAAAGATAAACCTGGAGATATTCCCCATCGAGATGCTGCTGCTGTTGTTGTTACTGTCTCATACAGATAAAACTCAAATATCAAAGAACCCTGAAGAGTTTTATATAAGCACCAATAATAAAAACACACATGCTAACACACAGGAACAAAAGAATAAAATTAGTAATAAGAAAAAAATAACTAATCCATTCCTGCCCTGAATTCTCAGCCAATAACTCATGAACATGTAACTGTAGAAAAGCCACTTATTTTCCGTTTCAAAATAGGTACTTATTGAGCAATGTAATATATAAATGTGATATAGTAACCAAGGGCGCAGGAACAGGGGGTGCAGAAGGTGTAGAATGTGCACTCGCACCCCTTAAAATTTAGTTATGGTGCAAAATTCAATATTGCGCCTCCTACTTACCTTTCTCAGGCTTAGAAAATAGTGTTTCAGATTGACCTGTAGAAAGTTGTTTGAAGTTAGGTTTCTTCACAAAATAAGAAAAAAAAAAAAATAAATAAACTAAATAAAAAGAAAATCCCCCCCCCCAAATTCCTAGAAAGATATATTACTGAACTAAAGCCTCCTCAAAATTAAAATTATTCATATAACAAACACACACACTCA
>NC_068983.1:119797582-119806616 GCF_001194135.2 Octopus bimaculoides | reverse complement strand
ATATATATATATATATATATATATATATATATATATATATATATATAGATAGATAGATAGATAGATATCATAGAAAACTTGCACAGCGAGAGAGACCTTGTACAGTGAGAAAGGACAGTATGTGTAGCATTAAGTGAAACGCACCTGACCCCAGACATATTGGATTCAGAAGTACATATGTCAGGTTATGTACTACTCAGAACTGACCACAGAATACTGAAACAAGGAGAAATAGCGATCTTCATCCAAGAAGAACTGGCAGCAAATGTCCCCCTCTCCCACTTCAACAGTCTGCGATATATGTAATTGACCTCAATTTAATCATAGATATTACCTACTGTCTTGTTGATGCAGCTAACAACGGAGATCGCTTCAGAAATGCTTTGTCGCTCATAAGTCAAAAACCCAAATGAGTCCAGCCCACAGGCCAATGTACTTTTAGCAAAGGACCTTAATTTTCCTAGTCTCAGCTGGCCTGAGGGCTATATCCAACCTGAAATTAAACAACTAAAAAGGGGAGATATGAGTGCTCTTCTTGAAACTACTAAAGACTTCCTCATGCCCGTCCATCATTTTTCTGACTTCTCCATCTCCAATGACGGTACACTTAGCTTACGGATTCTTCACTCAATATCATGATCCATATGCTTGGCTATTCTAGAAACAGCTGTAAGTAACTCTATCTTTTCATTTCATTTCAAAGTTTCAGCTCAGAGCTGCGGCCATGCTGATGCACCACCTCTCTATTTAAATTAAATGTTTTTCGAGTGATGCCAAAAGTTTTGTTTTTATCATTTAAAAAAATTTTTATTGCGTATTTCTTTTTATTAATATTTAGCAGAAGCAACAGAATGACTCAAGAGTCGAGAGTTTCGTGCGATTGCACTTATTATTCTATAAAACACAATTGAACAGACAACAGATAACGAATATCAAAGGAAAACGATTGATAAGATGAAACAACAAATCTGTTTATTAGACATGTCACAGACATTTTGATAAGATTCTTTTTCCTGTCTGCACGCAACTCACCAATTTTGTTGAATGTAAATAGGTAAATACTACCTCACACACCATCTAACACCATTATAACATCCTTACACAAGCTCTTCTAGAACAGTCACCAGCCATCTCTATGATGGCCATTCCTGTCATCTTTGCAATGCAATAATGTTACGTATAGAAGTCGGGGAGCAAAATGGGTTCTTTACTCTTGAGTGCTGAGAACCCGGTCTACACCACTGTGAATACTTACAAACTTACGTACATGTATATATAGATGCATACATACAAGCATATACGCTCACGCACACACGCACATATGAATACACACACACACACACACACATATATAATATATATATATATATATTTGCATACAGATGTGTGTGTGTGTGTGTGTGTGTGTGTGTATGCGCGTGCGTGCGTGAATTGAAAGAACTTAAAATAGAAATAACATACCATACCTGAAGGTTGTAGAATAAGTACTGAAAAGTGCCGTATCAACTCAATATCTTATTCATCTGTTTATTTATTTAAGGCATCATTAATATATTAGCTTAGGTGTACAAATAGACAGACCTTTATTCCTATAACCAGACTTACTAATTAAATAAACACATTTTCTTGTTGTTGTGGAGGCGGTGGTTTAAACCTAGCTCGACCCTTATTCAAAGGAATTATAATTAAGTACAATCCAGTTGCTAACTGTTTTTTTTTAAAGTTCAGTATATTTAGGAGTACATTATCTAATATATTCTTAAAGTGTGTAATCTGGGGGAAATTTGCTCTTTATTTTTTAGCTGGTGGAGAGACTACATGGTAACTCCCCGGTTGGATCATTCCTTTTTACCATATAGAAGAAAATAAAAATCTTGCCATCAGAACTAGATAGACAGCATGACTTCTTTGAGTGCGGTGCGCTGAAAATAAGCAAGTCTCTTGTCATCCATGGACTGACTTTTCTGTGGAATTCTTTCTTGGTAGGGCCCATACTTGGGCTCACTTCTCTGTTGCATTCTCTCTTGGAAGAGTCCAGCAACGCTAAATCGCATTAAGAAGACTTGGCTTTCTCTTCAGGGATACAGCTAGTATTTCGTAGCTGAGCATTTACTGACACTCTACAAGTTCCTACTGTCGTAATATCCAGTTATTGCACAATATACTCATTTAAATGTTTGAAATCTAGAATATTTTCTACGTACTACGTACGCAATGTCTTAACTTGTAAGTATTTCACAAACAGATGTTCTCGTTCATTACATAATAATAAAAAAATACAGGAAAGTAAAAAGAACAACTTAGATACGTCTCTTATTCTACTAGAAGTAATTTCTAATTCCACAAATAAACAGTTTCATAAAAACTAATCAAAGAGTGCCAATACACAGTGATTATACTTTTATTTGGGAACAACATCATGGCTTACACAAATAAATTAGTAAACTGACCCCATGTCTAAGATACAATAGTTCTCTTGTCCAGAACCTAACTCCGGTCCAACTTAGGTTCCACAAATCACCTCATTGTGGAGCAAGCCACAGGCAAACCGCACTGCCACCACAGGCTAAACTAACAGGCAAACCACACAGACCCCTATCTATGGTCCACTTTTTACTCAAGCTTCTCTCTGAAAGGTGTTATGTTTACACATATAAATTCCACTCTCTCCACCACTCATCTATCTTACTTGGATATTAGCAGCAAAGGAGTCCAGCTGCTCTAACTCAAAATTCCCTTCTCACACTCCTCTACATACAGCTGCTTCCTCTACCGCAACCTGATTTCCCCCAGCCACCATCAACTCTTCGAAAGTGTAGCCTTATACCTCACATCTTTATGAAATCGGCCTCAGTGACATAAATGCATCCATATAGAGACTACACATCGTTCCCTTACTTCGTGGATCGCATGGCTTTTCCAGTGACTTGACTGGTCGGTATTTCGCCTGTTCTACGCTAATTATCCTTCGTAGCATAATTGCCTCACCAATGACATCTCAGAAACAAGCATGTAGGTAACTGAAACCACCCTCTTGTGCATACACCTCCTATAACCACCAAAACCCTAAAGTAGTTCTCATAGCTGCAGTAGTTCAAGCAAAAATGCAGCTTACAATGCTTTGAGAAAATCCCCAACAAACTAGAGAGTTCTTACCCAGCACCATAATTCCTGCAAAACCATCGTCCAAAACGCACAAGATGCTCCCATGCAAACACTCCAACCTTTCCGCAAACACTTCAACCTTTCCAAACTGCAGCCCATACAAGTCCCTTGTTAAGAGGATCTCTTAACAGCGCATTGAAATTGCACTCCCTTCATTTCTCAGTGCTCCACACTGCACACATAACAAAAATTCATTTTCAAACCATCCTTTTTCACTCCATCAAATGCACCACCGTATACACATACACACAAAGTGCAAAAATACACCCGGTTGCTTCAAACCAACAATGTATTCAACACTGACAATGTCTTTCTTTTTCTGTTACTCTCAAACACACTGCAGAGCTCACCAAAATTTCCACCCTCTCGCTCTCTTTCTACCCCTCTCTCTCTTCACCCCCTTTCACCCCCATCATCAATCTATCTATCTATCTATCTACCTGCAGTGATATGTTCTGAACTTTGGACACATGCTACAGTTGACTTATTCTCAAAAAAGGGCAACCACTTTGACCCTGTCAAGTATCATTTTATCCAATTCACTTTTAACATGATAAAGGTGACGGTGACAATCGTTAACAAGCCATTTCATAAACTTGAATCTATCTCCCTCCCACCTGTACGACTTCCGTAAAATCAGATCTGCTAAAAAAATCTATCATCTGGTCTTCTTACCTTGAGAAATTTGGTGAAAGTTGTTATTACAACCGTGTGCGGAATATGAGCCTCTGTTCAAAACTGCCTGGTTATGGGCTCAATCCATATATCGTCTCTTGAATTGGTAGCTTCTTCTCAAGCTGCGTCATTGCAGAGTGTGCTGGTGGAGCTGTCTTTGACTCTATCAATCCTCGTGACTTAAGTTTTGTTTTCTTTCATTGCGCACTTCCTTCTACACATTAACGGCCAACTTGCTATCAATTCCAACAATGGCCCACTCTTACGTAGATCATGATCTTTACCCACCCAGACATCGCACACAAATGCTGTCTTCATGCAACATCTACATTCTATCCACATGTGACGTATGCAACTCACGTCAAATATACACTAAGAACAAAAGAAGGGCTTCAAAAACATCCTCTTAGAAGTCAAACCAATCTTTTCTTCCACGAACATGAGGCGACTAGTACTCTCAAAGTTATTACATATGTTAGGCTAACGCCATCACTAAGGGTCTCTCCTGTCGAACATACATCTCCACTTTAATAAAGACTGGATCCATAAAGTCTGGCTTTCGTCTTCAGGGATTGAAAATAATTGATTCTACCAACACCAACAACTACAAACTCTCTACGAAGCTCAAGTGTGGTCAACAATGGAGTATTGCTCCCACATCTAGGATGTTTGTGCTGCTACACACAGACATCTGAAGAAGAATTTAAAGATAGGTTACTCGATTCGTGGATTTGCAGTATGGCTGTCTCTCTATCGTTTCTTCTGCTACCACAGTGGTTTCTATTCTTCGGATTTGACTGGTCTCGTGTCAATTTTTCTCAAACATCATAACTCACACGTTTCTTCTCTTCCATCCTCAGTCTCTGCATTAACCAATCATCTTAGACGTAGACTTGAACTGTTCAAGAATAACCTTAGCCTTGTCAACTTTACTGGCTACGGAGGATTTCACAGGTCATTAGCATTGTGCTTTTCTCCAGGCCAAACCAATAGAAGTTCAATTTCTTATATCCTAAATTTCTCTTTTCTTAAGAAAGCCATCCATCTAATTCATGAACCCTTTCTTAGTTAAGCCAAAAAAAAAAAAAAAAACCTCTGCACAGTTGCTTGAGTTTGCTGAAATACCAACTATCAAATAACACCCTGATGTTATAGGAAAGGTACAACTTAACCTAAAAGAAAGAAAGATATGGTGACAACTTTGAGCATGAGACTTTTATATCCTCCATCTATTGTTTAACAGTTCAACCATTTTAACCATTACAACCATTTAAGTATACATTTTAATTATCTGAACTCCACATCTCTGTATTCATTTGAAAGGATGCAAAACTATGCAATTCAACATTTCTTTATATTCTTTTAATATAAATCTTTTCTTTATCAGAGTCGACTTCGTTTCCTATTTCATTAGATATCTTTTTTTTTAATGTTTTCACTTTATCAAAAAAATGTTTCCTAAGTATGTGGACGAATTCTGTAGTGCGTTTAGACGAAATCATTCTTTTTACATCTAGGTTAACTCAGATCGAGAAGATCTATGATCAAAAGTGTTATAACCGCGTCACCATCAAATCCTTATTTTTCAGGTTTTTATATATTTAGGACAACATTATACAATGTGTCTCTTCCTTTTTCAGATCTTAAAATACACCACGTGAGAAATTTGGCTTGTAGTTGTAGCAGGAAAAGCCACCATGTACAATGTTGACAAGACGAGAGTCGAGAAGTTTGGCGAAGCACATTCTTTCCAGTCATCAAATTTGGTTGATAATGTTGCTTACTTTGATATGTGTGTTTAGCGACATTAAAGCATTTTAAAACGTTTAAAAGTTTTCTAATATGAAAAATACAAAAAATGTAAAAGCAAAACAAGATACAATCCACGCTAATGTCAGACTGGTTGTAAATCGAGACAGTTTCTCTCTTACATTGCGAGAATTAAGCAAAATAAAATATACATTTTCAACAACTCTTTTCTTTCGTTTTGAAGGAAAAATTATCAAAGAAATATGTAACAAGGTGAAGTTTGTTGCAGAAAATGACTGTTGTCATGGAACTGGTTTGTTTAAGTTAATACATACAATAACCATTCCTTGTTTTATAGTCTAATCGGAAAAGCTGTTGAGAAAGTCCTTCTTAAAGCAACGACATAGAATCATAAGGTTCATAGGAACCAAGAATATTATCCCTATAATGCATATGATATAAAAATGGAGCGGTAGCTTTGCTTTATTGATCAGAATCCATCGAACCAAAAAACATGGTATCATGATTCGAAAAACGATTAATGTCCCCAGATTGACTATACTGACTATTATGTATGTAAGTGACTTTTTGTTGAGATTATATAGATTTAGCAAAAGCCGTAGGTGAAGAAATATTGAGTTTATTTCAGCTAAGAGGTTTACCAAAACGAAACCAGTAACTTTATAGGTTATAATCGAATATGATTGACCAACAATAACCAAAATATGATGGATAATCATGACTGTAGATAGTTCGGACAAATTTCTTTCATGCATAAGATCAATGGTATCATGGAAGAAATAACCAGCAGACATTGCTATAACACAGTACGATAAATCACTATATGTATAGATTAAATCTTCCATTAGTTTTGGTGTTCTGTAGAAACAAATTAAAATAGAAACCGAAACAACTGTGGCATGAACAATTGAAAGGAAGATATTTATCCATTTCCTGAGAATTTCAGGCCTGCCTAAAAATATGCTTAATTTCAATCGCCGAACTAAGATGAGCTCTGCCGTGCGAAATATCAAGAATGATAGAATAAAAATACACAGTCCTTTTAAAGGCACTGCCATTGGTTCTTCATAGAATAGGTGGTAAATAGCGGCAATAAAAACATAGATAATCTTAAAATCTAAACAATGATTTTATAGATATAATGTTAAGCACCATATTTGGACTGACGCTTTAAGATGTGATGTCATAAAAGGGATAAAAGGACATAGATATCTGTTCATTTCTTTCTTCTGTTTTTCTTTTTTTTTTTTGTGGAAGCAAATTTTTGGAAAAGTTTTTTTTCAATGTGCAATTTAAGAATTTTGTTAAAACCATTAAGATTAGTTATATATAATACCAGAAAATATTTGATCACGGTATTTTAATAGATTATAAGGGCACAGATAATGGTATCAGGAAATCAAAGCTAAGCGACTCTAACAGTAGAAATATTTGGCTGAATTTTATTTGCTTCTATTATTTTTGTCGATATTTATAACATTGTTAAACCTGTGTCCTACTCTCGAATTATCATTTATTTCATTCATTACCAACTATGATTTAATTTGTTCCCAGACAGAGATTAGATTAAATATATCCAGATAACCTATTGAAATTTTCAGTGGAAATATTCTCATTCAATCCAGCAAAAATCTTCTGTTCCACCGATGTCGAATTTCGAAATCCCTGTATAAAAAAAAGCAAGCGTTTTAGTTACAGTTAGAGATTCAATGAATACTAGAGTTAAGATTATCAGCCACAAGATAACATACACTTTTGTATCTCTTTAATCAAATATGTGGTTAATAATTTTCAGAAAAACTGTAATTTCATCTTAATCTTAGCCTTCGGAAATACTCCTTCTTCAGCTGTTCTTTCATTTCCTTCTTCGTGATTTCGTTGGATTGTAGTATGCCAAGGTACTTATAGCCTTCCTTTTCGATTTGTTTCATTACTTCTTTATTTGGTAATTCTGTCCCTGCCAGAGATTGTACCTTGCTTTTTTTTTTTTTCAGACTCATTACACCACACTTCTTGAGTTCGAATTCCATCTTAACATCAGCACTAAAACAGCGGACAGCGTTTTCACCAAGGAACTCACTTGTACGTCATCCATATAACATCAAATCATCCACGAAGAGAAGATGGTCGATTCTTTGAGTTTTCTCCTGGAACTGATATCTCAGGTTTACTTTCCTCAGCAAGGTCAAAGGGATCATGCAGAATACATAAAACAACAGAGATAAACTATCCCTTCGGAAAATCCCTCTCTTGATACCTAGAGTGGCCAAACTTTGTCCACGTGATGTCAACTCAGTTTTCCAGCCTTCCGCACTTCTCTTCAGAGAACACGTTACGTTCCTTGCAATTCCAAACATATATTATTATTATTATTATTATTATTATTATTATTATTATTATTATTATTATTATTGAGTGAGAGAGCAGTGTATGCCATCAAAATGAAAAGGGGGTAAAATATACAAAGCTCAGTATACTCATCAAGACTACTCGTCTGATAAGGGTACACCAGGCACATGCATCACAGCCATATGTGCTCGACATAGCAATCTTATATCAAGATAGACTGCGCATGACCTTGCAGGTGGGGGTCCAGTTAGAATTTTCTTCAGGTCGAATAGTCCATCCCGCCCAAAAGGTCCCTGACTAAAGTTTGTTTAAAGATGTTGATCGAAATACTCATGTTTCCAGAAGTGAAAGAATTCCTCTCAAAGAATTCCTCTCAAAGAATTCCTCTCAACACATGGTTATGATGCTCCCCCACTACTTCTGCTCGTGATCATCCTTTCATCCTTTCGGGGTCGGTAAAATAAGTACCAGTTGAGCACTGGGGCTGATGTAACCGACTTACTTCTCTCCCCCAAAATTTCAGGCCTTGTGCCTATAGTAGAAAGGATTGTTATTAGCCGCTGAACGGAGGCCTTGGCATTCCGTGGTTGCTGATGCGCAAACAAGCGCTCAGGCTACGACATCTCAAACGTTTCCTGGACGATGAACAGGTGGTGTGGTCACCGTTCGTCAGACACGATTTTTCGCAGCTCGTTTCTTTAACAGAGCTGCAATCCTGGATCAAACATAGACCGAGTAAGGGCGCTTGGCACCTCGAGTGCCACCAAGCTCTCACCGCCCTCGGTCAGGCGGGCAATGCGATCGGTAGTAGCTCCACTCTAGCGTTCTATAGAGGGTTAGTGGAGGAAAAGTGCGACGACGTTCTCGGGGAAACTCTAGGCGTCGAAGATAATCAGTTAAACAGTCTGTTCGGAAGAACTTTCGGGCCGGGGCTCATGGATAATTTCCAAAGGTCCCTCGCCGGGCAGTGCTACCGAGGTGCGCTGCCTGTTCGAGATAAACTCTACCGGCACGGAAGTGCCGTCAGCCGGGCCTGCCCGAGGTGCGCTCAAGACGACGAAACCGTTCTGCACGC
>NC_068983.1:119783217-119794833 GCF_001194135.2 Octopus bimaculoides | reverse complement strand
TGTTGGTCATTTTTTGCAAAGAGCTTTAAATCATCCATGTAAATGAGATGATTTATATTTTTATCAAATATTTTATAACCATACTGTGCATCATTGAGCAATTTTGAGAGCGGTATTAGGGCTAGACAGAAGAGGAGTGGTGATAGTGAGTCACCCTGGAAAATGCCACATGAAATTCTTACATCTCCAGCATTTAGAGATTCATTGTCATTTATTATTATTATTATTATTATTATTATTATTATTATTATTATTATTATTATTATTATTATTATTATTACGCTGACCAAAATGCTTAGCGGAATCTCGTCCGTTTTTATGTTCGGAGTTCAAATGCCGTCGACTTTGCCTTCTATCTTCTCCTGGTCAAAGAACTAAGTACCAGTCGAGCACTGGAGTCGATGCAATCGACTTACCGTTCCCCACAGGTTTCAGACCTTGTACCTATAGTAGAAAGGCTATTTGTTATTATCCTTCCCTTATATTTGCAACTATGAATACATTAGTATCAATACATTAGTATTTGTTCGTTTGCTTATTTATTATTGTATATACACGTGAAGGTATTAATATTAATCGTTAAATTTTAATGTGACGTTATTTTTATTATAGTGTTGCAATAATGTATTTATTTTGTAGCCCCAAACAAAGCATTTTACCAGCCTAACTCCGATCTGTGGTTAGGCTGGACAGTGCTCCGAACCGAGAAATCCAGCCAGACACGAAGGCTTTTGCAACAGATTCAGCCAGTCGCCTGATACCAGTCGCAATTTTGGAGTTTATCCACGCATGCGCAGGGACTAGTCTTCCGGAAGGAATGCAGGAAGTCCCTCATGCGCATGCGTGGTCATCCAATATCCAAGCGTTCCCGCGTCTCTCTGCCTCTTTTGCTTGCTGAACTTCGTGGAAGCTAGACGTCTCGACAGCAACTCTCCGTCAACTCTACAATGAATCCACATAGTTAACCAGAGAGGAGGAAATGACTTCAACCACGCAACTTCATTGACGGCGTCTCATCTACCCAAAAGACGACATGCTACCGAATTCCCTCCTAGTGTGAGCAAAATTCTACTGTAATAAAATATTTGTTGTGCTGTTTTAGTTTAGAGTCTGCGTTCCGTTTTCTTCCTTGAGAAATTTAATGTACGGAATTGGGATACACAGGATGGTGTATGCTCACTTCCCTACAACTCTGCTGAATCTGTCGCAAACGCCTTCGTGTCTGGCTGGATTTCTCGGTTCGGTGTACTGTCCAGCCAAATCCACAGATCGTAGTTAGGTTGGTAAAATGCTTTGTTTGGGGCTACAAAATAAATACATTATTGCAACACTATAATAAAAATAACTTCACATTAAAATTTAACAATTAATATTAGTACATTCACGTGTATATACAATAATAAATAAGCAAACGAACAAATACTAATGTATTGATATGATTATTCATAGTTGTAAATATAAGGGAAGGAAAATAACAGCCTTTCTGCCTGGGACTGAAGCCGGAACGATGTGGTTGGGAAGCAAATTTCTTACCACACAGCTCCACCTGCACCTGTATAGATAGATTTAATTAAGACAATGTGTGAGGAACTACTTGGTGTTTTCTATACAATCAAAATATTAGATTAAAAAAACGAAACGAATAACCCCTTTGAAGTCTGCTGAATGTGTTTTTTTATTTCTTAATACTTACCAAATTTAGAATTATTTCAATCAAGAAAAAGATGTTATCTTAAATAATTGAGAGCATACAGTTAAAAATTGATAACTATTTATATAAAACAAGCGAACAAATAATAATTTACATACTAGAACATACATATGTAACGGTTAGGTTCTGTTGTTGTTATAACGGCATGTTGTAGGATGCGAAAGATGAACAATGCATGGAGTTTTAAGAAAGTATTTATTTACTGTTATGTTAAAAAATACCATACCTCGACGGGCAGGTTATAACATCCGAGAGCATGCGAAAGAAAGATGTGGTAGAATGTTTCTTTGCATAGTTTGGCGTATACGAATTGTAAGTAGTAATCCACAGATAGCGATAGATGATGTAAGAGAACAGAATTAGAGCGAGTGAAAGTTGCAGGGTTGTGGGACGTTGTCTCACAGTTGCTGACAGTAAATCTCATTTCTCTCGCTGACCATTGTCTTTAGTAGCTGCATTCCTTGTGATCATGATTCTAGCAGTCCGTTCCCTAAGTAATTGTGTCGTCACGAGCCGCCTCGCTCCGTTGTCGCCAAGTGACTACTTCGTTGAGTCGTCACCGAAGTGACTAACTTTTTGCTTTTATAACTATCCAGAAGGATAGACATATCATTGAGAACAATAGATTTAGTTGGTGGTCTTGTTATCTCTATTCTAGCTTTTGGTGGAGTAGAAGAGGTTAGAAAGGGTCAAGTGGTGAAGACATTATTTCGGCCGAGCTAAAGGCATCTGGAAAATGTAAAACTGCTGTCAGAGAAAAACCATTGTTTCACCGTGAGAAAAGTTCTGTTGCAGTGTTAATTTAAATTTGGCTATGGTGAATTGAATCCACTTCATGCCTGCAAGATCCCCTACACATATAGTATGGCAAACAAGAAGGCAGATGAATTAGCAAGAATGGAGTACAAAACATAATAGTTATAGTTCACATTACAAATTTATCCCAAGTGAAATTAGTTTGCAAAGGGTAGAAAAATAATAAGAATTAGCGGAATTAACAATTAAACTACCAAGCTTTAACTCCCCACTGTCTTAACCATATATATTATCTTACAAAACCAATTAGTTATTTAACAATACAAAGAACCAAAAATTTTGTTGGTTACATCAAATGACGTACAAGTTACATTCATTTACATCAGTCATTACTACAAACAGGCCGTATTTAATCACCTTTATGTTTTTATGACTTAAATTTCAACTGCGAGGGACAAATTGGCAAAAGTCTTTTCAAAAGGTTACCAATGTTAGATACAATAAAATTTCGAAGTATCTACAAATAATTAATAAGATCTTTTAACTCATAGAAGTGACCAGCAGTTAAATGCCTTTTTAACATTTCATTTTATTAAACCTCATTAATAAAATATTAAATATGTTTTTCAAGTCTGTCACACTAGCTCTGAATGAATATTTAAATGAAACAAATCCATAAATGAATAATAAATATAATATCAGAAAAGTTTAATATTTTAACTCTGAATCATGACATTAAACTGTTAACTGGTTTCCAACTATCGTCTCCAAATAAGAACAGTCGATCTAGCACCGTTGATTGAGGTTCAAATCGGGGGACCAGGTGTCCTTATCCCAAAATCCGTTCCCAAACTCATCCCTGATAAAGTTTTGAGCCAATGCATTTGTGTGACTAGGAGCTCCATATTGCTGGAATTTAAACTTGAAGTCCTTAGCAATCTTGTTAGGGTTAGGGTCTCTCGCCTCAGGATATTTAGAGAATGAATGTTGGTACCATTACTGAAGGCCTGGATGATCTTAGCTTTCTCAACATTGCTCATTAAGACATGGCGAGGCTGGCACAAAACGAAATCCATGACAAATTCCACGGTAGAACAAAAAGTATATGGATATTTCCGTTAAAATTGTCGCCAACTACATTTCATTTGTAGTATAAGCTTTTAAAGTATACGAGTTTCTTCCATCACATATACTTTTTGTTCTACTGTGGAATTTGTCATGGATTTCGCTAGTTGTTGTCGTGGTTGTTATCATTATTATTATTATTAGGAAGGTGGTGAGCTGGCAGAATCGTTAGCATGCCGGACGAAATGTTTAGCGGTATTTTGTTTGTTTTGAGTTCAAATTCCACCGAGGTCGACTTTGCCTTTCATCTAGTCAATGTCGATAAAATAAGCATCAGCTGAACACTGGGTTCGAAGTAATCAACTTACCCCGCCCCCAAATTTCCTAACCTTGTGCCTATAGTAGAAAGGATTATTACTGGTATTGCCCCTGGTCACTACGAGATTTAGTTTCCTTAAGTTTCATACCTTTTCTTCTATTTTTACCATAAAAAGAATTCTTTCATGTTTGTTGGACAACTGACACGCATTATTGAAATGTAGTTTTCCTTTGATAATGCATATGCTTGAAATATATCCTTGTGATATTGTATCCAATCAGTGATAATGCATTTACTTCCTGTTAGTGACTTAGGACAAAGCCAGAATGCCTTTGTTCAATCAGTGTTTGTATGTGTGAACTTGTGCAAATGTGGGAACAATGTTGTATACTCCCAATTCAACAATGACCACTTGTGGCTACAAACATTGTATTCTTTACAAACATTGTTTTCTTTCTACCAGGAAAGATTACTTTCACCATGTGAATATATGAAACGTGTGCGAAACTCAAATCACACGCACCCACTCACACAAATATATACAAAAAGAAGGATACACCTGCATAAATCTACATAAACATGGTGGACTCTCCCGTCCAAGACGGCGTATGAGTGTTTAGCTTTTGTGGAACGACCTGCATAAATATGCGTGAACATTGTGGTATACCACTCGGCAGGTATTGAAGTTGTCGCAGACCAACGTGGGATGGAGTGTTTTGCTCAAGAACACAACGCACCACCCGGTCTAGGTATTGAAACCACCATCGTGTGATCATGAGTGCAACACCTTAACCTCTAGGTCATGAATCCTTCGTATGAAAATACCAGCAGTTGTCCATGCATACCAGCCTCCCCGCTCCACGCCATCGATGTTATCTAAGGGAAAGGCAAAAGCCGATACAGTTTGGTACCAGTGACATCGTAACTCATTTCAACGTGAAATAAAGTGTCTGGCTCAAGAACTCAACACACAGCCCGGTCCAGGAATTGAACTCACTACCTCATGATTGTGAACCCCACGCATCTAAACTCAATAAAATAAACTCACAAGCTCACTCACTTGTTGATACCTCGTACCACTATTTTTCTTTCTCACGGCTTAAGTAAGACTTTTATGAAAAAATTACTTTTAAATATGACCCGAAAATATATGAGAATTATTTTTATGAGTCATCTTTGATCTATTCTTAATTACATACAAATTATATGCTTTTATTTTCTAACAAATGTTCTATTTCAGCTGTCAGATTTTATCTTCCTGGAGACCCTTCATTAAAGATGATGTGACTAAATATGGTCGTGTAAGCTTTTGTTTTCATTGTAAGAAGTATTATATAATTCAAACAGAAACAAAATTCGTAAAAATATTGCCTGGAGGGATTACTGAAAATATATTCAAAGTGAGATATAATTAACTGACTTTAGCTACCTTAATTTTTTAATACTAAATCATACAGGTGTGAAGGGACGGTAGCTAGCCGAGCAGACATACCAGATAAGCAAACGAAATTGTGTATTGCATTCTGTCTGTGGACAAGACATTAAACTCATAACAGTAAAATCTCTGCTCAGCACTCTTAACTCCCTGTAACCGATTTGTCAATCTCTAAGTAGTTACCTGGACAAAACAGTTAACTCACGACAAACAAAACTATCAATGTATGCTTTTGATATCTTAAGGACAGGTACGAAAGTCACAGCATTCTATTTTAGCTTGCTCTATAATCAGCATTAAGATTTACAAGACAAGTCCCTTAACCCCTTGGGGGGCGCTGCAACATATCTAGGGTGAGAAAGCCTCCTCTCCAGGTTAAACTCATTTCTACAGCTGACTGGGCTGGTGCAACGTGAAATGAAGTGTTTTGATCAAGAACACAATGCATCGCCCGGTCCAGGAATCGAAGCCACAGTCTTACGATCGTAAGTTCAACACCCTAACCACTAAGCTACGCGCCTCCACAAGATTAAACGAGGTATATTCCAAGGAAACTCATTGTCTCTATTAATTTTTTTAATTGCACTTCTGTCACATGCATTGAACAATACACAATATGGATACCAAACACACACCAGAAAACATAGAAAACGCTGTCACAACAACACAGACACACCGACAACAATACGAACTTTACCAGCTCAACAGTCACCAATTTTACCAGCTCAACAGTCACCAATACTGCCTGTATCACCAATACTGTCACAACCCACCTGACCCTCAAAAGAAAGCTCACATAACAAAAAGTCAAATTCCATGTCAACGAAGGATTGATGGCCTTCATAGCACGAAATAAAGACATTGAGAGAAGGGTTGAAATTTAGAACACCAACCAGAAACTTTAATGTACGTACTCATGCCACTAGAGATGCAAAAAACATTTGGAAGATTTTCCCCTACGACGTGGGAACCCTAAAGCTAAGACCACCAGAAGATTTTTAAAGTTGTTCCCAAAAGAACCCCAACCAGATTCGAAGGTCGGGTCACCCACCCTCCAACAGCCTGGAGGATAAGTAACCTCACACTTTTACTTTCTCTAAACTCTTTCAGGCCAACATAGTGAGTAGGCTGTATAAATGTACGTGATCTGGAGTCGTCCAGGGTGCAAGGTCGCTTGCTCAATGACCTCAGATCCCTAGGTTTGGATGTCCTAGCTGCCAGCGAGACCAGAGTTTCTAACACGTGCACACTAGCTCACAATTTTGACGACTTTGGAATTTACGCATGTTTGTCTTTACCTGGAAAGGAAGACGGGGTAGCAATACTGTTTAGGGAAGGCCTGGATCTCGAGATACGGACGACCTTCCTGGATCCGGATTGTAAGTTGGTGGTCCTGGATGTGAGCAATAGCGAAGGTGATGCTTCTAGATTAGTGACTGTGTACGACCCTACAGGGCAGGGCAGCCAAATTAAAAATGCGAGGAAATGAAAGCCGTTAGATGGTCCTGAGTGGCGGAGGCGCAACTTGGCGACAAAGTCACCATTTGGTCTTTGATGGGATGGGCGCATGCTACTCCCGTTCTGGTAGCAGAACGAGAGAATTCCTATTGCTGTGAGCCGTGGTGTGATGGTATTGTTGAGAAAAGGCTCGAATAAGGGGGACTGAATGGATAATTTTAGGCCCGTAACTCTACTTATGATTACAAGAAATTTGGCCAAATTTTGCTTTGTCTATTTCTCTTCTGTTTAGTTTAGCTCAATATTTGTCATGAAGGGGCTTTTCTTGCCATCGTTATATCATGATCCGTTTCTGTTCCAGTTTTAGTTTGGATTTCAGCTGTTTTACAGCTTTTGTTGCTTCTTCTTTATCTTTATAGTTGTTAGGTACTATGACTTCTTTTTTGCTTTGTCAGCTTCCTTAAAGACTGAAAAGAGTTTTTTGTTTTGTTCGTGTTTTATGGCTCTTTGTATTAGTTTTTCTTGCTTCTGAAGTAGGTATTTCTGTAGTCCTATGGTGGTTATTTTGTAATAGTCTTCTAGCTGTATAAGGCCTCTAACACCTTCGATACGTTGTATATATAGCCTTTCTATGTCAGATTTTGGGTGGTGCATCCCAAATCCTGTCGTTATTTTTCTTGCTTTCTTGTCGATTTTGATTAGTTCATTTAGAGTCCACTTAAGGATATTGTAGCTGTAACTTATAACTGGGACGGCTAGAGTGTTGATACTTAATATCTTGTTTTTCGCATTGAGCTCTGTTTTCAGTATTGATCTAACTCGTCTATAGTATTACATTTTTATCTTCTCTTTCATTTGTGTGTGTTGTATCGTATTTAGTTCATTGATTCCTAAGTATTTGTATGTCTGGCTTTGGTCTAATTCTCTTATTTTATTTGCTTTATCTAGTGTGATGTTGCTACTCTTGACTAGTTTTCCTCTTTTCAAGGTTGCTTTGGTACATTTTTCTAAGCCAAATTTCATGTTTATTTCTTTGGTAAATCCATGTACTGTCTGTAGTAATTTTTCCAGCCGTTTATTGTTTGTAGCGTACGGTTTTAGATCATCCATATACAAGAGATGGCTGGTTGTTTTGCCGTAACAGTTGTATCCACATCCAGTTCTGTTTAGCATGTCAGATAAAGGTGTCAATGCCAAGCAGAAAAGGAGTGGAGAGAGCGTGTCTCCCTGGAATATTCCTCTTCTAATGGGGATGGCTTTGGTTTTTATGAGTCCCTCTTTTGTCTAGAGTTGTAGCACTGTCTGCTATTTATTCATGGAATGTTTTATATATTTTATGATTATTGGTGTTACCTTGTTCATGGCTAGTGTTTCTAAGATCCATGTTTGAGGAGCCATACTTAGACCCTTCTTTCTGCGGCTGTCTTCAGTTATGGCTTTATTGATCAGTAGCTGATCTTTACAGCCGTATGAGCCCTTGCAGCATGCCTTCTGTTCTTCTGGAAACAGGTTGTTTTCTTCCAGGTGTTTGCCCATTCTCAGCGATATTATTGCCATAAAAGCTTTGTAAATTGTAGGGAGACATGTTATCGGTCTGTAATTTTGAGGGTTTGCCGTTTCAGTGGATTTGGGAATTAGGATAGTTTTCCCTTCCGTGAGCCATTCAGGCATTGTCTCTGGCTCTACTAGTATTTCATTAAATTTCTCAGTCGGCTTTTTATGTGTTCCTGTTAGATATTTTAACCAGAAGTTGGAGATCTCGTCGTGCCAGGTGCCTTCCAATTGCTTTGTTTTTGCAGTGCTTGGGTGACTTCTTAATTTTTTTATAAGGGTCCAGAGTTGTTTAGGTGCTGTGTTCATTGTTTTGATAGATCTTTTCTGAAATTGTTCCTTCGCCGACCATATTTCTTCCCCAACTTCTTCCACTTCTGCTGCATTGATCTCTATTTGATTCTTGGTAAAATCTTTCAGGGTTGGAGTTGAACTGTTTGGTTTGTTCAAAGAAACCTTTGGCGTTTCTCATACCTGCAGATTCTTTGTGCTTTGGCGAGAACATCTTAATTTACCTCAGGTATATCTTATTCTGTAATTTTGTATTTACGTAGTATTTTTCCTCTCTTTTTGTTGATTAGTAGCGTTGATTGTCTACTAGTTTCATTAAGGTTTGACAGATCCTTTCTCTTATTTTCTTATTTTTTTCTGGATATTATTTATCCACAGAGTTTGTTTGGGTGGTGTTACTCCTGTCTGGATGGGTTTTAGGGGGTATCCAGCTTCTTTTGTGGCCACAGAGGCTATTAGTTCTGTGATGGCCAGGTTCATGCTACTTATTATTGATGGTTTATTATCAATTTTAATTTTTGAGAGGAACAGTCGGTGGTCCATACTGAGATTTGTGGCTTTCAATTCTTTGATTATGCTCATTTTTAGAGTACCATAATCATTATTTACGTTATTTACAATTGACGGATATTTGTCCTCATCTTGTTTGTTGTTAATACAACGTTTCGGCTGATATATCCTCCAGCCTTCATCAGGTGTCCTGGGGAAATTTCGAACCTGGGTTCTCATTCCTAAGGTATTTTTCGATGTTATTATTATTATTATTATTATTATTATTATAGTCCAACACTTCGTCAGTTATTTTAGACTCCATTTGTATGTGCAAGTGCGTGCATATGTATGTGTGTGTGTGTGTGTGTGTGTGTGCATATATATGTGAGCGCGTGTGTGTGCGCGCGCATGCCCGCGCATGCATATCTACATTCACACATCTGTATATCATTTGTTTATATAGAATTATAACTCTAGCCCCCTATCAGACAATTTATGTTACCGAACGGTTTCGTGCTAAAAAAAATCCTTCTATTGGTGATAGAAACATTCCAGAAAGCCGTGACATCAACGATCTCCACAAAGCAAGAAAGAATATAAGAAACATGTTGCCAGAATTCAAGAAAATCTGTTTTGCAAGCGAGTCACGAAATTTCAAAATCAAGCGTCTCTCGCATTTTAAAGTGCTGTTATTGGAAAATTTGCGTTTCAGGAAAATCCCATGTTTTCGGTGAAAAGGATCCGGGCCGAAGAGTGAAGTTTTACGAGAGGTACTTGGCAAAATAACAAGATGTGTAGTAGATGCTCATTTTCAGACAAAGTATCACCGCAGTTGCACCTATTGGAGAACTGAGGATCTGCATATTACAAAAAACACCATGTTAATTTACTAGGAGTTACAATATAATGCGACTTATCATTAAACAGACCGTTGTTTTTTTACTCGAATTTGCTACAATTTCTCAAGTCAAACATTCAAGGAAACTTCGATGAGGTGGAGTTTTATTTTCAGTAAGATGGGTACTGGCTCACTACCTTGATAAAATTTTGCCAAGCAGGTGGTTTGTACGAGGAGGTTCAGTAGAATACTCTCCATGTTCACAGGAATTCACACCACGAGACATTTGTGTGGGGATACTTTAGAGATAAAATATACGGTGCAAAAATGGTTACAGTCGACGAATTGAGGGAAGCCATTGAACGAGACTGTACACAACGAAACGTTTCTTGGTGTTTCTGATTGTTCTTGGGCATAATCGTCAGTGCCTAGACCAGAACGGTCATCAGTTTGAGAATAGAAGTGAATTCCGTTTGTAGATTCTACTGAATTTTGAAAAAGAAATGTATTTTAATGAACACTGGCTTTATAACCATTCAATATGTGTGTAAAAGGAATATTGGCAGAGTTCTAAACACAAACCCAATGGCTAGAAATCGAACCCAGATCACTGTGTTCAAACGACTAGAAATTTGTTGGAGATTGACGTCAGTGGCCGACTGACCAATTAAATCTCTGGTAGAAACACGAATGCGATTCGCTCAATTGTTGATGACGTGTGTAAAGGAATGACCTCACAAATCTCTAACAAATTCATCACTTGACACCTCCTCTTAGTCATCACTGACCTTACAAAAGTTGTTGAACTATTTAACTTAACAAAAACATTTTTCTGTCATTCTGTTGTTTAAAAATTTTTGTCTTTTGGAGTTTCCCACGGACTTCTTGTTTCTTGCATCCATCTCTCTTCTCAACCAAATTATTAGACTTATGAAAACCAAAAGTAGAAATCTTCTTATCATTCAATTCTAACGATTAGTCGTTCAAACACAGCGATCTGGGCTTGATTTTTAGGCGGTGAGTTTAAGACTCTGCCGAATATCCCTACGACAGGTGCATACAATTTTTGGGATACTCTGTACACACACACACGCACACGCACATGCACACATATATATATAAGTATATCTATCTATCTGTCTATATATGCATGTATTTATATGACTCTATTTCTGTCTATCAGCCCCTTCACCCTTATTCGTTCATTCCACTGTTCGTTCTTTTGTTCCCTCTCGCTCACATTTCCTTGCCTTCTATTCTTGCTCACTTTCCATCCACTTTTCACTTCACTGTGTGCCTGTCATTTTTTCTCGCCCCTCTTTAATTCCTTTCTGCCCCTGCCTCTACTTCTCTCTCTTCTCTTCTCACGTGACCGGTGTTCGGCCAAGCCTGACCTTTCTTTCTTGTCCGGCCGTTGTACGTGCAACATCCTTATTCCTCCCTGTGCCTGTGAAATCTTGTATCCCTGCTGTAAGGCCTTATTGCCATACACACCAGCTTAATTTAATTCGTCCTTAGTCGAAAGACATCGGTTGTTTTGTCCTATTATTATTCTTACTGTATTTGTACTATTGTATTTGTGTAACATTGTTCGTTTTTTTCCCGTCCTTGTTTTTTGTATACATTCGCTGCTTTCTTCCAAGGAATCTAATGCTCTTAGCTTAGTTTTTCCTTGGGGCTGGCCAGATTGGAGCAATATC
>NC_068983.1:119779300-119781589 GCF_001194135.2 Octopus bimaculoides | reverse complement strand
ATGTATGTATGTATGTATGTACAAACAATATATGAGTATATGCATATATATGTACATGTATGTATATACGTTCATCCACATGTACATATAGATACATAACTGGGTACATGACGTGGCAAAAGAACAAGGACAAAAATGGTAAACAAGGTGCAACAAACAAGCAGGCCACATAGAAACATCCCCTATGCATGTATGTATGTTTGTTTGTTTGTATGTATGTGTATGCATGTATGTGTCTGTATGCATATATATTTGTATGCATGTGTGCACGTTTTGTATGAAATGTATGTATGTACTCTGCATATCCATGTGCTTGTCTATTCATGTTTGTGTGTTTGTGTGCATGTTTGTGTTCGTGTATGTTTGTGTTCATATTTGTATGTTTGTATATGTGTGTGTGTATGTGTGTGTACCTCTGTCTCCTTGTGTGCGCATGTTTGTGCGTGTCTGTGTATGGGTTTGTGTGACTATATAAACTGTGAGTATTGGGGTATGACATCTATTTATATTTCCTATTTAGCACTGGAGATGTTTCATTAACGAGGACGTACTCTTGTTGTGTCCTTCGGGTGCTTGGATAAAATGTGGATGTCAAGTCGACCTAGTGTGCCCCCGTGTTGGTGTTTGGCATGTTAGTAGAGTAAAGTAGAGTGTGGAGGATTGCTATTTGTCGTCATGTGTGTGTGTGTGTGTGTGTGTGTGTGTGTGTGTGTGTGTGTGTGTGTGTGTGTGTGTGTGTGTGTGTGTGTGGTGAATCTTGCGGGCATGAACTGGATTCGATCCACCATAACCAAATTTCAAGTAACAGTTCAACAGAACTTTTCTCACGGTGGAACAATAGTTTTCCTGTGACAGTTTACATTTGCTAGACGCCTTTAACTAAGCAAAATAATGTCTTTGGCACTTAACCGTTCTAACCTCTTACAAGCCACCAAAAGCTAGAATTAAGATGACAAGTACCACCAACGAAATCCATTGTTCTCAACAATATGTCTATCTTTCTGGATTGTTATAAAAACAAGAACCTCCAAGCAAAAATCAGTTAGTCACTTGGTGAGAACTCAGTCAATTGGTAACAACTCAGTTAATGACAAATCGAGTTAGAGAGAGCGACAATCAGTTAGTGAAACGGACCACTAGAATCATGGCCACAAGCAGGCAGTCAGCGACTATGCGAGCCTTCGTCCTACACTCTCTCACTTTAACTAGCTTACTTAATTTTCTCTTACAACATCACTCTATTTCTCTCTGTAGTTACTACTACACAATGACGAGAACACAAACACAAACTATACAAAGAAAATGTACACCTAACTTTACTTCGCATGCTTTAAGATTTCATCACCTGCCAGTCGAGGCAAGGTATTGCATAAAGTAACGGTAAAATAAATATTTTCTTCACAACTTCAATCGTTGCTCTTTCCTCTTTACATAATGGCAATCAACGAAGAATCAATCCTTACAAAATGGTTATGACGCCGACATTCCTATTATGTATCGACTACCGTTTATCATATTATTGTGCACCAAATTAATTCGAACCGTTACTATTTAATTTCTGCTGTTGCACATTTCAAGGCATCGATTACAAGCTGGTGATCCCGACGTTGCACCATAACAGACTTCGTTACATATGTACATAAAACATAATGTATAATATGTGAGTGTGTATGTGTCTTTTTGTGTTTGTGTTTGTCCCTACCATTATCACCACAATCACCGCTTGGTTTGTTTTCAAATGTTACCCAAACGAGAAGTCTTACTCAGATACAATTCAGGTGTTACTGTTCAATGTCTTTTATCTGGTGAAGAATATCCGAGTAGAAAATTAGTATCTTTTATAATCTGGCGTTGCGTGTACAATTAATCTTATTGTAAAGGACATCCGGATACAAATGACAATAGAACCTTCGTCTGTAAATAAGATATGAATAGTCTTTTAGCACCCAAATAAAAGTTGAGTAATACAAAAAAGGTCATCGGGTTGTTTTGAATTATAGAGGTTAAATTGGGTCAACCTTTATTTTCATACAAATTATTGTTGCCTCATATTTTACAGTTTGCCAACATTTCTGCCTTATGTAAAGTAAAACAACAACAACAACAACAACAACAATGATAATAATAATAATAATAATAATAATAATAATAATAATAATAATAATAATAATAATGATAATAATAATAATGATGATGATGATGATGATGATGATTTTATTTATTTGCTACAAGAGCGAAAGATGAGGGAGACAATACAAAGACAGACATAAAGTGTGGGTTTTAGATATA
>NC_068983.1:119776435-119778018 GCF_001194135.2 Octopus bimaculoides | reverse complement strand
AAATAACGTGACAATGCTTGAAATCCTTCTTCCTCAGTGATGACAAATGACAAGTACAAGAGACATTCTTTTGATTAGGTTCAAGGTCAAAGTTAGCAGCGAGACGGTATATTCTTTTGAGTTCACTTGATATATTACTGGCACTTATTTATTTGGAGCCTCTGCTCGGTCGCTTGATCTAGAAATAGCAACCAATTCTTTCTGAAATCAAATCCTACCTTCTTAATTAAAGAAGGACAAATTGGATGATGTAGTCACAAATACACTCTCTGCAAAAAAACAGCAACAAAAAAAAAAACAACAACCTTAGGATCACAACTGTTGCCCCTTTGATCATAAATCTACTGGATCAAAGTTGATCAGGAGCAAAACAGCAAAACCATCAACGCCTCCACCGCCGCCAACAACTACAACAAAAACAATCACCACCACCAAAATTATTTATTGATCTTGAAACGGAGGAGAGTCAAAAATTTCAGCCATCAAAATTTTACTGAGATACGAAACTAAGTTCGGTATAGCGAGGAAAGCCACCAGTCCCATAAATGCGACCGTAGACAGGAACCTTCAACTGAGAGAAGGCAGTTTGCACTTCGTAGATATGTGTAGGGCTCCTTGGTTGTCCCTACATAGCCGTCGCTTTATTGCTGCCATTTCACTGTATTGTACAGTTATTTCAAACATTTTTTTCTCATATTCAGCAGGGTTGTATTAGATAATGTAATCCAGATGAACAATGCCTTAAAAACAAATATGCTGGTTTAAACTTAAAATGTGTGACTGTGACTTGTGCAAAAGGGAATGATGGCAGTACTTTTTTTTTCTCACTGTTGTTGGTGTTGTTTCGAAAATGTGTGTTTGTAAATAGTATTGTTTGATTCTATTTCTGTGAAAACCTTTTCGTAGATATTTTAATGGTTTTTAGTTCGACTAAGCCATGGGTCACCAAACTACGGCCCGCGGGCCGGATCCGGCACGCCGTCGTATGCTGAAAAAAAAATGAACATGCTTTTATACTGCTTCTTACAGTTTCTTACGGAAACAAATGATAACATGCCAACTGAATTGACTTGCAAGCTAATACCTTGTTGAAAGAGAAGCACAGAGAAGGAAAACTCATTGAATTTTATCGCTGCTTGCCTGCTGATGAGTTTTCAAAATTTTTTGAAACAACTTATGTTTGTGAGCAAACTTTTTCAAAAATGAAGTGTGTGAAATTAATACATTGAACAAAGCTCACTGATGAACATTTGAAACCAATTCTTATGGTTGGCCGCAGCAATCATAAAGCAAATGTTGATGATATTTTGGAAGCAAAACGCCAGTTTCACAAATCTCATTAACTTTTGTGCTTCTTACTTTTTATGCAATTCAGCTACGTGCGCACTTTTTCTAAAAATTCTAACTTGGTAATATCTTGGTTTTATTAAAATATGTTGTTTTTATTATTTTGTGTATTTTATGTATTGATAAATAAATAGGATAACTGTCTTTATTTTTTGTGTACATTCAGTGTATTCTATATTGTGCTGAATTGAATAAAATATTTATCCGGCCCGCGCTTGGCATTCTTTTAGCTATGT
>NC_068983.1:119773388-119776202 GCF_001194135.2 Octopus bimaculoides | reverse complement strand
AGCTGCTACATACCTGTAATCAGAAGGGGTAGTCAAAAATAAGATATTTTTAATCTAATATTTCCTTATCACGACTGAAATGGACTTAAACAACATCAACAATATCATCTAACAACAGTAATCTTGGGGAGGTAGTGAAGAACTTACTACGTGTTTGTTCGACCTATTATAATGGGTTCAAATTTTGTCACAAGTGCAGCCATTTTGGGGGAGGGGATGAGTCGATTACATCGACCCCTGTGTCTCTCTGGTACTTAATTTATCGACTCTGAAAGGATGAAAGGCAAAGTCTACCTCGGCGAAATTTTAACTCAGAATGTAGCGGCGGGCGAAATACCGCTAAGCATTTAACCCGGTGTGCTAACGGTTCTGTCTGCTCGCCACCTTCGTTCGACCTATTATAACAGGCATCACGATCTTTAACTAACATCCTACCGCCTTTAAAATGGTTAAATAAAGTAATACTGAAAATAATATGCCAGAAAATAAAACAAATTGGTCAAAGTTTGAATGTCAGTCGATATAGATTGGATATACACAATTATTTCTTCTTCCATGTATGAACATCACCAGAAAGACACGCTACCCTGCTAGAAACGAGCTCTAACACCCCTATAAAGATGCTTACGAATATACAGAAACATAACTATACAAAATTTCACACCTTACAGAAACAGTAACAAAAAAAACTTTTGCAAACTGCTGGTTCATTATAATACAATTAAAAAGAAAAACAATATTGTGTAACAAGATTCGAAACCGAATCGACGAATTGCTAATTTAAAATCATGGTCTAGTCACAGCATTTTCATGTGAGCCGCCGAGTTATTGACCAATCAGCACTCAGGTATTATATGATAGATCTTTCTAGAAAGCTGTAGAACGTCCCTACCAAGACTTATAACTAAGCATATTTTTAGCGCCAACTTCAAAGAGTGTCGAGGATGTTTGGGTGATAATGCGTTTCCACTTTTGTCAGGCATATCCGTACAGTGACCGGCCAATTCATTTCACGCATCTCATCTCTTACTTCATAGTGTGGCAGCCTGAAACTCAACACCACATACTCTCTTGATGTTTTTAATAGTTGTTATCAGACTCTTACTCAACCTTGATATGCCCTTATATTTGACCGATATGGATCCAACTGACTTGGCAGCTTAATTACAGAGCCTTTTTAATCAACAATTTGTAAAAGCTACAGAATTGTTCTTTCCAGTATGTAAACCTTGTTGCGGAAATTTCTAATTCATGACTAACTTGAAAATCATTTGTGCGATAAAATAAAATTCTGTCTCAGCGAGGTGTTGTTATTCATTACACACAGACACCAAAATACCTTGCGACAGTTGTAAAACAATTGTAAAACTTAATCGTTTTTTTATTTGTTCATAAAACTACACTAAAATATTACGGGTCAAACAAACATTTTTATAAACTAAAAGATTTTATCTTTGGTTCATGACTTTCACGACATTCACGTAGCAATATTTCAGGCAACATTTTTAGTACCTCAACACAGAACACTGTACATCCCTAATAATATTCAGATCAGATTAGGCAGATCCTATCACAACGGTGGAGACCCCATAATACAAGTTTTAGAATCTTGCATTCGCAAACTTATAGAAGATGACTGTAACAGAAATGCTGGCTTCTAAAATAGAAATCAACTATACAAAATCCATGGTATAATAATATATATATACAACCACTGCCTCACAAATTGTCCTACCATATTGCGCAAACCAAATACAATACTTTAATTCTCAAATACTGTCATTTAGAAAGAGCTCAATGCCTTTGTTCTCAAATAATAACCATAACGCAAACGTAACATAATAATAGCATCACAATTAAATTCAAATCTTAAAAATCATCGCAAACGTATGCACTCTAATTCACCAAGCCACCTACAACAACCCTACCCTAGACATCGCCACCTATTAACTAATATCATAACAATCAAAAAGAAGCCAGTGGAACGAGTTCCACCAAGAAAGAGAATCATCAACAGTCAACAGTATAAACGTTGAAGTATATAGATTCAACAAAATGATAATAAATACATCTAGAAAATGTATCCCAGAAGACAACATACAAAATATAGTCATATAGGCAATCTTTTAGGGGTTTTATCTTCTATCTGAAATAATAGAGCCTTTTCTAGTGTTTCCATAATTAGTACGTATGTACGATATGTGTTTAACTTGCGGAAGAAGCTGCAGTTATACTGGTTCTGATTTTATTTCATTAGTTTCTTTTAGTTATTCTAACAGCTGTTTGTGTTAAACGAGTTTCTAACGAGCCTTTCCCACTTTGAAGATGATTAAATTTCTTAATATGTAAGGCAGGTCTGAAAGGGTTCCCAACAGTTATTAGCAGTAGTGGTAGAGTGTTTATGACAAATATGTATGTATGCATGTATATATGTGAGGTAATAGTTTCATTAATAGAAATAGAAATATTTCTAAGTCTCTCTAAAGGAGACTACAGCAGCGGTACTGGATATTGATATTTATCGCCAAGCTAACATGACAGTCCAGAAAAATAGGAGGAATGCTGCTGTTGATTAGCTCCAAGAGGCCATCACTTCTAGCTAGCTATGTGACACACGAACCTGTGTCCATTATAACCTTCGAACAGGGGTGTTAGCCGCTTCCCCTTGCTGGTCTGACATCTACAGACTAGTTTCGGGGTATTTGCCCTTTATCAATGTAGAGCAGCCGAACCGAGCAGGTGTCGCTACTGACCGTCTGTTCGAATGATTATTTACCTAAATTCAGTGGAATACATCCACTGGTTTTCAAAAAT
>NC_068983.1:119770547-119773378 GCF_001194135.2 Octopus bimaculoides | reverse complement strand
ACCGTCTGTTCGAATGATTATTTACCTAAATTCAGTGGAATACATCCACTGGTTTTCAAAAATAGAAATATTAATATTTCTAAGTCTCTCTAAAGGAGACTACGGCAGCGGTACTGGTTCGTGTGTCACACAGGTTCGTGTGTCACAAAGCTAGCTAGAGGCGATGGCCTCTTGGGGATAATCAACGGCAGCATTCGTTTTTTTTTCTTTTCTGGACTGCCATGTTAGCTTGGAGATAACTATTAATATCCAGTACCGCTGTTGTAGTCTCCTTTAGAGAGACTTACAAATATTAATATTTCTATTTTTGAAAACCAGTGGATGTATTCCACTGAATTTAGGTAAATAATCCTTCGTACAGACGGTCAGTAGCGACATCTGCTCTACATTGATAAAGGGCAAATACCCTGAAACTAGTCTGTAGATGCCAGACAGGCAAAGGGAAGCGGTTGACCTCCCCTGTTCGAAGGTTGTAATGGACACAGGTTCGTGTGTCACATAGCTAGCAAGAGGCGATGACCTCTTGGAGCTAATCAACGGCAGCATTCGTCTTATTTTTCTGAACTGCCATGTTAGCTTGGCGATAACTATTAATAATAGCTACCACTGTCTTTTACCTTGTTTCTATTAAACTAAAGAATTTACTTGCACACACACACACACACACACACACATACACACACACACGCACACACGTACGTATCTATTTATTCAAACATACACTCGCACTTTCCATTCTCATGAATGCGTTTCCTTTCATGCTACTCCGCTTATGAAACCTACAATCACGCTCATATATTAATACTTTTTTTCTTTTTTATACCCATTCATTTGGAAATATGAGCTTATAGGATAAACTTACAGGATTTGTTCGTACATACTAATCGAGATATATCCATTCGCGTATAATACTACTTTAACACTTATTCTATAATTAAGGCGACGAGCTGGCAGAATCATTAGCGCGCCGGGCGAAATGCTTAGCAGCATTTATGTCTGAGTTCAAATTTCGTTGCGGTCGACTTTGTCTTTCATCTCTTACGGGGGGGTCGAAAAAATAAGTACCAGCTGAGCTCTCGGGTCGATAAAATATGTACCAGCTGAACAATGGCGTCGATGTGATCTTTAGGTGTTTTCGCTCAATAAACACTCACAACGCCCGGTCTGGGAATCGAAACCGCCATCCTACGAGCGCGAGTCCGCTGCCCTAACCACTGGGCCATTGGGCCTCCACACCAGAGTGTTAAGTTAGCATCTAATTGATTAAATGGTCTTCTTCTTTGTCCTTTAGTGGCAATGTAATAAGTTTCTTTTATAACCATGTGGTTTTGAGTTCAGTCCCACTGCGCGGCACAAGGGGCGAATGTCTTCCACTATACCCTCGGTCCTATCAAAGCCATGTGAGTGAATTTGGTAGACGGAAACTGAAAGAAGTCCAGCATATATGAATGAATCTATATATATGCATGTATGTGAGTGTGTCTTGTGTTTGTGTTTGTCCCCATCCCTACTCACGCTTGACAATCGGTGTTGGTTTGTTAATGTTCCTGCAACTTAGCAGTTCGGCAAAAAAAAATTCCAATAGAATAAGTATCAGATTTAAAAAAATAAGTACTGGGGACGATTTGTTCGACTAAATCTTTCAAGATGGTGCCCACAGTATAGCTGTACCCAATGAATGAAACAGATAAAAGATGAAAAAATATGCAGAGAGGCTTCTGTGAAATGTCTTTCGGTGAAAAAACAGCATCGAGACGAAAAAACTGAGAACTACAGAGTAAGACATTGATTTTGACCCCTTCGTCCCATTAAAGCAGCAGGAAATTCCTTGCACACCCAATCAAAATGTATACACTGCCTCATACGCAAATAACATCACGTTCACATCCGCCCACTCCTCTACAGAAACTCGATTTCCTAGTAAGTCTTAAACAAGTAACGACTGACTACACCGTTTACCTCTGCTGTCGCCGATAATGATAAGGTAATATGCTGCTACTGCTGCTGCTACTGCTGCTGCTACTGCTGCTGCTGCTGATGATGATGATGATGAGGAGGAGGAGTAGGAGTAAGGGGACGGTGTTAGTTTTCATTGTAGTATTTATGCTGTTTAGCCCCAGGTCTTCTCTGATCAAGCAGACCTGTATTCAAAATCATTTTTGCCATTTCCAATCACGTCATATTACTTGTGAGTATATTGTCGAATGAGTCCATTCCATTGTTACAGGGCAACAGGGTGTGATTTGAGGAGCTATGTCTAGCAAGGCGAATGACTTGTTTGCTTCCTTGTTGGCTTGTAGTGATGGTATTGGAGCGTGACTCATGATGATGATGATGATGATGATATTGATGATGACGACGACGACGATAATGAAGATCGTGATAACGATATCGATGATGAGGATCGTCATTATCATCATGAACATCACCCCCATCAAGTCCTCGTTTGCGTCGTCGTCGTCGTCATCATCATCATCAGCATCATCATCATCAACGTCATTATCATGCCATTATCATTACCATTATCATAGTCACCACTACATCCACAATCCTCATCATCTACACCCCCCCTTCACTAACAGCAGCAGGTGAAAAACCCTATAATTGATATCAACAATAGGCGCAGGCGTGGCTGTGTGCAAAGAAGTTTGCTTCCCAACAACATGGTTCCGGGTTTAGTCCCACTGCGTGGCACCTTATGCAAATGTCTTCTACTATCGCCTCGAGCCGACCAAAGCCTTGTGAGTAGATTTGGTAGACGGAAACTGAAAGAAGAACGTCGTGAACTACACACACACACACACACACACACACACACACACACACACACA
>NC_068983.1:119759406-119765944 GCF_001194135.2 Octopus bimaculoides | reverse complement strand
ATATATATATATATATATATATATATATATATATATATATACATACACACACACACACACACACACGCACGCACATACACACATTCACACATACACACGCACATGCACATACACACACATAATCCAAATAAAAAAATTAAGAATGAATTTTGTACATCTTTACTATTAGTTACAAATGTTTCGACATTATTCGGTTTTCAATGTCATTGCAGTTCATCAGATTTACATCAAAAGGTATACCTTCAACATTTTAGTGCGTTATATTGTAAGAGTGCACCTATTGTTGCAAATCGGATGATCCTCTCCAATGCAATCAGCTGCAAATTTTTTGTAACTTTTCAAATGAATTCATTTATAAGCAATGCCGTTAAAACGAGGTGATATCGAAACATTTATAACTAAGTTCATTCTTCTTTTGATTTGGATTATATATTTCTCTAGATAAGACCCACACTTAGTGTGATGTGTTTGGAATTTCTGTATCAGCGGACTTTCAATTTTCCTCGAGATTGCAGTTCGAAAATATAGGTACCTAGGAGCTTTGGGTCACTGCTGCATTGGAAATACACAGACATTCCTTAAGTTAATTCGTTACAGACATTCGTCGGTATAATGACTTCCCGATCTGCTTGTTAATGTCATTTATATTTTATTTTGCTAAAGTTCGCTAAAGTCCAACTCCCTCCTATTTCTCATCTATAGTCGCTGAATATGCTGTTGGTCCAATTTTGGTTGTCCTGTGTTAAGTCGTCATTCTGTTTACTTTGTAAAGAACAATGAAAGAGACCAACAAAGGATATGAACGTCTGAAAATAACCTGAACATAAAAGGATATAAATGACAATAAGCAAACAAAAATCTCTAGCGAAACAGGATATGGTTTATTAAAAAAGCAGTATAAACTTATTCAACAGACGATAATTGGTAGGAAGGCTTCTGGAAATGCTATCTATAAACATTTTTTTTCACAAAGAATGTCCTCAAAAACAGTATACAGATAAATATTAACGAAACCTGCATATCAATGAAAACGTTATTCAGGACAAACACCAAATTTGGAAATGAAAAGACGACGACTGATTATAAATAATATATGTTAGTGTATGAGAGTAATACACACAGTTGTAAGAATACAGCTGTTATTGGTTTATGTAGTGTTTTGTGGAGGAAGTAAAGCTACTATGGAACTAAATAAAATAAAATTAAAAAAAGAACTCTTGCTTTCTCGTGAAGGAAAGTTTCCTCTACGAGAAAGGAAGACTTATCGCAGTCAATCTGATGAGTTATTTGACTTTAAGTCCTAAAGCAGGGCTGGCCAACTTGAGGCCCGCTTCATACTTTCTTGAAGTATTGGGATCTTGGCATTCGTTACTGTTTCCAATTACCTTAAAAAAAATTTTTTAATGTATTGTATGGATGTAATTTTTGACGTTGAATCCGAATCAGAAAAATTTTGCAAAAATTTTACAAGTGTTCAAAGTTCGATCATTTTCAGAATTTTCAGTCAATCAGAAAACAGCGCGTTCGTTGCTTCTGCCATCATCATGGTGGGGTGGGCCATCGACATATCAAAACATTAAACTAGCTACAGTAAACTGAAAAACATAAAAACATTCGCGAGCAAATTAAGTATTTAAAAGCTACGAACAAACCAACAGGAGTTGCTAGAAATAACAGTTAAGACATTAAAATATACACGAGCAAAGTGAAAACAGTGAAAAACATTCGCGAGCAAATTAAATATTTAAAAGCTGCGAAACAGTCAAAACATTGCCTAAAACAGACCTTTATTAGTTAAAAAATTTCAACAATGAAAGTTTGCAATACACTCTAGGATTTTATAAAATAAATTATCTTTCTCATATCTACTTCTCAACATAAATACACAAATATAAGAGTCAACCATGGAACGGTGTATCCCACACCGGCGTTTGTTTCCACGCTTTAAAGATGCCTAGGTACTCTCAATCTGCTGATTACACTCAATTTGGTGGTTACACTCCTTATGCTCATGCGCAGCATCTTTGGTTACTATGGAAACAGAGTTATTCGCCACGTGATATGTAAAATACTCGCTTCTGATTGACTAAGATACCCACATTTTGCAAATTTTAACGGCTAATAACTTTATAATTATGGATTTATAGGGAAATTGAATTTCATTTCCATAATTAGTATGCAAAACTTAATCCATATACGAAATTTGAAAACAACTGGAACAAAATTGTAAACAGTAACGAAAACCACAAAGATCCAAATATTGTATTTAATTTCAAAATAAATTTGTTTGTGTAAAACATTTGTTTTAAAATAGACTTAAAATTTATAATTGGCAATATAGCAATAACCTACAATCTTATAATTTTAGACAAAGGAAACATGAAAAATTCTTGATTCTGTAATTTGATTATTTGACTATTAGTGCATAAGGTATACAAGCGGCTCCCAAAAAACTTTCTGTGATTAAAATGACCTGCAATGTAATTCGAGTTGGCCAGGCCCGTCCTAGAGGTTTCGATTGATGAAAATCCTATTTAAGTGACACCGTCATGCGTAATCAGTTGTACGCTGTTGCTACATAGACATTGTTTCTACGTTGAGCTCGTTAGTTTTTTTGACCGATATTGTTACTGTTATGTTTCTAAAAACCCTCCAGCACAAAGAGTTGCTGTTATGAGGAGCAATATTTTTTAAGTCACCATCGACGCTGCTGATCGCTCGACCAGATAGAAATATCAGTCAAATTTCCTTCACCTTAAATACTCTCTCCTGTCTTGAAAAGTGAGGGACACAATGAATACTGTAGTCATTGATTTTTAACATAGCCAGAAGCCTATAAACGCTTGTCAGAAGGACGGAATGGCTGTGGTTAGAATGCCTTCGATCATAAGACTTGCCCTGTTAAGTCTGACTTGGGACTAAAAAACAACAAAAGCATCTTCAGAGAGAGAGAGAGAGAGAGAGAGAGAGAGAGAGAGAGAGAGAGAGAGAGAGAGAGAGAGAGAGAGAAAGATAGAGAGAGAGAGAGACAAAGAGAGAGAGAGAGAGAGAGAGATGAAGTGAGAGGTCAACAATGCATGATGAGGGATAGTTGGAGGATTGTTAGTGACTGAAGAGATCGGAGAGTGGCAAAGACACAGATAATCCTTAAAGGAATGAAGAGATTCTTTGAATCAGAGTAACTAGATGTCTCTGTTGTTGTGGGAGTTGTTGGCACTCCGTCGCTTACGACGTCGAGGGTTCCAGTTGATCCGATCAACGGAACAGCCTGCTCGTGAAATTAACGTGCAAGTGGCTGAGCACTCCACAGACACGTCTACCCTTAACGTAGTTCTCGGGGATATTCAGCGTGACACAGTGTGACAATGCTGACCCTTTGGATTACAGGCACAACAGAAACAGGAAGTAAGAGTGAGAGAAAGTTGTAGTGAAAGAGTACAGCAGGTTTCGCCACTATCCCCTGCTGGAGCCTCGTGGAGCCTTAGGTGCTTTCGCTCAATAAACACTCACAATGCCCGGTCTGGGAATCGAAACCGCGATCCTATGACCGCGTGTCCGCTGCCCTAACCACTGGGCCATTGCACCTCCACTGTTGTGGGAGTAGATTCCACATAAAGGTATACATTATAAATATAATGAATGGTTAGGGTCTGAGAAAGAAATAACATGTATGGTGTTCATTTTATTCATTAGTAAATCGTTGATAGTGGCACGGATGGAGTGAATTTCACAGATATTAATATAGAGGGCAGAGAATTGTTTAACAGATTTTTGTCCCCTTTCATATTCAATATTCAGCTAATCCTCTTAGCTGAACATTGATTTCTAACATAGGCAGAAGTCTATAAATTTTGAAGGAGGGGAAAGACGGTTATATAGATTCCTAGTATTTGAATGGTATCCATTTTATTGAGTTTAGAAAGATGAAAACAAGGATTTGAACGTAAAGGGATGTAATAAATAAAAAGGATCTTGTCCTATACTATCGATTTAGGCAAAACCTTCACTCGCCGAAATTGGCAGGGAACTCGATAATTAGTTTTAATTAGTTTTAAAATACCGACTCTCAAAAGAATTTAACTTAGACTACACATACGCAACTCGGAGAAGGGGGACGTGGGGTTAAGACGTTAGGATGAATCCCCGGGTTACGTATTTGTATTTAATATATATATGGCTGTGTGATAAGAACCTTGATTCTCAATCACATGGTTCCGAGTTCAGTTCCACTGCGTGGCACCTTAGGCAAGTGATTTCTACTATAGCCTCGGGGCGATCAAAGCCTTGTGAATGGATTTGGTACACTGGGTTTCTCGCTCATAAGATGTTTAGCCTTAAGGCGTATCTTCACACCCCAAACACCGCTGGCCTAAGACCTCTTCAAAATAGAGGGTCTTTTTTGCCATTGGCTATCGAGCTTCGGCCGCACCGCGATCTTGCGGTCACCAAAGAACCACGAAGGTAAACGATTGTCTCCCTTCGGCGTTGGCTATTGGCTTCCGGCTGTCGCGTCGCCTTGCGGATTCCAAAAGCCAGCAGGAATCTTCTAAAATGCAAACATGGCCCGAAAATCTCTGTCCTGGAGTTGAGGATGCTCCCTGGAACGAGCGAGTCTTTTAAGCTTGTAGACGACTGTGCGACCAAGGAGATGGTGACGAAGGAACGGCTTTCTTTTTGCGCGTCGCACAGTCGGCACAAATATAAGAAAAAAACAAAAGATGGAATGAGTTAAGTGCCAACAAGGAAAGAAAGAGACTCAACCGGTAAAGATATATAAAAGTAAGGTTTATTGGTTGTCAACTAAAATGTCTGTGTGAGTAAATGCGGCATAATAAAACACAATATAAGACAGGCCGTCGTGTAAACAAGAGTGTGTGTATACAAATGTGTGTGAATGCGAGAGATACAAAGCATAGAAAAGTCTATGAATAAGGACGTTAAAAGACCAAACACAAGGATAAGGATATGAAATACCAGTTCGTATTCATGGTACACAATGGTAAAGGTTCTGTACAAGAGGTCGTGGCGGAATAGCGGAGCCTGGAGAAAAGATACATGTCGCCCGAGAAGTAGAGCCTACGATGCTGCGACCGGTTACTTGGTACAGAGAGTCTCGCTGTTTTTCGTGGTGAAGCAATTCACACAAACAGTGTTGAAAGAAAGCTATGCGGGTGCTGTTGGTGGTGTGTACATAGAGACGTCAGTGTAGACGCTGTCGACGAAGAAGCTGATAGTGGCGTCGAAGATGGAGTTGCAGCAAGGTGTTGAAGTGTTGTCGCTGGAACTGGCTGGTGCTGTGGTCAACGACTAGACCTCAGAAGGTCTAGAGTCGCGACAAACTTTAGTGCAAACAGGCAAGCTATTTAAGAGGAAAAATCGGCTCAAGCAGGGGTTTCAGAAAACCTGTTCCACGTGACCTTATCAGAAGGCTGCGATTGGTTGGTATGCACCCTGGCGCGAAATAGAACTACAGACAAAAGTGCGCCAATACCAACCAATCGGAGTGGTGGACACAACAGGCCAAAGATGCGGCCGAAAGCTAGATATTACCCGCTACGTCTGCATTCGCATGTCTATAACTGAGAGAGAAGCTTCGCTACAGGCTTCTCGTGCGTTCGGCAGTGCATAATTTGCAACGTTTCGTCTCGTTGATGCAGGGACCTGGGTTCTCAGTATTTTCCATGCGATCATGTATGGTATCCCATCGTCTCTTAGTTACCAGATATAGCTGGCCAGCGATGTCACGTATCTCCTTTCCAGGACTCTGAAGGAGGACAAGTGGTTGGAAAGACGCTGTTTGAGAGAATTGCCAGTGCATCTCACGTATTTCTGTGTGCGCGTGATGTCGTTGCGCCTGTTGATGCAGCACTTACAGCAGCACCCACAACAGCAATAGGCGTACCGACATCATGCACCCACAGAAATATGTGGGATGAACTAGGAATTCTCTCAAACAACGTCTTTCCAATCATTTGTCCTCCTTCAGACCGATAGAATAAAACAATTAGGCTTACAAAGGATAAGTCCTGGGGTCGATTCGTTCAACTAAAAGTGGTGCTCCAGCTTAGCCGCAGTCAAATGACTGAAAGAAGTAAGAGAATAAAAGAAAGAATATATACACATTGGTTTCAAATTTTGTCACAAGGCAAAGTCGACCCCGGTGGCGTTTGAACCCAGAACGTGAAGATAGATGAGATGCCGCTAAACATTTCGCCTGGCGTGCTAACAATCTTTCCAGCTCGCCTTATGTGTGTGTGTGTGTGTGTGTGTGTGTGTATACATACATACATATTTAAAGGTAGTTATGGCCAATTGATAGAGTTACCCAGGGTTTCGCGTCCACAAAGTGCTTGGTTTTACATACGTCTCGTCAGAACCTAGAGACGTATGTAAAGCCAAGTGCTTTATGGATGCGAAACCCTGGGTAACTCTATGAACCGGTCATAACTATCTTCATCTAAATACTCTACTGCCCTATAACTTAGAATGCGGTTCTCCTCCAGATTTATGATTTACTGACGATATATGTATATATATA
>NC_068983.1:119757264-119759006 GCF_001194135.2 Octopus bimaculoides | reverse complement strand
ATACGTGTACGTGCAAAAATAAATTACTTACTGACGGATCCATGTTAATAATTGGGGATACCCACGGTCTAAAACCTAGCTACGCCCTTATTTAACTTGTTAAATTAAAAAGTATCCAATGGGTGTCAGTAAGTTTGCCTGCTGAGAAGGTTGGGGAAAATGCTGGCGTTTCGGGCTTTGTCACCGACAAGCACCCTTGGATTCATGCCCGTTGCTAAGTGGTTGCACTGGACGGCACTGCCTCCTCACTATTTGATTGTGGACCCTCGGATTCACAGTGGCATACTTATTTCGAAAATCCACTTTAGCCTTATTCAAATTAGTGCTCACTCAGAACCTTCTGAAGCTACCCCGGACATTAAAGTCAGGCGAAGGGTCTGCCTGGATAAATTATTATCATTATTTCTGTCACAGACCTTTATTAGTTTATTTAGATTCTAGGTTTTACTCCTACATTTGTTTGTTGACATTTAATTAATTGTCAACTCAGTCCTAATTATTTTAGATTTGTATTTCGTCTCGCAGCTTGACAGAAGCAAAAGAATTTATATCAAGGAGATCCGACATATTTATTGACCGAATCTCGGTGTTAACATGTAAAATATATCAACGTTGAATTGTTTATTCCACTATGACGTCACTAGCGCGCGTTAGGAGTAAACTAAGGCAAATAATCACATATATCTATTCAGTAATGTGCAAGAAGAGTAACCAAATATAGTAATACAGTTTGTGTTCATAACCGATTATATATATTAAAAAAAAACTCTTTCACTTCCCTGTTTCTTTCTCTCACTCTTTTCTTTCTTCTGTCTCTCTCTCTATCTCTATCTCTCTGTCTCTGTGTAGAGTTTTAAAAGGAGAATTATTTGTTTGAACAAAATTAATTAGATTGTGACTGCATAGCCTGGAGAAGAAAACAAGTTTACATACTTTATAAGAGGAAGAAGTTTTCAGTGGTGTCCAACAGTTTAACTATCTCATAAGACATATTCATCTCTATCATTATCAACATCATCATCGTCACCATTCTCGTCACTGACTCCATAGTTTTATGAGAAGCATACGTTATATACATGTACTGCAACTGTTTATTGTTGCACCATGCCCGTCACTAAAGGGGTGCATTGGACGGCACTGTCCTCCACGCCTCACTATTCAATGGTGCATCCTCAGATTTACAGTGTAACACTTATTTCGAAACTCCATTTTAGCATTATTACAAATCAGTGAATATTCTGAAGCACATCCAGGCGAAGGGCCTGTGTTACACAACATACATACATACTATATACATGCATTAGAACACTATAGCTTCACGCAATATAACACGACATGTGCACTGGATCTCATAATGGCTTTCTCTCTTTCTCTCTCTCTCCACACACACGTTCACATATATATATATATATACATTTTCTTTCTTTTTTATTCTTTTACTTGTTTCAGTCATTTTGACTGCGGCCATGGTGGAGCACCACCTTTGGTCGAACAAATCGACCCCAGGATATTCATTGTAAGCCTAGTACTTATTCTATCGGTCTCTTTTACCGAACCGCTAGCTTACGAGGACGTAATACAAGCGATGGTGGGTAACAAACATAGACACACAAATACACACACACACACATATATATATATATATATATATATATATATATAATACACACACACACACACACACACATATATGTATGTATGTGTTTGTGTGTGTACCACCTGTCCTCGTCTGTTGTTGTTTT
>NC_068983.1:119748777-119756922 GCF_001194135.2 Octopus bimaculoides | reverse complement strand
GTTTAGGTCCCCGTAACTTAGCGGTTCGGCAAAAGACCCGATAGAATAAGTACTAGGCATCCAAAGAATAAGCCCTGGGGTCGATTTGCTCGACTAAAGGCGGTGCTCCAGCATGGCCGCAGTCAAATGACTGAAACAAGTAAAAGAGTAAAAGAGTATTGGTTCTCTCTATGGTTATACAAATATAGAGAATACACCTGTGCACATGCATTTATTGTTTATTGAAACCTTTATGCTTATGCATCAATGCAGTATTGACGTACAGGGTTTATTTTAGTGCTTGCGCGCGCGCGCGCAGATACATACATTAGCGCGCGCGTGTGAGTGTGTGTGTGTGTGTGTGTGTGTGTGTGTGTGTGTTTGTGTGTGTGTGTGTTTGTGTGTATGTGTGTGTGTGTGTGTGTATTATGCACTATTCTGATTGTTTAACAAACAACTTTGTAAAACCTTGTATACAGGTTTCGAAAAAGCAGATATTAAAAGCATTGCAATATTTCAAAGTAATATACCGAGTTTTTGGGTGTGTGAAAAAATATTATTGGCATGGGAGAAAATATAATAAGTTTCTATGAATAAATGCAATGATATTTGTATTATGAGAAAACAGGAGACAAACAGATGTTGATTAACGATGGAACTTACTAGATAGGAAGAGCGAGGCTATTTTAATAACGGCATAGTTACAGCTTAACGGTTGACCAAAACCTAAAAATTGAAATTACTTTGTAAATCTCAGTCAGTTTTAGTCTAACATGACCGAGGACTAAGTCCGAAGGCTTGAAAACAGCTTTCAATGTCCAGCAACGAGGATGTATTACGCTTAATTCTTATATGGGATGATGTAATGCTGTGATGTAGTGTAGAGCCTTATTGTATTTAGTGTATGCTATATATTGGAACTGTTGTGGAGGTTGGCAACATAATTTGGTCAATGTATGATAGCTTTGAATATCTTGACTTCTCAGTACGTACTATAGATAACTAACAAGGCAACACGATGCTTGAAGTGGTGGAAAAGTCACACACACACAGACACACACACACACACACACACACACACACACACACACACACACACACACACACACACACACACACACACACAGAGGGTGCGTCAGTCTTTTTGAGGACACCTCTTTTAAGAACTCTAACTTTCTTGTAACTTATTTTCTTAACTTGCTTTTCAGATAAATAATGTTAGACAGCAGGTTGACTTAGCAATGAATAAGAGGTTAATTAAGAGTTGGGCTTTACCAATTAAGGAAGTATATTTAGATGTGTGCAAGTAAGAAGGTTTGAAACGTATAGATGCATGTTTTACATAAAGGCAACGATAAAAATCAGAAGGTAATGCTTTTGGTTAACAAAAGCTATTTATTCCTTGCTCACACGTGAAGTAGCTGGCACAACAGAGATAAGCGTACAAGACAATAGGGTGTAGAAGGCATGAGTTAATTCCTTAATGCACATCAAGGTAGTTAGCTCCGGTATTTGGCTGTAAATTTAAAATATCCAATAAGTTTTGAAGCGGTAGCGAGGCGTGGTAGAAATCACATAGTGTGTCGTGCTAGACAAGTCACAAGCTCGTCGATAGATTAGTTTCTACATCTGAATGGGATAAAGCAAAACAGCGACGAAAGGGAACTAGATGTTAACGTTTCGACATTAAAGACAGCGACTGGATAAAACGCTTTTGAAAAGCGCGCGCTATTACTCTGGGCGAAAGTCGTCATGTGTATTCTTCCGCTGCTAACTTTTAAAGAGCGGTGGAACGCAGCACCAGTGTGCTGCTACGCTGGGGTGAAGTAATTCGACAGCCCTGCTAATGCTACAGGCACACTGTAACCGTTGCCTTAAAAGTTCGGCATAAAGATACAAAGATAGCTAGCTTCCTGAAATTTGTCCGATCCTTCGTTGTCAAAGTTCGAAAGGATCTGGAAGCTGCTTACGGGGATTCAACATTACCAGCTGAAGGCAAACGCCTGCACAGGGTCCTAATACCATCAGAACACATAACTTGGTACAAGAAGTCTAAGAAATAATCGATAAAAACAATTGCAATCAAAACCATTGCAAAGACCTCAAGTTTTCAGAATGCACCATCAGAAGAGTTGTGCATGATAACATCTGGTACAAGTGGTATGTGTGGTGGAGGGATCAGTTTATATTGAATGCGACAAGACAGAATCGTTCTATCCGTGCAAAGTGCTTGCTAAACAAGAGGGTGGAATGCTTTGGTTTTTCTCCGATGAGAAACACTTTGATCAAAGCCAAAGGGTAAACTGAAGGAAGAAAAGATGGTTATGCAGAGACCCGAATTAGGTCCCAACGGTCATGCATTCTAAGTTCACAACAACTGTGATGGTTCCAGAAGTCGTCAGCAACAAGGGATATGTCATGCCACCTCACTTCTTTTCACAGGGCTTCAGAGTCGATGCCGCTTTCTGCACAGAGCTATTGGAGAAAATTGTGAAGCCTTGGATACATAGAGGAACGCAGCAGAATACCGTACGTCTTCCAACAAGGTTCAATTCATAAGGCTTGTACAACCCAATCTGCATGGTCATGTTCTCCCAGACACATGGCCGCCTAGCTTACCAGACCTCAGTCTACTGGATTATTACATATGAGGCGTTGTCGAGAGAGAGGTCAATCAATACCCCCATAACGCCATAAATCTTTCAAATCAGTCATAACCAGCAATGTGTCCAAAATTGATAAAGACCATCTAATTCCGGCATGTTAACGCTTCCGACCCCGTATTGAAGCCGCCATTAATGCTAATGGTGGATTCATCGAATAAGTGTGATAAAAAATATTCTCAAAATTATTTGTACAAATTTGTTTTCAAATGCAGCTTTTCTTTGATAGTCTATGCGTCTTTTCTGTATGTATGTATGTATGTATGTATGTATGTATGTATGCATGTATGCATGCATGTATGTATATATGTATGCATGTATGTATGTATGCATGTATGTATGCATGCATGTATGTATGCATGTATGCATGTATGTATGTATGTATGCATGTATGTATGTATATATGTATGCACGTATGTATGTATGCATGTATGTATGTATGCATGTATGCATGTATGCATGCATGCATGTATGTATGCATGCATGCATGCATGTATGTATGCATACATGCATGTATGTATGTATGCATGTATGTATGTATGTATGCATACATGCATGTGTGTATGTATGTATGTATGTATGTATGTATGCATACATGCATGTGTGTATGTATGTATGTATGTATGCATGTATGTATGCATGTATGTATGCATACATGTATGTATGTATGTATGTATGCATACATGCATGTGTGTATGTATGTATGTATGTATGTATGTATGCATACATGCATGTGTGTATGTATGTATGTATGTATGTATGTATGTATGTATATATGCATGTATGTATGTATGTATGTAAAGTAGTGAGGAAAGGCAAGCAATTAGGCAGGGCATGACAAGGACATTTCATTTAATTTAATCTTATTTAATTACATAACGAATGGTAAAAAATAAAAAATAGTCTTTGACAGCTGTTTCCGGGATATCCCTGCTATTGAGGTATCGTATCAAGCGAAGACTTTGTAGGTGAGTATTCCGTCATTGGTGAGATATAGGTTAGACAGTATTTTCACAACTTTAGAATGTTAGTATTTATTTTTCCTCACAATGGTGTACTACAAAAACATCTTTTTCTTCTTCTCATCATGGTGTACTACCAACCATCCTTGCTGATGAGGGATTTACCTAAAGAATACCCGATCTAACTGAATTTAACTGAACCCTTCCACTCTCCTGGACATAATGAATCACAACAAATATCATTGACGAGGAACTTTCTTCCACTGTCGAACCTATACCTCTCCGATGATGGAGGAAACGTTCAAGGAAACCAGCAGGACAGACAGACTTTGGGTCATCGTTAAGACTCTCCGTTCCCCTCCTAAATTCAGTTGTCTACTTTTGCACTGTTGGTAAAGCTGAAGTGTTATCCTCTAATGTAGCAACTATGTCAGTGTTAATGTCCTTGGGAGACAAGCCCTTTTTCTGCAGGTACTTGATAATAGTACGATGCCAAATTTTGTCGATTTTCAAGAGAAGTTGCTATTAGTTACTTTTGAAGCCTTCTTTGAACAGTTAGATGTCATTTATGCAGTTATTAATAAGAAAAGTTGAAATTACTGCAGCCTATAAACTTTTGAATCCACGTCGTAGCTGTTATTAATAATGTTGTATTAACTCCATTGTAAAAGAACTGAATTCATAGCATGGGTATCGTTAAAATTGTGCAATAAATTGATATTTATCTAAGCGTACTTCCCCAATAATAGTTTGACTCTTTACAGAACTTTCGACATCCTTCCTAAGTCGTCGACACTTAAATGATTTCTGTATCTTGCTCTTCACTTTTTTATGGATGTATGGCTTATAATTTCTTGAATAAGTAGGCCAATAAAGAATTATTTCCAGCCTAGGAATATGCAAAAATTATTTAATCTATTAGAAGTATTAACTTACGTATAGTTTTGCGACAAGCGTCGCAAAGCAAGAGAGAAACACTTGGCAGGTCAACTGCGATGCAGTTTCAGTTACTGAATAGATGTAATATAGGTCATTAATGCTCTGATGAAAGGGTATACAAACACACTATTTACTTTTCCAACTCTAAAATTGTGCCTAAAGTTAAGAAACTTGAATAAATGTATATTATATATGGTATTATTTGCGCCTTTGTTACTAAAGATATTCTTGTTGAAATTGCCTTGTCAAAGAAATGCACAGGGTTGTAGAGCAGAATAGGAACAGCCTTGTTGACAGCAACATAATCTTCTAAAAACATTCCAGATAAGGAAGAGATATAAAAATACCGAGGAAACAATTTAGACACCACATCTTTCAATGAAATAGAGACAGTTTACGTCTACAGCAATTATACAAGTAGAACAATAATTAGACATGTAGCAAGAAACACCCACATACATATAAACATATCAATGCATGCTTAAATAATACTTATTTACAGTAAATAAAAGAAAACGGATTCTTCGTCGCTTTTGACGATGAATATTTCCAGTTATTAGGTCAGCTGATTCGTTTGTTTCTTGCCTTATAGCGTCAGAGGTTGGGTACCTTAACACAATACTCCTTTCTACTAGAGGCACAACACCTGAAATTTTTGGAAAGATGTACCCGATTAGCTCGATCCCAGCAAATGAAATCTTGCAAAGCATTTTAATGATAATAATAATGATCTCAAATGTTGGTACAAGGCTAACAATTTCGTGGGAGGGAATAAGTCAATTACATTGAGCCCAATGTTCAACTGGTACTTGTTTTATCGACCCTGAAAGGATGAAAGGCAAAGTCAACCTCAGCAGAGTTTGAACTCAGAACATAAAGCTGAAAGAAATGTCGCTAAGCAGTTTGTCCGGCGTTCTAACGATCCTGCCAGCTCGCTGCCTTCCCTTAACGTAAAACTGAAGTAGAAACAACATGACATAGCATGTTACAAGGCTGGTTCTTAGAACTGCTATTGCACCCCATCCGATAGGTTTCCTCGCAATTTCTGTCTACACAATTTTGTAATGGAATCAGACCCGGGATTTTATGAGCGCAAAATGAAACCGCTTGGCCATAGTTGCTCGCATATATTAACAATGCACATATACATACAGTGTGTTCGGGCTAAATTTGACGATCTTCTTATGTCCCTCCTGTTTTTTTTTTTTTTTTTTTTTTAATGACGAGCTTAGTATATTGGTGAATGGTCAACGGCATTGGAGAGCTTAAAAATTAAAGCTGTAGTTGTGAAAAAGTTGGCTGACATGGAAGAATTGAAGCCATTTCAACATTGGAAAAGAGCTAACTGTATCGTGATGATTCAGGCCGGGTATCAAAATGCTGGTACCGTGACTGCTGCTGCTCAATGCTCTGTGAATACTGTAAAGGCTGTATGACGTGACATGGGTAGCTGCAACGGAGCCTACGAAGCTGTGGTCAGCAGGAAGGGACATAGCAGGCGTTCTGACTGCGTTCGCACGCCAGAATTCATCCAATAACTGATAAACAGGGCCTTAGTTTCAATTCAGACGGCTACGTGAAGCTACTGGAGAATGTGGTCAAATCTTAACTGGAAAGAGTTGCTGTTGGAAGGCCGTGTGTGTAACTGCAGAATTCGGCTCCCTGTCTTACCTCCGGGAAGAGTCAGAAGTGATTGTCAGAGAATTTCAACGATTTTACCAACCCCAATTTCTGGCCTCCAAATTCACCCGAATCCTATAGATTACTATGAGTGATACGCGGTTGAGAAAGACACCAACCGCTCTGCCTGCAACATCAAGGTCGAGCTGGTGGCCAAAATCAAATAGGTATTCGAAGATCTTCATAGGGACACAGTGAGGGACGCATGCACCAGGTCCCAGAGCCGTATCAAGACCATGGTGGGAGCTGAGGGCGGTTGCTTTGAATAAATTCGAATCTCCCAGCTATAATGTAGTTAATATTTTTTGATTTTTTTTAACATGCTTTTATTTTTGGTTGGGATATTGTGTTTTCTTATTCTTTTATGCAAACTGTCAAATTTAGCCTGAAGACCCAGTGTATACAAAAATGTAACACGCGCGCACGCAATGGTACATATGCGTGGACCACGACACACACAAGCAAACATACATTCACTTATTCACTCTTTCATCAATATTATATATTCTAAAAAAAATAATAAGTTCCCTAGGAGAAGATATACGCTCCTGGTGCGCCAACATTGTGACCCGATTTCTATCTTAGCTAAAATAATTACGCTTTAATTATATTGCTAATACCCATGGGAAAGGCACAAATTTTTACCATTCCTTATCTAATCTTGAAAATTGCGAAGGGAATGAAAAGATGTCCATACGATTAAATACGTACATAACTAAATTATACAACCTTTCCTACCAAGAACTCACCTTAAACTAGATTTTTTTGTAATTGCCCTATCATTTACAATGAAATACAATATCTACTTATCTAACTATCCATCTATCTAGCAATCTATAGTTTTATCTATCTGCCGTTTACCTCTTTGTCTTTGTATGTTTGAAAGTTATGTATATATGTTTGTGTGTGACTGAGTGTATTTGTTTGTATGTGTATCTGTATAGATGAGTATGTGTGTATATATGTATGAGATGCAGATATAAATTGCATATATGTGACACAATCATGCGACCAGAGTTTAATCCAATTGCATAACATCTCGGGCATGTGTCTTTTACTACGGTTTCAGATCAATCCAAGTTTGAAACTGGGTAAATGGAAACTATGTGGTAGCCTATCAAACAGACTGTGCTTGTACTTAAAATGTCCTGTTTGTCACACGCTGATTCAGCATTAAGATTACGTTAATGGCACAACTACGTGTGAAATATTCAGATATTTATATGCAAGTACAATCAGTTGGTGGTGCTAATACAACCAGTAGGCAGTGCTAGCAGAATCAGTGGGTGGTACTAATACCATCAGTACATGGTGCTTGGACAATCAATGGGTGGTACTAATACAATCAATGAGCGGTGCTAATACAATCAGAAGGTGGTGCTAGTTCAATCAGTGGGTGGTGTTAATACAATTAGTAGATGGTGCTAACAGGATCAATGGGTATTGCTAATACCATCAGAGGGTAGTGCTTGTACAATCAATGGGCGGTACTAATACAATTAGTGGGTAGCGCTAATACAATCTGAGTGGTGCAATATAATCGGTAGAGTGTGATATTACAATCAGTGAAATACACATGGTGGAAACTGAAGGAAGATCTACCAGGAATACTGCGTTTACTACTACTGCCTTCACCACCTCCACTACCACCATTACGACCGCCACTAACGACAACAAAACCAAAACCACTACTGCCACCGACATCGCAGCCACCACTACCACCAAGAACAACAATAACAAAAAGAACAACAACAACTCCACTCCTCTTTTGTTCCTTTCCCCACAGACAACGGAAGGAGAGAAAGAGAAGAGCATGATGGCCAAACAATTTGCTCAAATACGCCTGAACGCCGAAGAAAATTATGAAAAAAATTTCCCGCCACTTCGTAACTCATATGAAGGTCAGAGGAGTACACAAGAAA
>NC_068983.1:119747807-119748363 GCF_001194135.2 Octopus bimaculoides | reverse complement strand
AAGCACGGAAAAGATCGAGAAATGCTTGAGATCTGTATGGCAATATAAAGATTATGTAACTTGGTGGCATAAATTTGCCCATGTGCAAGTTATTTTTCAAAGTGAAGAGTTAGCGAAACGATTCTCGACGTTAACTCTTAAGACAGAAGAGTTAACAATGATACTGAGTTACCTTGGTCAGAGGGTAACAAGGGTTATCATAAAAAATATTCCTCCCACGGTAGACACACTATGGATAACATCAGCCGTATGTGTCGATATGGAGGAAGTTGACATATTGCAAATTAATGTTTCTGAAAAGCAACAGTGGGTGGGTAAAAAAATGGAGATCCTTCTCCATATTACCCAGGAGTCACTAAATAAAATACCCACCGACATAAAGTTACCGTCAACGCAAAGGCTGTATGTAGTGGTGGAAGGCAGACGACCACGCTGTTACATATGTGGCAGTGAAGCTCACTTCCAAAAGGATTGCAATTCTGTCGCGAAACAACAGCAACAACAACAACAGCCACGGGAAAACCAAAAACCCAAAACACCAGCATTATTACCCACA
>NC_068983.1:119744199-119745947 GCF_001194135.2 Octopus bimaculoides | reverse complement strand
TAACAGAGCCACCATTCGGTTTCTAATCGATAAACAGGGATGTAGTTTGCTCGAACCCGAAAGGATGTGTGGGGCCGGGCCTTTCAACAGCACTTTGCTCGACTGTTCGGTGCGAGCGGTGGGTCGGAACGCAGGATGAACTTCAGTGCCTACCTAACCGGCCTGCCGCGGCTATCGGCGGGAGAGGCAGAGTGTTGTGAGGGTCCCATCACAGCTGCTGAAGTAAGGGATGCTATTTATTTTTCAGATTTCCCAAACAATTTCAGGTCATCCATAAACAGAAGATGGTTTAATGATGGGTCTTTCTTCCCACATCGGTAACCCATCTTAACTTATTATTATTATTGTTGTTGTTGTTGTTGTTGTTGTTGTTGTCGTTGTTGCTTTCGTTGTTGTTGTTGTTGTTATTATTTTATTTGTCAAAATTCTTTCGTCACACATTCTGTGACCTCATCGATCACAATCTGTTCTTTATGTCTCTTCTGGTCTTGTCTTGTCTTGTCTATTCCATCTTGTCTTTCTATGGTATATATCCCTATTTGGAAGCTATGAGTTTGGCATAATGCGAATGGACAATTTGGATCTTGTTAATCCTAGATTCCACCCATAATTTGGTGTCTAAAACGAGTAGTTTGTGGTTAATCTATTGTTACCTTAATATTCTAGTGGATGGAGTTAGCTATTTGCTGGATGCTCTCCATGGTTTTAGCTTCTAGTTCAGGTCTTGTGGCGGTGCTTTAACTACTATGTCGATATCATCAAGACAGCGCAAGCACACGGTTAGGACTATGGAACTCTCTACTAAGCGTTCTTTGAGTCTCCTATCCCACCATACCACAAAGAATTTGGCCACCTCGCCAGCGATACTGACACGAATGGCTAGCCCCTCATCCTAAGCGAATATTTTATTATTGAACTTAAACATGTGACCGTTTAGTGTAACTTTGGTACTCACACCTATTGCATGTGTGACTATTTTTCTCACCTGATCATAGTTTTCGGAGGTCCGTACGGCTCTGGTTCCCACATTTCGTCTTTCCATAGGGGTCTTCTTAACAGTTTATTTAGTAAGTTCAAATAAATAGATACGCAACAAATTTTCTTTTTTTATGCCGGTAGAACAAGAACATACGTAAACAATATACACAATTGCACACCCAGATAAACAAACAGACAGGCAGACAGATATATAGATTGGTTGGTAGATAAATAGGTAGGTAGGTAGGTAGGTAGGTAGGCAAACAGGCAGGCAGGCTGGTAGGCAGGTAGGAACACGTAGATAGCCACATTCAGGTAGGAAGATAGATACAAAGGTGCACTCATATATCTTTTATCTTTTACTTATTTTAGTCACAAGAGTGCGGCTATGCTAGGACACCGCCTTGAAGGTTGTCGTCGAGCAAATCAACCAAAGTACTTGCGAGCTGGCATTCTTGCGCATGTATTATGATCTACATAAAAAAAAAGAACATGCATACACACGCATACACGCACATGCGCACACGTAAGAAACATGAACACAAGAATAAGTACATATAAACTCAAACCCACCGTCAACAAAATTCATATAAATATCAGACACCCAAGGAGAAGGACAATCGCAAAGAAATCTTTGTAAAGGCTATTGTCATATTCTTTTACAAATTAATTAATTAAAATGAACTAAAATACAGTTGTGCGTGCGTGCGTGTGTGTGTGTGTGTGTGTGTGTGTGTGTGTGTGTGTGTGTGTGTGTGTGTGTGTGTGTG
>NC_068983.1:119741121-119742692 GCF_001194135.2 Octopus bimaculoides | reverse complement strand
CTTCAACTGATAATGCAGGATTTTCTTCAAGTAATGCCTCAAGGAGCTTATCCTCAAACTCAGCTGGACGTCCTGTTCGATCTTCATCTTCAAGGCTGAAATCTCCACTTCTGAATTTTGCAAACCATCTTCTGCAAGTTCTTTCATTCAAGCATTCTTTCCCATAAACTGAGTGTATGTTTTGAGTCGCTTTGACTGCAGAGTTTCCTTTTTTGTACTCATAAAGCATTATGTGCCTCAAATACTCTTTGGATACTTCCGTGTTAGAAAGGGTTTTAATCAAAGAAATTTTAATTCTATTATTCTGTAAAATAATATTTAATTAGTTTAAATGTACACACATGCATGAAAATAATTTTTAATTGCATTAGACATTCTAAAATACTATTAAATTTTATTCAATATTAAGAAAGGTAAAATCGGACAGAACTTATCGCATGACCTGATAGAATCATTTCAAGAAGGTATCATGCTTACTATTATGGATTAACACATTAGAAATCATCGATCAATTAAACATGGTATGAAGTTTTTCCAGTTTGATATCAATAGCTACCACTCTGCCATTACTAATCCACTCCTTCTCAAAGTGCTTGACTTTATTGAAAACATCACTCAAATCTCTAACCAAGAAATTTGCATCAACCTACTCACTTGCTAAAATTTCTTTGAGCAGAACAATTTTATTTGGATTAAAAATCCCTCCAACGTGCTTTCCAACAATAGTATACGTATCAGCGATTCGGCAGCCTTATCGACGTGTACCTCCTGTGCAACATCAATGACATATTCCCAAGTTTCATAGGAGAGGCAACAGCTTTCTTACATTTGCAAACAATAGCTCGCAACTCACCAAAAGATCCCAGGAAAGTTTGTACGGCTTTTTCGAAAGATTATGTCATCAAATCGCTGTAGAACACAACTTCTCCAAGCTCAATTTCTTTGATGTTATTTACACTGGACCTTTTTAACTCTCGTCATTATTTGTAACATAAAACAGACAAATCCTTGAACTACGTACACATATACTCAGACCATCCTAGAGACATCATGAGACACTAGATGCCCAACATTTCCAGCAACCTAGCCTATCTTTCTGCCAACAGATAAATTTTTTTAGACGCAGGACTTTACTGCAAGGATGCATTTCTCAGAAGCAACTACGAGGAAAAAGTCTCTTACATAAAATCCACACCTGGACCACAAGCATGCTGAAATAACATCCACAAAATAAATATTACATGGATTATATCTCCATACTAAACTGCAGTAACTACACCTACAGTTAAAACTCCTATGCTCTCCTTGTAAAACATTTTCTTCCACAATATAAATACTATAAAATATTTAAGAAAATGCTATCAAAATTTCACACTTCACCACTCCTTACTTAGCTCGGCGAAACAAACTAAATTACACACAGTCAACGTATGTGTGTGCGTGTGTGTGTGTGTGTGTGTGTGTGTGTGTTTATGTGTGTGTGTGCGTGTGTGTATTTCCTTTCAGTTCCAACTCAGTCAAAAATCTCCTTTACTGAGAGGGAGAGAGAGAGAAAGAGAGAGAGAGAGAGA
>NC_068983.1:119725662-119741111 GCF_001194135.2 Octopus bimaculoides | reverse complement strand
AGAGAGAGAGAGACAATGAGATAGATAGATTGACACAGACAGATAGAAGACAGACAGACAGACAGACAGACAAATAGATAGATAGATAGATAGATAGATAGATAGATAGATAGATAGATAGATAGATAGATAGATAGACAAACAGACAGACAAACAGACAGACAAACAGACAGACAGATAAGCAGACAGACAGACAGATAGATAGATGAACAGGCAGCAGACAGCTAGTAACTAGCTAGCTAACCTGATAGATAGATAGATAGATAGATAGATAGATAGATAGATAGATAGATAGATAGATAGATATGCTATTAAGCTGTATTGTGGTAAATTTTCGCTGTTTTTGTATCTTAACCCAGGCGAAATTTGATCAAAGCACCTCTATATTCAAAAGGTGAACGAGCTGTGGCCTTCCTGTCATTTCGTATATCAGGGACTACATTATATAATATGCCCTTCCGTTTTTAAGAGTGAAGTTTGAGAGACATTACACTTCTGTTTTTAGTAGGGCGAGCAACCACATGGCACCTTCGTAGGCAAATTGTTTTGTATCTATATATAGATAAGCGAACAGATAATATATGTAGGGTGTGGTAACTAAACAAATAGAGGGGCACAGAGAGAGAGAGAGAAGAATGAAAGAAAGAATGAAAGAAAGAAAGAAAGAAAGAAAGAAAGAGAGGGGGCGTGAGAGGGAAGTAGAAAGAAAGAAAGAATGAATGAGAAAGAGAGATTAGGAGAAAATGGAGGAAATCAAAGGAATGTTTAGTACTAAGAGTGACTATAGCTTTAATGCGGGGATGGTGGGGGAAGCTAAGTATGTGACGTCACTTGTCACATTAAAAAAAAAGACATTTTGTCACCCTCTATATATTCATTCATTTCTACTTAGTAGCAGAGTTCGTGAAGACGTGCAACAGGCTGTATATTATTTCTTTCATATTTATTATCATACAGTACTGATTCCTGATAGCAAACACGTTTCTTTGTTTATAATTGTCATAATTTTATATTTTCTGGTTGTCAAATAATTCTTTCATGTCTACACTTGCAATTACCCAAAACATGCGGAACAATATGAAAACTTGTCCTAATTACACGGAGTGCGTAGATGTTAATACTAACAAAATGTCGCAATTAGCAGTTTCGGGTGACACTTCTCAAATAACAGTTAATGAAGATAATAATTCATCATTGTACAGGAGGAAAGTATCCACTGGTTCGGCTTTTTCTCAGAGACGCAGGTCGCGCCCAGCGAATCTCTACATCTCTCCTAAGCCGAAACATCAAATAATGAACGACGGTTTAAACGCGACGTAAGTAACAATTTAATTTAATTCTAAACTATTTTACACAAATTCTCTCTCTCTTTCTTTCTCTCTCAAACATACACACACGCACACACCAGGCACGTAGCCCCAGGAACATCATTCAAGATGCAACCCAGAGTATCCATGATTTGTTTAAATTATATATATTCTTTTATTCTTTTACTTGTTTCAGTCATTTGACTACGGCCATGCTGGAGCACCGCCTTTAGTCAAACAAAATCGATCACAGAACTTATTCTTTGTAAGCCTAGTACTTATTTTATCGGTCTCTTTTGCCGAATCGCTAAGTTACGGGGACGTAAACACACCAACATCGGTTGTCAAGCGGTGGTGCGGGGACAAACACAGACACACACACACACACACATATACGACGGATTTCTTTTAGTTTCCGTCTACCAAATCCACTCACAAGGCTTTGGTCGGCCCGAGGTTATAGTAGAAGACACTTGTTCAAGGCGCTACGCTGTGGGACTGAACCCGGAACCATGTGGTTGGGAAGCAAGCTTCTTACTACACAGCCACTCTTGTATACATTTGATATGTATGTATGTATATGTATGTATGTATAGATCGGAACCTGGTGCAGCTTACCAGTTTTTAAACCGTCCAACCCATGCCAATATGGAAAACGGACGTTAAATGATGATGAGAGAGTGAGAGAGAGAGAGAGAGAGAGAGAGAGAGAGAGAGAGAGAGCCAGCCAGCCAAGACAGACAGACAGACAGACAGACAGACAGACAGACAGATAGATAGATAGATAAATAGATAGATAGATATGCACATACATACACAATAATATTGGTACGTTGGTGAAAATATCTTTTACGCCCTGGAGACGTAACGGGAACTATGATGATGATATTCATGCTCGTTTCTTTAACGGTAGTTATTAACGGTCAAAGTAAAGTGGGCTGAAAACTGCAAGGAGGCTTAAACCTGGGGACATACCTACAAATGTGTGGCCCCCTACCCCGGACTTTGTTTCGTCATAACTTCCAGAAAATTGAATCTTTTTCAATGAAATTTTTTATAAATATGCTTCAGATGTAGTAGACTGCGATTTGCTGGTATTGTGAAATTTTTTTCCCTGAGGGTGGGAAGAGGAGTTTGGGAAAATTTACACGAGTCAGCTTCATTTCCTCATAGCTTTCAGGAAACTGAGTATTTTTTAATGAAATTTTCTACAAATATTTTCCAGAGTGTGAAAATTATGATTATATCGGAATTTGGTGGGAAGAAAAAAATTATAATAATAATCCTTTCTACTATAGGCACAAGGCCTAAAATTTGGGAGAAGGGATTAGGTCGATTACATCGACTCCAGTGCGTGACTGGTATTTATTTAATCGACCCCAGAAGGATGAAAGGCCAAGTCGACCTCAGTGGAATTTGAACCCAGAACGTAGCGACATACGAAATACCGCTAAGCGCTTCGTCCGGCGTGCTGCACACATCACAATTTTTTCCGATATTTCAAGCTTCATTTAATAGATATATGTGATGTGTGTCTGTATATAAGTGTACGAGCCCACCAATTTTTTTTTTTTTTTTCATTTGAAATTAAGATATAATCATAATCTACACACTCTGAAAGATATTTATAGAAAATTTCATTAAAAAATTCTCATTTTTCTGGAAGTTATGAGTAAAGAAAGTCGACTTGTGTGAATTTTCCTCATCCCATCCACGGAAAAAAAAATTTCTTTTTCACCACAAATTCCGATGTAATCAGAATCTTCAGCATCTGAAGTGTATGTGTAGAACATTTTATTAAAAAATACCCATTTTTTTGTCTGAAAGTTATGAGGAAACGAAGTCGATGGGTGAGGGTGCACGTGCAGAGGCATGCCAACCTGGGCTCAGCCACAGCTGCCTGACAACTTACCTAATAACAAAGAAGATAAAAACAAGTCAAGCACCTCTAAAATGACAAACTTCCACCTAGGTTTATAAAAGGGCAGTTTAGCCAGTACATTGGTTACGGATAGAAGAATCAAGAAGGGACTTGTGAATAGCAGATGAGTCCCTATCTTAAAAAGAGAAGTGGGTAAAAAGCTCCGAAGAATTTTAAGAGGCTCCCGGAAAAGGGGTGAAAGCAGTCTTATTTCACCTTTTTAAATGTCCTCTCGGAGACACTAGTCGTACCTGTTCTATTCTACGACTAGTTATTTGTGAATTGTGGCTTGATCGTGATACGATACGAACCACTGATCCCTTGACTGGATGCTTTGTATTTTGTTGAATCGGTTTCGCACATACATTATTCTCGTACAATAAATGAAATCTAATTGCACCCACGACAGCTTTCGAACTCAGTACTTCTAGCAAAGGAAAATACTCGTCTTTTATTCGCTAAGTCGACTGCTTTACAGTAATGAATTAACTCTTTATCTGTCCAAAACTTTTCATAAGTTTGTTCTCAACGTCCATCTTTAGCAAAGCCCTTGTTTCATACGTTCTGAATAATATAGAGCTTTCCTTTCTAAAGTCTGAAGTTATTCTGGTGATTGAAAAAACTTGGGAATGTGTATAATATATGATACATAGACGCTAGGGTATTATGTTCCGTGAATTACATTAGATATATAGCACAGTCAATGGATTAATGGCGCTGCTGCTGATGGAGCCTATTAACTGCTTAGAGGACCTAGAAGTCGATGAACTTGCAAATATAATATAAAATAAACACAGCATGAACGAAACGATAGAAACAACAGGCCTATCAAAGAGCTTCTATGCTATCGCCGGACCTGCCATAAAACTACAGCAAAATTTCCTCTAAATCACACCTTACCGTTAAGAAAAAGATACTGAGGATAATACAGTCCCTGTTATACAAAAAAGATGAGATGGTCAGAGATGAAACGCCTTTATAACAAACCAGCTCGATTTGAGCTATCGTTCGGTTAAACAACAACACTCTCCATCAGTTGCAATTGTCAGACGTTGCGTTGATCTAGTTTTCACTGTGAAATGGTTTCTTCCGTTGACTGCTTCCTCTTTCCATTAGAAACATAAAAACAAGGCACTCGTTGTGACTAGAAATTTCTTAAAATTTTCGCTGATAAACAATTTTTTCCCATCGCTATTTGCTATTAGTTCCCAAACAGCATTGCTATTACGTAACTTAACATATAGTGTTACTATCATGAGTTACTGGTTCATGTTCTTGGTTAGAAGAATAAGATATAAATAAAAAGTAAAGGACACTCATACTTGCACAAATGTTTACTTGGTTGACAGCTGTTCAATAAATAAAATATACTGACCTATATTGTACTATTCTACCTTAAAATATTTTCGTCAGATAATTTAAGCAATGTTTTTATGAACTGTTGCACGAGCGGTCGTTTTTCTATGCTGTTCAAAAAACTCAGTTTCTCATTTACTAACCTTTATTCGTTGTTAAAGAAGTAACACAAAGCAAATGATGGGTCACTGACATAAGCAATTTAAAACACGCGCACGCGAATATGTGTATGCATGTGTGTGCGCGTAAGTGTGCGTGTGCGTGTGCGTGCATGTATTTTACACACACACACACACACACACACACACACACACACACATGCATACACGCACACGATTATATACATGCGTGTACATGTGGGCATGTATGCATATGTGTATGCACGTGAAAGTATGTGCGTGTATGTGTACGCACACTCACACAGACACATATTTACATTTATATGCAGTAGGATTGTATGTGTATATACATGTGTGTATGTGTATTTATACCAATATCCTTTTACGCCCGTATTTCTATGCATGCACGGGTTGGACGGGACTTTTTCATCACAGTTCGTGGCCATTAACTGTGATCCATCGTCATCTCCGTTTCCTCTTCTGAGATCAGACTCTACTACTTCTTCCCATCATCCCATTCTGCAGATTCTTTCAGTTTGGATCGCTTGGTACTTCCTTACTCAAACGTCATCTTCCAAACACATCTTAGTCTTTACCAGCATAGTCTTCTCATTTGCACACTAAAACAGATTTCTCTAAAACTCAGTTTTCCTTCAACTCAACTATACTCCATCGTTCATGTGCACTAACAGGTATACCTAACATAAGTGTGTCCCATCGACTTTGTTTTCTCATAACTTCCAAAAAAATGGATTTTCTTTTAATGAAATGTTCTACGAATACGCTTTAGATGGTGTAGAATCCGAAATTTGTAGTAAAATTTTTTTCCAAGGATGAAGTGAGGAGTTTCGTAAATTCACATGACTTAGCTTTGTTTCCTCATAACTTTCAGAAAAATTGGTATTTTTAATGAAATTTTCTACAAATGCCTTTCTGAGTGTGTAGGTTACGATTATATTGGAATTTGAAATGAAAAGATAATTGCTGGGCGTGCACACATACATACTGACACATATCACGAAATGAAACCTGAAAGTTTGAAAGAAAACTAGAATTGTAATGTGTGTCAGTATGTATGTATTCATGCCCACCATTTTGTTTCACATTAAATTCTAATATAATCGTAATCTACACACTCTGAAAGATATTTGTAGAAAATTTCATTAAAACTCCCTTCTTTTTCAGTTATGAGTAAACAAAGCTGACTCGTGTTAATTTTTCTAAACTCTTCTCTCCACTTCCGGAAATATTTTTCGCAATAAATTCCAATATAATCGGAATCTACACCATTTGAAGCGCATTTATTGAAAATTTCATTAGAAATATTCGTTTTTCTGAAAGTTATGAGGAAATAAAGTCGGTTGGGGGGAGCACTTGTGTAGGTATGCCCACTAACATTTCACATCTAATGGAGCATGCTCGTTCCATTTCTCTGCAATTCTCGTACAACTCCGCATTTAACAGCTATATTTCACAACCATGCAATGTCGCACTTCGCACATAAACATTATACTATCCACATTCGATCAGAAAAGAAATCCTTTTGTTACCAGCCGATATAATAGCTCTCCGAACTTTTCCACCTGATTTTTTTATTATATTTTCGCAACACTTTCTCCGTCTCATTGCAGATTAAGTCACCGAGGTTACGAGCAGCTAATTATTTCTTGGCAGCCTTCTGGGTATTTGAAAGATTTCATGCCACTCTGGCTGCTAAGCACTCTTGTACAACTACTACGTATTATAAAGTCATTCCTTCAAGACAGTCTATCAGTAATTCTATTGTATTTCTTGAGCACTCGTAGTTTAGCTAGGGCTCACTGTATATAATTTCTACTAACACCTTTTCTATGCACCGAATATGGCCAATTCCTAGATAATAATAGAACTCTGTTTTCTGTATACAAAACAAGACCGCTTTCTTCTGAACCTCTCTCTTCTTCACATATCCATTACCTACTTGCTTCCCTATTTCTCTAATTTTTATACGGGTCACTAAAATACAGCATCTTGAATTCGCAGTTACTTAATTCCCACTGTGAATGTATGTACATGTGTGTGTGTGTGTGTGTGTGTGTGTGTGTGTGTGTGTGTGTGTGTGTGTGTGTGTGTGTGTGTGTGTGTGTGTGTGTGTGTGTGCGCGTGCGTGTGTGTGAATGCGTGTCTATATATATATATATAAATATACGCATACATAAATAGATATATATACACATACACGATAATACGTACATGCATACATACATGCATACATACATGCATACATACATGCATGCATGCATGCATACATACATACATACATACATACATACATACATACATGCATACATACATACATACATATATACATACATAGATATATACATACATGCATACATACATACATACATACATACATACATACATACGTAAATACATACATATTTGCAAAGCTTTATCAGGTTCAAAATGTGAGTTTATTTTTATTATCTGCGTCCCACCGGTGGAGCTGTGTATCTTTGTTAGAAATTAACTCTTTCTTTAGAGAAAGATTTCAAATAATTAAAAATAGATGAGAACATATGTAGATACTATCTATTATGCAAAGTGCATTCCAGAAGTTTTCAAACTTTTTCAAAGAGGGCCAAAACTAATCTCTTTTAGAGTAGGATCCTCTGACTTGACTGCACTTGTAGCACCCCAGCCGTTTTGTTAAGATCCCTTGCCACAGCCTCGTTTATCTTAAAAACGACTGGCCCCGAGTGTCTCCTTCAGCTTGGGGAACAACCAAAAGTCACAAGGAGCAAGGTCTGGATAGTAGGGTGAGTGACGGGCAGTTTCGATGCCCATCTCTGTCAAGTAGTTGGTTACCAAAATGCTCGTCACTGAGCACCCTGAGAAGAAACTTTACACAAATTTTGCGCATGTTCACATTTTCATGAAGAATTCTATGTGCAATTGTTACACCAACTCCAAACTGTACGCTTATTGTCTTTATAGACACACGTCGGTCTTCATCCAGGATATTGCGAATTTTCTCAACCAGTTTTGATGTTCTGACGTCCCTGTCACATCTACACCCTCTTACCGCCTCTCCACCGTCCTTGAACCTCTTGTGCTACCGAAAAGGTTTATCCATAAGCAAGCTGGTGCATTTCATAAGTTTCTGTAGTGCTTTTACCCAGTTTAACACGAAGTTTTATTGCATAGCGAGCTTGCAAGTGTTCCAACTGCATTCTGAAAACTAGTTGGCTGAGACAAGCAGTGTTTAATAGGGTGTATTCGAAGTGTGTTTAGTAGGGCGTGTGTTCGACGTGCTGCTAAAGCCGTCTCCTTCAATCTGGAATAAGAAAGGTCAGCTTATTAGATGTATAGTAGTAATAGACTAAAATTACAATAATACAGAACAATTATAAATGCTTCTCCTAAAAAAGTCTCAAAACATCTGAAAAGCAACCTGTACATGTCACGTTCAGATTCATTACATCGTTGGTAGAAAAAACTTTTGCGGTATTTAGTTACGGCCGTGTGTTAAAATTAGAAAGAATTGTTATAATTGTTAGATGTTCGGTTTATCAGAGTCGGCAGGTTCTCGGTAGTTAGTATGTTCCATCCCTTAAATTCCATCCCTAAGTATTTTCCATCCCTTAAAATTTGCATCCTCCTTGCACTTTTAGGAAAATACAGCAGCGTGCTGAATGCGAAATATGATCAAATTTCCTACACACACCCAACAAAAAAATTTTATATTCCTCTGTACGTTGCTTTGCCTTGGGGTCCTAGAATGTCGCTAAGCTTTCCCTGTCTTGTGGGCCCAATAATCAAAAGAGTTCCAGCTATAACTGTCCAATATTTAATTCGGAGTATTTGAATTTTATCTTTAACATGTTTCAGTCATTGGACTGCTGCCGTGTACTTATTTTTTAAGGCCTGCTACTGATTCTATCGGCATCTTGTGATGAACCGTTAAGTTAAGGGGATGTAATCAAACCAACACACATACAAATATGATGGAATTGTTTCAGTTTCCGTCAACCAAATCCATTCGTAAGCCTTTTGTCGACTCAGGACTGTAGTAGAAAACACTTGCTCAAGATGCCGCGCAGTGAGAGGGACTGAACCCGGAACTATGTGGAGGGGAGGCAAGCTTATAAACACACAGTCACGCCTGCAGCTATATCTAAAGTTGACCCTATTTAATGTATCCTTACTCTAATGTGTGAGTTGAGAACGATTTGTCAGTTATTTCTAACAGATCGAACTACTGTGTAGATGCTCCCTTATTGTTGAGATGTCATAGTGAGTGGATTTAACATCTGCTACTTGCTAAAAAAAAAAATGATGATCGAGGGCTGTATCTTGCCAAAACGTACATGTACTTAGAAAATATACGTAAAGCCACTGTCTCAGTCCGTGTACATGTAATGGAGATACAATACCTAACTAACGAATGTTAACGAAGCATTGTTTATTTTTACTTTTTCATCTGGCTCTCCGTTAGTTACGACGAGGAGTGTTCCAGTTGATCCGATCAATGGAACAGCTTTCTCGTGAAATTAAGGTGCGAGTAACCGAGCACCCTATAAATACGCATGCCCTTTACGTGATTCTCAGAGCGATTCAGCTTGACACAGAGTATAACCTTTAGAATATAGGTACAACTCATTTTTGCCAGCTGAGTGGACTAGAGCAACATTAAATAAAGAGTCTTGCTCAAGAACACAACGCACTACCAGGTTTAGTTGTATGCTTCAAAAGCTTAAAGGTTTTAAAGTCGAAGTCTCTTCACGGTCATAAAGAAGGCCACTTGAAAATGAATGCAGTACACTGTCTATTACGTCACTATATGGAGATGACATCTGCTTTATAGCTACTATCACTTTTGGGAAAATAGCAAATCGTTTAAGGCAAGCGTGGGCGCTAATTGTTGCGGTATGAATAGAGCTAAATGGGGGAGTATATATGTTTGGGTGTGTAGGAAGATATGGTGAGTAAAAATTAATATTTATATACTTTTGAAGGCGGTGAGCTGGCGGGATCGTTATCACGCCGGGCCAAATGTTTTGTAGCATTTCGTCCGTCTTTACGTTCCGAGTTCAAATTCCGCCGAGGTCGAATATGCCTATCATCCTTTCGATAAAATAAGTACCAGTTGAATACTGAGATCGATGTAATCGATTTACCTCCATCCCCGAAATTTCTGGCCTTGTACCAAAATTTGAAAGCCATATTTCGGTACTACTATAGTATGATATCAACATCCATTTTCTACTATAGTATATCTATCAACTGTTGGTAGTATGAAATATGTTAAAAATCATTAAACATTTATTCTACAAAAGGAAAGGAGCATAATAAACAGTTTGTAGTGTAAAATTTATTAAAAATCTTTAACACTTTATTATACAAAATTTTAAAAAATCATCAAATATTGATTTTAATGTTTGTAAACTGATCTGATATCATTAAAAAAAACGCAGTGAACAGGTCGTCGTTTTTCATGTGCACTTTCCAACAATAAGGATCGAAATGTGATTGAAAATGTTGAGTAGGTACGCCCCTTTTTTCTTGAGTATTTCAATCTTGGCATCAAGCCACAATCGCTCAATAGCTTGTGTATGAGCTCCTGATGTCGGATCCACACAATATTAAACTAGTCTATCGGCGACTTTCCAGTAAAGGTTACTGTAGTACTCATCGGGATTTCGTGAATAAAACAGTACACTAATTCTAAAATTCCACACACACTCAATCGGCTATTGATCTTCCCATTTCAGTCAGTAGAGTGGAAAAACTGATTTCTTTCCCGAACTAAGCGATATACTTGACACCCTAAAGTTAATTTTTTTCGGACATCTCAATATTGGCCGGAATTCTCTGGTTCTATTCCTCTTTCTTGTTTCTTGCATTTGTGTTCCGCATTTATGACAAGAAGGCACATTTTCCTACCTGGTCAATAAGATTGTGCTCTGTCAAAAAGAACACCGCTTCATCTTCACTTCAGATTATTTTGTAAAAATCTCTGGCCAGCATGGTGTTGGTGTGAACAACTAAATGGGCTAGAATTAATTGCTGAAGGCTGTAAGTAGGTTGTTGGGTAGGGTGCATTGTCATTTACAGTAGGTCGCAAATAACAAGGTGGATATCATACTATTGCAGCACCAATACTTCTGTAGTCTGCATGCTTGCTGTATTTTTCTAAAAGAGTAAGGAGGATTCGGAGTTTTAATGGATGAATAAATCTAAATACCGAGGCCTTGTCGATTCTGATAAACCAAATACCTAGCAACAACGATCCTTTCTGCCGTAGGCACAAGTCTGAAATTTTGTTTTCTTTATTTGAGATGGGGATAGTCAATTTTATCGACTCCAGTACTCAACTGATACTTATTTCATCAACTTCGAAAGGATGAAATGTAAAGTCAACCTCAGCGGAAAAACAGTAACAATAATAATGATTTCAAATTTTGGCACAAGGTCAGTAATTTCGGGGATGGGGTAAGACGTTTCCATTGACATCAATGTTCAATTAATACTTATTTTAGTATATACGGTCTGAGGCTATAGTAGAAGGCACGTGCCAAAGGTGCTACGCAGTGGAACTGAACCCGGAACCATGTGGTTGGGAAGCAAGCTTCTTACCACACAGCCAGATCATAATTTCTCGTATGTATGTAGGCAGAGACTATACGAGGGGGTATTGAAAAGTTCCTAGCTTTAAGGATGTCGCGAAAGGTTTGGTTGGAGGGCCGCTGCAATAAGTGTGTGAATCTGAGAGGGGAATATGTTGAATGAAACCATAATTAACTGATCCTCCTCTATTTTCTTTTACCCCAAACCAGGAACTTTTCAGTACCACCACGTATATAGCGGTTAATTGAACGAATCAGTGTACTTCAGTGCAGTGGTTTCGTTCCGATTGAAATTCATTGGAATTGTTATAGTACTAAGAAGATAGAAATGAATAAGTAATGTTCGGGGGATGGGGTCTATGGTAGTCAGGAGATTTTTCCAAACGAGTGGAAGTCTGTTTAGTGTTTTCAATTAGTTTGGAAAATTCGAAGTATCTAATTGTGTTATATGATTGTGGGTGTGTTTATGTAAGTGGATGTGTGTGTACGTGCACGTGTGCGGATGTTTGTGTGCGTGCTTGAACGTGAGTTTATGCGAATATTTTTGTGAGTTCACTGATGAGACAAATTTCTTTCTTGTCTTTTACTTGTTTCAGTCATTAGACTGCAGCCATGTTGGGGCATCACCTTGGAGAATTTTGAGTCGAATGAATCGCTCCCAATACTTATTCTATCAGTCGGTGTGGGTACAAACACAGACAAAAAGATACACCGCGCACGCATGATATACCATCGTAACTGTTGAAGAAGTAGCAGAAAGCTTAGATTCAACCATTCATCGACACCTGTGTCATCGGAAGAGTCATCAAACTGGGTCAATGGTTTCCTCACAAACTTTCCGAGTCTAATCGCGCGCAGAGAGTGAATGCGTGCTCTTCTTTGCTGTCACGTCTCTCGAATAAATATTTTTGGACCGAATCGTGACTGGTGACGAGAAATGGGTTCTCTTTAAAAATGTCAAGCGCCAAAGATAGTGGGTAGGGAAAGGAGAAATACCGGCACCCAGGCTAAAGGTCTTCACCCACGTAAGGTGTTGTTGTGTTTGGTGGGATATGAAAAGTTTAGTCCACTTTGAACTTTTAAATCCAAACCAAACGACAACAAAGGAGATCTACTGCAAGCAGCTTGAGCGGCTTAAGTCAGCGTTAGAAGCAAAACGACCACCTTTAGTTTCAAGACGAAAGGTGTTTTTCCATCAGGGTAATGCTCGGTCATATACAGCGAGGATGACATTCCAAAGGCTGGAGCAGTTTGAATGGGAAACGATGCCCCACTCACCATATTCACCGGACATTGCCCCATCTGATTACCATTTATTCCGCAGTCTTCAAAATTATTTGGACGGAAAAATATGAATTTTGTAGTCGAGGGCAGAACAGTACTGGAGGAGTATTTTTCGTCACGGACAAGTGAATTTTGGAAGAGGGACCTTGCAAGTCTACCAGACAGATGGAAGAACTTTGTAAAAAATGAAGGAGAGAATATTTTAGATTAAAAATGAACTTTACCTTAATTTTGAAAAATAAAAGAAGTATAAAAAACGGCATTATTTACGGGATGACCCGATATATTATTAGTAAAAACGAATTGGTGAGTGCGATGTGTGTTGTATGCTTGCATGCGTAGGTAAAGAATGGTAATTCACGTGAATGGAATTTAAAGGAATCGCGAAATAATACAAAACGGAATTGAAGAATATTCGATATTGTGGTAAAATGGTGTCAACTATCTTGAGAATTTAAGACTAGAGTTGAATTTCCGAGGGTAAGACTCGTAGTAAGCGTTAGTGTGTGAGTGAGGGGGTTTTGGAAATGTGTGCGGGCTTGGTAAAAGTAGCTATTTTGAAGGGAATAAAAACTAAATATAGGATATTTTATTAGTGGTTTATCGTAAAGTGATCTTCTGAGTGATACTCCTAACTTCACAAGGAAAGTAATGTTTATTAATTTTTTGTCTTTAGTAGTGTGGTCGGATCTTTTTTAAAACGGGGGCCACATTTTTCATTAATGTTTTACGTAGTGTTTTTGGTACCGAAAGACTTTCAAACTTCGTATACTTATCTATTTTGTGTTAAAGAACAGAAAAATATTTTTGTATTCGAATTTATTTCATGTAAAAAATTGTCTTATTTCGATAATTTCAACCAATCACTGACGTCCATTCAGTCGATATACATTAAGTGCCGACTACATAAACAAACGATTCTTCGTTTTATTTGCTTTTTTCATTTTAAATTTGCTTTAACCCTAACCCTAACCCTAACCCTACGGTTAGGGTTAGGGTTAGAGTTAGGGTTAGGGTTAGGATTAATTGTTTCAGAATCGTTTGTTTATGTAGTCGGCACTTAATGTATATCGGCTGAATGGACGTCAGTGATTGGTTGAAATTACAGAAATACGACAACTTTAACATGGAATAATTTATGGATTTCTTTTTTTTTAAAGAAGACTAAGAGAAAAAGATGTTTTATATGACACATTCTACCAGTGTTCCAAGTTTCAAAGTGTTTCGTTAATGAAAAATGTGGCCCCCGTTTTAAAAAAAACCGTGTGGTCACCTGAAGATTAGCCGTGTCTCATGCAACCTGCTTCTCGAAAAAGTTACCCATACTTGTTATAAAGTCTAAAGCCAGAGTTTGAAGCATGCGGTTGATAATGGATAGATGATAAACTATGGGGAGAAAGAAGAAAGAGATGCATGCGGAAAAATGAAGGAGGAATTCCCGAAAGGGATCATATATTTGAATGTGCGTGTATGGTAAGGGGAATTTTGTTGTGGGGTTTCTGTTTGTGCAAGAGTATTCAAGTGTATACATACAAGTTGGTATGTATTCACCAGTGTTTCTTATAGGCAGAGACAGCACCTTACCTCGCGCCTATAACGTTTCTTTGCATTGGAATGAGGCGGACAAACTGCTATATTTATTAATATTAATTTCAAATTTTGGCTGGCACAAGGCCAGCAAGTTTGGCAGGAAGGGTAAGTCAATTGCATCGACCCCTGTGTGTGTGTGTGTGTGCGCGCGGGCGCACACACTTGTAGTTTTGATTGTAGTGTATAAAAACAATGAAGAAATGTCCTCAGACACTCCTGGTTATATCCGCATATTTGAACAATAAGGCAGGAACTGAGTCAATATGATAGAAGACGAGACAGGAATACCGATAGAGAGAGAGAGTCCAAGAGATAGAGAAAGGAGGAAGAGAGAGAAGGAAGAAGAGAGATGAGAGAGAGAGAGGAGGAAGAGAAAGAGAGTTCGACTAACGATGGATATAAAAACAAATTAGAAAGGACAGATTGGGGAAATGATAAAAACGTAAAGAAGGAAGAAGAGATAGTGAGCCAATTGGTAGAGAGATAAGCGAGAAAGCAGACCGCGTAATGAAATAAGAGATTAGCTGGTGTAGATTTAAAGGTTCAAATAAAAAGCAAAGAAAGAACAACGAACAAAACCAAACAAAACAAAGACACAAGCACTGAGAGAGAGAGAGAGAGAGAGAGAGAGAGAGAGAGAGAGAGAGAGAGAGAGAGAGAAGGATATTTAATATTTTCTCTCCGTTCAGTATCAGAATGTTTTCACTGTTACTTGAAAAAAAAAAAAATAATAATAATCCTTTCTACTATAAGCGCAAGGCCTGCAATTTCAGGGGAGGGGGATAGTCGCTCATATCAACCCCTGTGTTTCACTGGTACTTAATTTATCAACCCCGAAAGGATGAAAGGCAAAGTCGACCTCGGTGGAATTTGAACTCAGAACGTAAGGACGGATGAAATGCCACTAAGCATTTTGTGCGGTGTGCTAACGATTCTGCAAGCTCACCGGCTTAATAATAATAATAATAGTAATACTTCAGGGAGTGACGCTCCTACCTGACACGCGTCCCTGGCTCAGCTGGCTCAGCTGCCTCCGGCTGACAGTACCCGCCATGATAAAGTGTGTGTGTATCTTCATTGGCTCTTATATCGTAAATACCAATATGAAGTAACAGAGGACTGGTATGAGCATGTACCAAGTAAAGTTATGCAGGAGGATGGAAAAGTAACGATACTCTGGGACTATGATTTTCAGACGGATCGTGTAATCGTCGGCCGGATATTGTCATATTGAATAAGAGAGAAAAATACTGTCAGATCA
>NC_068983.1:119723979-119725652 GCF_001194135.2 Octopus bimaculoides | reverse complement strand
TGTAATCGTCGGCCGGATATTGTCATATTGAATAAGAGAGAAAAATACTGTCAGATCATTATGTAGCCATACCAAATGACGTGAATATTGTGAGTAAAGAGGTTGAAAAAAAATCACCAAGTACTCCGAATTGAAAGTGGAAATGACAAGACTGTATGGAATGCGAGAGGTTAATGTAAAAGTGATACCAGTGGTGATTGGAGCGTTAAGTTCAATCCCATTGAAACTTCAAGACTTCTTAAGGCAACTAGAAATCCCATGCAAGATTGATGTCTCGCAAAAAGCTGCCTTATTGGGCACAGCGCACATATTAATGAAAGTATTATCTGTCTGGGGCCCTTGTTGTGACTTAACAGATGACTAAAGACTCCGGTGCATTTTTACCTACACTGTGTTACGAAGGAATAATGATAATAATAATAATAATAACAACAACAACAACAACAATAATAATAAAAAGCTAAATGTGTGAAAACCCGTGCTAAAACCGCTGCTTTAGATATTCTTACTGATAAGTGACAAGAAAAACACCTCAATGGCAAATACCCAAAGAGAGCTAATAATGCCAATGTTGACAAAGCTCTTACCCATCAATGGTTAATGGCTTCTGGTTTAAAATCAGAAACAGAAGGGTTTATCATAGCAGCCCAAAGTCAATGCCTACCTACAAGAAACTACCAGGCCAACGTATTAAAGAACAGCAGCTGCCAGACATGTCGTGTATGTCAACAACAAAAGGAAACCACTAATCATGTTATCTCCATGTGAAGTCTACTTGCACCTACAGAGTATCTCAACTGGTATGATAGAGCTGCACAATATATTCACTGGGTAATTTCCAAAAGCCTGGACCTGCTCAATGATAAAAACTGGTGGGAACACAAACCACTTTCAGTGCTTGAAAATGATCACATCTCACTCCTCTGAAACTTCCCCATTCAAACTGACAGAAAGATAGATGCAAGTGTGCCAGACATTATATTGAAAGACTTCAGACAAAAATCATACCCCCGCATTGATATAACTGTACCAATCGATATAAATGTATCTTTCAAGACCTACCAAAAACTGAGCAATATAAAGATCTAGAAATAGTAATTGACAAAATGTGGAACCTCAAAACTAAAACAATACCAAAAGGGGCTGATTGCTACCTAGCTCAGACACCAGGAAATCCCAAAATGGCAGAAATTCAAAATATAGTGCTCATGGGAACTGCCCATATCCTACGTAAAATACTGTCTATGTAATCTCAAATTTTAAAACAAACTCATAATTTTCTTGTTTTCTTAAGCATTCTCTAGAACAATACTATGTACGAAACCAAATATATAACGAGCAGCTGAAAAGCGCGTTCAACAAACGGTGACCACACCTGCTCATCGTTAAGGTATCGCTGGAGATGTCGGACCCTCAGCGCATGTCTGGGCATCCTCAGCTACGGCATGTCCAGTCCTCCATGCAATGGGAGCTGACAGCAAATAGACCGTCTGACAAGCGGTACCTGTCCTCTCCACAAGAAGCGGGAGAGCAAACGCACCAGCCCGTTCAGCCACTACCAGGCAGTGGCTGTCATGGTTTCTGATCTTAACTGCTTGGAAGTGTTATCATGCACGTGTTTTGTCTTCGTTTAAAAGATGGGCTACAGAAAAAATATTGGGTGTATATATATA
>NC_068983.1:119718478-119721010 GCF_001194135.2 Octopus bimaculoides | reverse complement strand
GATCAAACTTTAAACCTCTAACAATTTTCTAAAAAAATTTTCTGGATTAAATGAATCACAAACTCGGATTCAACGTGTAAAAGTACATCAACATACCAAATTTTAAAATTTTCACTAAATTTTAAAATTTCAAAATCTGTAACAGCAACAGAAAAGATCTCTCTATCTATTTCTTTCCTTTTTCACTTTCTCATGATTAACCTAGATGTGACCCACGAGAGTACACAATCCTTCAGGTTGGTAGCTGTCTATGCTCCTAAGGAGAGTAGGCAGTCTGGTTTTTATCGAGACCTAGAGCACTTTCTAGTGACGTCGAAAACGGTAGTTCTGTTAGACTTTAACACTATCCTCGATGCACGGGTGGATAGTGTTGGATCGACTGATAGGAGGGGAAATCCTGGCCTCAAAGATCTACTAGAGAGCTATAATCTAGTAGACCGTTACAGAGTGGATGAGCCGAGCGTTCCACAGTAGACCTGGAGTAATAACGACAGCTCACACAGATCTTATATAAACAGGGTATTCGTTAGAGAAGGTGATAGGAATACTTTTAGTTGTCCACAATTTTATATTGTACCTTACACGGATCACAAATTTGTGACGTGTGAGGTGCATATAGATAAATGTCATAGACAGGGACCCGGGTACTGGAAGATGAACAAGTCTATTTTGACTTGTGAAGCCTTCCCTGCCCAGGTTAAGGAATTAGTACAGACGGCACTATGTGGCGCTATCATTAATAATAGATGGTGGCATGCCCTCAAGAGAGCCATTCGTTTAGAGTCTATTAGATTTAGCAATCAGCTAAGTTTAGATAGATCTAGAATAGAAAGGGAACTAGTCAAGAATTTAGACGAGGTTATGGAATCTGGCTCTGCAGCTAGAATGCTGGCGGCGAGAGCGGTCTTGTACCGTCACCTCAAAGCAAAACATGAAGGCTGCAGAGTTAGAGCTAAACTACGTGCAGTGGGCCGAGAAAGTATTAACGTTGCCGGGTGGGCCCGTCGTGTGGAGTGTCTGAGGGGCAAAAAAGCCTCTATAAGGTCTGATGAACAGGGGCACAAGATCTAGGGACAGGAAAAGATGCAAAAGGACTTTTACCAGCATTTCACCCGGTTGTTTGGGGAGAGCGACGCACTCGAGCGTGGGGAGTTTCTAAAGGGCTTCCTTGACGGTGGGCCGCGATTCTCGGCGCGTTAGGCGGAATGCTGTGAAGGACCGATTACACCTGCGGAGGTCAAAGAGGTGTTGGCCGAGTGTGCCGGGGACAAGTCGCCGGGGCTGGATGGTCTCCCCTATGAGTTTTATCGTAGCAGACTTGTGTCAGACTTTTTGGTTGCGCATATTTGTGTTCGTGACTTCAAATCTGTTATATATTTAATGTTTTATTGTTGCGCTTGTTGGAATTGAACTGTTGTTTATTTGTTAATTGTCATTTTCACCCTTCGGGCAGAAAATTTTTAAATTTTGAAATATTGTTGTGAAAGCGACAAGTGTGATTAGAACTGCGATTTTTACCCTTTGCAAGGTAAAAATTATTTTTTGGCTAATTTTATTCCTTTTTGAAAGAATTTGTTTACTGTAAAAAATTTTCACGTTATGGATTACAATTTACTTTCGAACGAAGATTTCCCAGAGATAGAAATGGCTAAAAATAATGAAAATTTAATGCAAGTGCAAAAGGAAAAGCAAAGTTTTTCGGCCGCGGTAGGCGGCAACATGATAACAATGTAAAGTACAATGGCAGAACTTTTAAATATAGGAACCTTGTCAAATAAACAGGTAATGATACAAAACTACTCCCTCCTCAAGAGGTTTTTTCAGAACAGTGTGGCAAAAACTGTGGTATACAAAACGTACAGTATGAAAGTAAAAGGAATTATGACATATAAAAGTGAGGCGATAGAAAAATGTCTGTCGCCAATCTGGAACAGAATAATTTACGTCGGCCGTGGAAGAAGGAGTACCACGGTCGAAGCTCAATTCGCTGATGAAAAAACGGCAAAGGATTTATCTACAATGACCTTAAAAAATGAAGAGGTGATGTTGCTGCCGACGTACTTGGGCAGACGAACCGCTAAAATTGAAGTGGAAGAAATTACGGCAGGACTCGACGTTATAGGGATAGCGGCGGTCATTACTTATGAGCTGGAAGAGAAAATGAGCATTCTGCAAATGCAAAAGAAGGAAGTAGAAAATTGGAACGGTCGATCCCTCGAGATGATGCTTAAAGCCATACCGGAAGCCCTTGAGGGACTGCCTGATAGAGTATTTATAGGCGAGGGACTAAGCGTAAGGGTCGGTGTAGAAGGACGTAGGCCGCGTTGCTTTAAATGCGGCGAGAAGGGTCACATTCGCTCATACTGTAAAGCAAAGAAGAACGAAGCCACTCCACAACAAGAACCACAAAACGCGGAGGAGACAAAAAAAAACAACCAGCAAAACAAATAAAAGTTACACAAGAACCCAAGGAAACAAGACCATAAAAAGCCTTAGATGCAACGATACAAACCACAGAAGGTGACGAACTCC
>NC_068983.1:119714636-119718468 GCF_001194135.2 Octopus bimaculoides | reverse complement strand
AAAAAAAACATCCAAAACAAATGCAGACTTACACGACCCCCCCCCTGACCACATCCTTGTTAAAACCCATTTCCTATTCCCACCCCAAGACGCAGAACAAAATTATTTCTTTTAATAATAATTAGAGCTCAAGTGTATAAACCTACAAAAGACATGCCACCTCACATTAGAATTGCTAGAATGGAGGTGGAATTATTCAAGGAACTAAAAAATAGGTACCCAGACTACATCAATGATGTTAGCAAAATGATGTGCGGCCAAATTTCATAGTTAGTCCAGCGGCTACACCACAGATGAAAAAGAATGGGGAGGAAGCTGAATTCGTGCAGCCCCTTCCTAAACTAAAAATGTAAGTACTAAGGTAGGGTGTATAAATGCGCGTGGCCTAGGGTCGAAATGGAAACAAACTTGTCTCCTTGACGACCTTAGACCACTAAATCAACCATAGTAGAGTAGTACGGTGTAGCCGGTGGACTTCACGGCCAAGGTTTAAAATTTTTTAATTATATTGTTTAATTATATTTAAATACATCAGCATATTTTCAAAACTCATTTATGAACCCAAGAACACTTTTTGTTTGTAATGTCCTCTGTTGTCCCCTATATGTCCGATATTTATTATCATAATAAAGAGTAAATCTCTTGCAGACGAGGTATCCAGAACTGAAGAGAGGCAGAAATAGCCCGAAACCAGGCTGGTCTGCTAGTCCCGTCGCTAGAAGGTGGTGGTGGGTTCGCTCCCCTGTTCGCAATATCTCGGATGCAGCTCTGCATCGTTAACCAGCTAGAGGAGTTGTCCACTTGGGGTTAAAAAATCGAGGTAAAGTCTGTTCGAACGGACAGCCATGTTGAAATGGCTACAAACATTACTTGTTAGTACAACTACTACGTTGATCTCTTTAAAGAGATTTTAGAACAAGCATTTTTGCTTATATATACAGCATTGTTTAGGCTTTATGAAAAAAAGAAAAGAATTCGTAACATGCATGTGTGTATGTGTGTTTCTAATTCTTTTCTTTTTTTTACTTATAAAGCCTAAACAATGCAATTTTTATATTTATTTGTGCATGTGTGGTGTGTATGTATCTATGTATATGTGTGTATGTCTGTGCGTGAGTGTATATGTGTGTGTATATTTCAGGCTGAAAACTTTGACAAGTAATTATTGAAGTTCTTTAGTTTCGAGTTTCGTACTACAAACATGTCAAATTTGTTTCATGTTCCCCATACATGAGACTTGTTTTGTGTTTATACTTGACACAGAGAAATATGAAACAAGTACATTTCAGTAACTTACTATTGAGGTCTTCACCTTTAAGATAGTTTCAATTGCTATCAAGAACTTTGTGATATTTAATATGACTTTATTCGTCATTATTGGCCTAATTCATGCTGTTGACCTCCCCTCTGACTTCTTTCTCTAAGCTAATTTTCGTTTTAATTAAACAGGATACTGCAGACTATGGCCATAAATGTTTTCTCTTCTTTGAGAATAAAAGGTCACCTTGGTCATTATGATCCAAGAATTCAGTCTTTGTAGTCTTCATGGTTATTCTTATTTCGAGAATATTAATTTTTGTATATTGCTTATCGAAGTCCAGAACTTTCAGAGTAAAAAGGATAGTAATATGGAAGGGTAGAAGTCCACCATACCAAACTAGGTGATTTTGTAAGAGGCTTCATTCTCAGTATTGCGGAACTAGTTAAAGACGGCGTTGCGGTTCTAATCGGTTAATCTAGTGGACATTCTGATACGAGAATCGATGGCTCGATTTTAGAAGGGTTAGTCAGTCTGCATTTAAGGTTAGTAAATTGGATATGTGGTCCTTGAGGACAATGTAAGATCCACGCTGTTACATTCCTGAACCTCCTTTCCCACAGATCTTTTGCTTGCTTTCTCTCCAGCTGCAAATCCTTTGTCGAGAATACCACCATCCTTCAAGATTCCAATTCATCTTTCCATGTCATGTTTTCATTCACACTCCCTAAAATATCCTATGTTATATCAAATTCTAACTTTATTGTAGAAGGAAAACTGTATCGGAGGCTAGCTGATCGTTTAAGAGAATAGTTGTTGGACATCTAATACAACACCAGACCTCTCAAGTTTGTGGCTCGCGATTTCAATTTACCAGGCCACTTTGCAGAACTACTGAACACCATCGTATACTTGTTTAGTGGCTTTGATGGAAACATCAGTTCACCTTCTGCATGAAAACATCTACTCTGCCTGGTGTCTTTAACTAACTTGCCTCTCTTTTAAAATACCTAAGACACCGATAAACACCCCTAGAAACATTCCACTCCCCCCTTGTATACAGGCATTTATTCAAGCTTTACTACCTGCCTAGCATTAACTCGCAGGTTATGATAACTTGCTCATACAATATCACATATAATGATGACTTATTTACACCTCCAACACATCTATTCCTCACAATTACGCATACTCGCCCGCAAACACGCACGCACACACACACACACACACACACACACACACACACACACACACACTCACACACGCATGCACACACAACACACGTTTGGACACAATTTTGCTTATACACTTGACTTCTTATTTGTTCATACACTCGCATACTTCATGACGTTTTTCCGCGCATATTTCCTTTAATGTACGTTCGCTCTCCTTTGCTGAAAACGACTGACTATACTCACTTCTTTTCTGCCATTCCAGCAAACTTAATTCCCAAATCCTATCATTGCCTTTTTTTTCTTTTTTTCCTTACAATGGTTTTCTTTGTTATGTTAATGTATTCATTTTGCAAGATTCTTGGTGTGAAATCATGTGTTGAAACAGATATTGTTATACTTGGGGATGCTCATATTTTGCCAATTAAACACACGCACTTTCATTTCCTTCTAACTTGGCAAATAATTGTCTGGAACGTCGAATCCTCTTCTGTTCTTTACTTTTACACGACCACACAGTTATACTGACTTTCAACGATTGCTCGTTTTTTTTCTTTCATGTGTTTTTCTTTCTTGTGCCTCGTTTTGTTCATGCTTTCTTTTTCTTGTGCCTCGTTTTGTTCCTGTTTTACTGTGCTAAACTCAAACTTTATCTGGATTATTGACACTGGAGTTATCTGAAGAAACAGATCAAACCACATTAAAGCTTTGAAATTCATTCAAGCGTATCTTATCATTGAGGAAATAAAAATGTATTGTTTTACATCATAACAAATCATTGGAATGTTGCTAAGATATTTATAAAATAGCTGACACTTATTCTCTGAGCTAATGATATAAATAGAATCGAGTCACAATTGTCGTTTATGTTAGATCGAACAATATATAGAGATTACTTTTCTGTGGTGTAAATTTAACATATTATATACATAGTATAGTGTTTGTATATGTATGTATGCATGTAAGTAGGTCTCTTGTTCTCTTCCTCTCTCTCTCTCTCTCACTCTCCATATATATGTGTTTGTGCATGTGTGTGTGTGCATATATATATATGTATATACATATATATACACACTTATATATATATACATATAATAATAATATGATAATAATATTAGGGAAAAAATTCCAAATTTACAAGGAAAAATTCAATTTAATTTATCAAAATTAAATTATATGGAGACAGATAGAGAGAGAGAAAGAGAGAGAGAGGGAGAGAGAGAAAGAGAACAAGAGACCTAGTTACATGCATACATACATATACAAGCACTATACTATGTATATATGTTAGATATATATATGCATATAATGTGTGTGTGTATATATATATATATATATATATATATATATATGTACACACACGCACATATATGTATGTATGTGTGTGTGTATATATATATAT
>NC_068983.1:119713721-119714626 GCF_001194135.2 Octopus bimaculoides | reverse complement strand
GATGCAGATAAACACGCTTGGGCTTGATATATAAATATACATATATACATATACACATGTAAATATATAGGGATATATATAAAGAAACAAAAATTAACCACAACCGTCAACTGTTCGTATGTTTGATTTAATAACTTAGTACTACAGTTATAATTTGCAAAAAGTAGATGTGGAAAACAGTTTTTTCAAATCCTTTCAAAACAATAAAACACTGTAGACAGTGGCCCGGGAACAAAATTTGCTTAGGGGGTGCAAACTCAGTTTCAAAATTTGGCACTACTGGAGAAGTGTGGATCCGAGTTCTGGGAGTGTGCATGTCACAAATTTGCGCATGCGCCCGTGTTAGTCGTAAGTAGTCAAATTTAGCACACAGGTAAAAAACGAGACGCTCGCTACTTGCTGTAAATGGAGGGTGGGTTATCCATCTAATACAAGAAGAAAATTGCAGATTAATTGAATAAAATTGAATGAAAAATAACAAAATGACATTTCATTGAAAAGTAAACCATTCTGAAAGATAGTTCAGAATGTTTTCAAAGCATTCATCTCCTGCTTTTCCCATATTTTATTAAGGGTTAGGGATTAGGGTTAGGGTTTAAAGTTAGGGGAGGTGAATGTTTTTTCAGTATTCAATGATTATTTTTCACTTTTATATTCAACTTATCTGCAATTTTCTTTTTGTATTACATGGATAACCTCGCTCCTTTTACAGCAAGTAGCACGCGTCCGAACATTCAAATGTCAGTTTACCAAGAAAGAAATAATGAAGCTATAAGTAGTGTTAAAATGGAAGTAAGCCGAGTTTTTGCATCACTCCATAATTCACACATATATGAAAAAAACTGTATCAACATATTCCAAAAGTTTTCCTACGCTCACACGTTTTGTTAATGAAACGTTTCATG
>NC_068983.1:119710870-119711374 GCF_001194135.2 Octopus bimaculoides | reverse complement strand
AAACAATTTTTTTCAGAATCGGAATCTCCATAGCCTAAAACGTGGGATTCCGTAAAAAAAAAAAATAATAAATAAGAGGGGAAAGGTTCAGATTACATATAGTCCGTCTAAGGCCACTGAATTGTAACGAAAGAACTCTGGTCGAACAAAAACCTGAAAAACAAATAGCGAACATCACATAAATAATGCTTGTGTTTTTATTGGCAAAAACAGCAACATGACCTCCCATCCAATATGCTTCAAAAGACGATAGGCCATACCAAAGCACCGTCTTTTATTTGAAGAAATCAACGCCATGAATTATTCTTTGGAATCCTCGTATTAATTCTATCGCCTCTTTTTTCGAACCGCCAAGTTACAGGGGTATAATCGCATCAACATTAGTTATCAGGCGATAGTGGGGGTGACATACAGACACACAAATACATACATTCGTATGTATATGCATGCGTGTATGTGTATGTGTGCTTGCATATGTACTTACCTACCTCTCTCTCTCTCTCT
>NC_068983.1:119707309-119710020 GCF_001194135.2 Octopus bimaculoides | reverse complement strand
CTGTCTTCAATAATTCAAGTAATGCTATATATTCAAAATTAACCATACATGCTGGTTTTGTTGTTGTTATTGTTGCTGCTACTGTTGTTATTGTCACTTACTTTTTTGTATTTTGACGCTACTTGCCTTCAGAACTCCCTAGGGAATTTTATGCTAGCTTCATCACTTTTATTTATTTATACATTTATTTTTTTCTTTGTTTTGAAACGAGATCGAACTTCAGCATTTTATACCGATAGATTTTAGACACTTTTTTTCTCCAACTGGTAAGATTATGTAGGGGGTGCAAATTTTGATCTTGCACCCCCTGAAAATTCTAGGGGGTGCGGGTGCACCCGCTGCACCCCCTGTTCCCGGGCCCTTGACTGTAGAAAACCAATAAAACTGTTATTCTTGTTATTGTCTGTATGACTAAACACCATGTAATATGTAGCCTATATAAGTACAATATATTCTTTTATGTTTACGACAAATTTAAGTGTACAATAAATTAATTGAGCTCTCTTTTAAGAGATGATTTAGAGAATTTGTTCTTTGACGAATGAAATAACTTTTCATTTAATCTCTGGTGACCCTCCAGCTGGAAGAAGTTGATATTTGACATGAAGTCTGAGACCTTAAAATACGTGATGTTTACAGATGGGCCACCTTTGATCATATAGTAAGTTTACTTGATCAGAAATAATCTGGAGCAAAAAAAAAAAAAAAAAATTAACTGTGACGGCTGATTAAGGAAGTCTCTTCGCTCTCCGTCAGCAGATGCCACGAGGACGCGATCTGATACGAAACTACCAATACAAAAGAAACGGATGGCGTCTATAGACAAGCAGTTTCAATTGAGGGTCCAAACATAGTCTGAAGATTATTTAATCAATGATTATCGCCATTTTTATTTTATAAATTATAATCTAACATTTAATGCAGCAGATTTATCATATTGTACCTTTCATACTTATGTCTTCTGACAGTTACCGTTTATAATTGTATCAACTTATTGTAGATGGCCAAATATCTATTTATCTATAAATCCACCGACTTATTTATATATCTAGCTACCAATCTACCTCTAAATCTGTCAATCTAGCTATTATTCTATTTCCTTACTCAACTACGTAATTACATATCTGTTGATCTGTCTATGTATATGTACACCTATGTAGCGTACTTCTCTCTCTCTCTCTCTCTCTCTCTCTCTCTCTCTCTCTCTCTCTCTCTTTCTCTCTCCCTCTCTGTTATATATACATGGATGCAGACGTAATGAATAACAGCTAGCCTTCGGCCGCATCTTTGGACCTTGTTGTGTCCACCACTCTGATTGGTTGGTATTGGCGCATTTTTGTTTCCTGTTTTATTTCGCGTCAGGGTGCAACCCAACCAATCGCAGCCTTCAGATAAGCTCGCGTGAGACGGCCTTTTCTGAACCCCAGTTGAGCCGATAGCATGATATAAAATCTAGCTTTCCATCGTCCCGTTTGTCAGTCCGGCTCCAGATCTTCTGAGGTCTAGCCGCTGGCCACAGAGCACACAGCCAGTTCCAGCGACGGCACGACACCTCTTCATGGAGATCCAATACTTCGTTCAACAGCTTACTGCAAACTCTATCTTCGTCGCTTCCAGCTCCTTAGCGTCTGCACCAACTTCTCTACGTACACACCAACCAGCAACGCTCGCACAGCTTTTCTCCACGCTGTTTGCGAATTGCTTCACCATGGTTAACAGCGAATACAACCTGCGAGAACTCCTGTACCAAGTGACCGGCCGCAGCATTGAAACCTTAACTTCTCACGACATGTGCCTTTTCGGCTCTGCCTTGCTGCCACAACTTCTTGATACAGCACTTCAACTACTGTGTACCTCAAATACGAACTGGTATATTTTCCATTCTTGTGTTTGAACTTTCTCTCAACGTCCTTATAGACTCTTTTCTATGCTCTGTATTTTCTCTTACATACATCTATGTTTGTATACACATACACTTTGTTTACATGACGGCCGCGATGCGGTAAAGGAGCCATTCCTCGTCACCATCTCCTGGTTGCATGGTCGTTACACCTATATTCCTAACTATATGCCTATCTGTGTGTCTATCTATTGGTCTGCTTGCCTGCCTGCCTGTCGGTCTATCTGTCTCACATGACAATCAAATTATCTGCCCTTTGTTGTTCATTGCGCCTATTTTGTTTTTTCATTAATTGATGTTTGTATTATACTTCTTTCTCATCGTAAGGCGTCCTTTAATGAACCTGTGTTAATTCCACAACAGAAATTTGTGTGCGTCATCAGCAGTTTAAAAGTTATCCCTCAGTCATCCCTATGTTTCAGTGTAATACCAGCCATCTTGGATGTAACCACAAATACACAGCTCTTTACTTGCCCAAGGATTATGAATTCAAACTAAAGATGGAAAATTGACACAATCGTTAAAGCGTTGGACAAAATGCTTTGCGATATTTCTTCCAGGTTTCTGCGTTCTAAGTATCGAAGCAGGTGTGATGAAATTGTATCTAACAGACAACATGGTGTCTTACACATAATACCGGAAAAAATGTAACTATCTCTGCGTTCTTCCACGGCAAGCATTTCTCGCTTGTCAAGGAAGTCACTACGGACTGTTCTTGGAAAGAAAAGGGCATCCGTACATTCTTGTGTGTGTGTGTGTGTGTGTGTGTGTGTGTGTGTGTGTGTGTGTGTGTGTGTGTGTGTGTGTGTGT
>NC_068983.1:119701482-119707136 GCF_001194135.2 Octopus bimaculoides | reverse complement strand
ATATCAGTTGTTTGAGGTAAGTCAGTTTTCTTCTTTGAAAACAGTTCGTTGTGGAGCAAAGTTTTATAAAGCTTCAATTGTTAAAATTAAAATAACTTGTCAGCGACCTTTCGGTACGAGTTCTAAATATCGGCCTTTTCCGTAAAAAGTGTTGGAGAGAAACAGGGAAACGACGTCATAACAGCGAAAGACATACAGAGAGCGCGATTTATTTTGAAGTGTTTAGAGTTAGGGTTAGGGTTAGGTTTATGGTTAGGGTTTGGGTTTTAGGGTTTGCGTTAGGGAATTCCGTCCCTAACCGTAACCGTAACCCTAACCCTAAAACTCTAACCCTGACTCTAAAACCCTAGCCCTAACACCGTACGGGTGTTACGGAAAAGGCCGATCTTTGGTAAAGATCACCGAAGGTACTTTTTACGGAAAAGGTCGATATTTAGGACTCGTACCGAAAGATCGCCAACTTGTCTTATGTATATAACCTTCGTGTGTATTGAGTCACAACTAATCTTTGATTTTACATGAAATATCTGCGAGACAGATCTTTGTTGGATTAAAGACATGTTTATCTTAAATTTTTCCTGTCGGTTTAGATAACCTTCTTTTAGATACAGTCTAGAATGGTGTCGAGGATAACAGCTGTTCCGTATATTATGAATGTGCAATACTCCAATGTGAGTAACACATTTCTTTTCTAACGCTGAAGTAATTTCTCACTCTGAAAAATGGGGCTTAGCTTGGAACAGTTTACTGTGTTTGAATTTTGTCGACTATGTAATATTTTTCATTGTGATAATAATGTATATTTGTGAGAGTATGTATGATTCGGTGGTGTAGCTTCTTACTTGTCGAGCTGGGAAACTGTACCGACGAATTTTATTTCAGTTTTTTTTTTACTTTTATTTTTTAAATTTTATATTCTTTTACGATATCGCGTAAATTAGGGAATTTGAAATCATGGAAGACAATTTCAACTAGTTAATAAATTTTTTTTAAATATTTAGCAGGGAGACCAAACTGATAGTTTGGTAACCTGCTAAAATAAACATTAAAAATTGAAAGGAGAAAATAAACAGCTTTGCAAGTTTAACTCATTGCTTATTGAACAAGAGAGGTGCGAAATTTAAGAAGCGACTTGTTAGAATATACATGTCTGTGAGGAGACATAAACAAGAATATCAAAAATTTACTATGCCAAAAGAACTGGTAATACATGAAGTACAAGTGTTCTATGAAAAGAACATAAGATTGCTGCATAATTCAACATGAATGTAAAACGACATTAAACATCATATAAAGTAAATGAAGGTTTCTGTGGGAACACTAAAAAGTCATATTCACTTAGTGAGTTTACATGCACAAGGATGAATTATGATGTTGTTGTAGACGTTAGATGTAGTAAGAGCCTGTAGCGGCGGTGTCAGCGGTGATGAATTTCATTGTCTCTTAACGCGGAGAAAGCGAGCAATAGTTTTCTGGTGGCTAGAATCCTTAATATGAGAAAAAACTAATCTATTTAAGGAAATTGCTGGACTCCACAGAGATGTGTAAGATTTTTCCGCCAAGAGAACACGTGATCCATTTGAACGCATCTGATTGGTTGATCGGGTAATTTGGCGTAATTGTTGCGCCTAAAAAGTAACTAATCAGAGCAAATGGCTAAAACATGATCTTTATAACTAAGTGTTCTCTGCTACCTCCAAACAACAGCTATAAATAAAAGGGAGAGAGAATAGACTGTCATTTATGCTTTTGTCAATCTATTCTGCTACAGAACTCCCCGACCAGAACATTTGTGGGACACAAATGTGCGATAATAGGAAAGAACTGCTAGCAAAAATGGTAGGACAAAATGATGGAACATGCTAGTACAGTTATCAGAATGCATGTGGAATTATGCAGAGCAAGAAAAAATACAGCATCTTGCAACAAAATAAAATGTGTGAAAATTCAAACAAGGTGAAAAAATGAATGTAAGAAATTTGCATATAGATAATAAAGCATAGAAATGCATGCTTTGAACACAAAATAAACATCACATGAAAATATATAGAAAAATGCATGATTATAAAAACACACGGTGATAGAAATGTTTTCGAATATATACAGTTTTTTTTACACCGGTGGACTTTGCGGCCACTGTGTGTGGTGGTGGTATGTTCTGGTTAGTTTTTAGGCGTAATTGTTTCCCCATATGATCTTTATAGCTAAGTGTTCTCTGCTACGTCCAAACAACAACTATAAATAAAAGGGAGAGAGAATAGTTTGTCATTTATGTTTTTGTCAATCCATTCTGCTACAAGTATGTTAGGAATAGAAGCAAACAAAAATAAATAGGAGTACAAGGTAATTTACTTTACACTGTCAGAAAGAAACAAAATAGTTCAACATTTCGGATTGAGGTACTTCACCAAGAAAAACAAAACAACCTGAAAAGAAAAAAAGACAGGAGTAAAACGGAACATTAACCGTACATTCGCTTTTTACCCTCTTTTCCTTCCAATTTTTCATTTTAACGAAGGACTACAGCCTGAAACATTGAAATCTGTGTTTCTTCTTTGACAGTGTTAAATTAACTGTCTAATCATCTTACTTGTTCTTTGCTTTCATTTTCTTTTGTCTGTAAGATCTCATTACTGCCTTAACACATATCTTAAACCTCAAATGACACTAGTTTGAATTCATGCTTATTATAAGCTGCTAAACTCGCAGTTTGAAAGCTGCTAAACTCGCAGTTTGATGATTATCTTACATATCTGAATACATTGTGTGTAACTTAAATCTACTTCATGAATGATTTAGGGGAGGGGTGTTATATCACTGTTGGCATGCAACTGAACACTGATTGAAGTGATTTGCGTTGCAGCGGTCGCCGTGTCGTTTATTTTGATAGTATGTGTCAGTATTTGTTTTAAACCTTCTATTGTTGTTGTTGTTGAGGATGAGAGAGAAGAGGTAAGAGGGGGGGTGCTTATTCTCCAGCTAAGTCATGATTGTGTTGACCTATTAATTAAAAACGTTCCAGCTATGACTATTCTGCTTTTATACATGTAATTGCTTTAAATATGTTTGTGAATTGTTTTTATCTCCTTTACTATATTGTCTGTATCCATTGTTGTACGCTTATATTGTTGAACGTGATGGTTGGTAATGCTGTTTTGGTAGGTACTGATTTGAGTCTTTGCTGTTGAGCCTTGGCTGGGTTAGTTAGCTAGGGTTGGAATTATTGTATAACTGTGTCCGGGTGTGGCAGGAAGATGAAGTGTGATGTCATCTGTGTGTGAGGAGTCTGTCTGTGTGGTTTATGGAGTTATACGTGTTGGAGGTTTTTTTATCTTTCTTGAAGCCATTGTGCATTTTTTGTGTTAAATTTGTGAATATTGAAGTAGTTAATCGTAGTAACCAGAATCGTATTGTGATTTGGAGAGAGCGTGATAGGTGGATCTGTGATGTAAAAGACTAACCTGTAGTGAGTCAGGAAAGCTATTTGTGTTGCCACGGCATACTCCAGTCAATCAGGGCTGGACGCGTAGGAATGCAAAAGGTAGTTATCTGCCCTAGCAGAGAAGCGGGAATTATTAAGCATCAACAGTTCTTCTTCCAACATGAAACAGTGTTTGTTTACCATCAACTTTGTGCAGCCAACTTGGAGTTATATCAGCTCTCGACTTGTCACCTCCAGAACAGCCTGAGTTCATTTATGCTAACTTCGGTCCTCGAAAGTTTGGATGACATAAGCCACAACTCTGCTTCATAATGAGCTGTATATTTTCGTTTAAGCTAGCTTTGTTCCTGTTAGCTTACAGCGGCTTCCAACCTCTTGGTACTTGCCAGCACTCGTTCCTATTTTAATAAAGTTACAATGTTTTGCTTAAAAACTGCCTTCTGAGATTCATTACACATGCTTCTCAAAAGCACATTTGTCACAAACACTTTCATACTTTAAATTAGTGACCACCCTCACTAGAAGCCATTCTAAAATGTTCGAGGATGTGTATACAGAAATTTGGGGCCTATATTATGTTAGTTCACTAGGATTTCGTTGGGTTTTAGATTTGTCACGATTTCATAATAGTTTCCATATTCTGGGGAATTTGAGAATGCCGGTAAGAGTAGATGTTGGTGATGAGAGCAATCAGAGACAGTAGGTCACAGAGAGCTCCACCAACATATATCATATATGCACCATCAACATATATGATATGGAGGAAGTCACTGGTTGAAGGAACGAGAGAAGGATAGAGATTATAGACAAACAGTTTTGACATGAGATTCGAGTGCCATGTATAGCCGAAAGTTTTGTTGATGTCGAGGGTAACAACACTTTTTTCATCAAATTTCTCGAGGGTAGTTACCAAGGATAGAGAAAGATTGAAGATTTCAAAGGTGTTTGAGAAGGTTATTGTTAATGGCTGTCTTTATCATTATTTGAGATGCTGGAAGTAAATATGACACGACGATAGGCGACAGAGTCAAAGAGGCTTCCGTTTTAAAGATAAACACCGTAGCGTGTGTGTTTTTTATTTCTTGTTATTTCCTTGTTTGATTTTTTTTTTCTGAGTTTCGGTTTATTTCTTTTTGTCATTTTATAAGTTTTTGCTGGCAAATTCTTAAATTAACATATGCATTTATTTACATGAAAGAAAATTACAGTAGAACTTTCTTCTGTTGAGTTTTGAGTTTTGTTCCGTTGTGTGCGGCATTAATACATTGTATATAATATTAGGTTTATGAGATTGTTGTTATTTATGCATTATAATTATCATGTTAAATATATGTACTACAGTATCAAAGTTCCATTCATGGAGGTTTTTTTGTTTTTTTTGGTCATATTTTGATGGTTGCAAAAGTGAATTTCTTCGTTGTTCAGTGAATTTATTGTGATTATAAAGTGTATTTAGTTAGAGAAATATTTCTCAAGTGATTATAATAGCTACGTGTGTAAAGTAGAAAGTGGTGAATGTTGAAGAATTGTTGTAGTTAGCAGTGAGGTATGTTAGTGAGTTAGTAAGGATAGTTTACGATATGATATGAAAGGATTTAATTTATCACTGCTTAAACGTGAATGTTCTGTTAGAACAAACTATACTGCGGTAGTTACCATGAGAGAAACTATCGTATTGGCTTTTGGTGTAAAAATGCACTCTTGTTTATATCACTAGGATTTATCGAATGGAATTTTAGTTGCGATACTATTTTTATGTTACCTTTTTTGTTATCTGTACAATTTGAAAACCAGGAGCCATTGAATGAATCTCCCATAAATGAAGTTGTTTGTGATATTGTTTGGTGTGTGTAACCAGGTGGGGCCATTTCTGAGGTCGGTAGTAGTAATATATTTATTGCATTAATATGGTTTGTGATGCTAGGTTTTATTTCAAAAACCTACATTTCTAGTACAGTGTCATTGCTTATTATTTTACAGTCGATTGTAATATTTATATGTCGTATGCTTCGTGTGTCCATATTTCTGTCTGTTAACCAAGCGTATATGTTCATATTTCTGCTGGATTAAGTTTGTGCCTATATTTATATCTTCACCTATGTGTTTGTTAGCTAAATATATATGTCCTCATTTCTATTAGTCAGCAATGTGTGCGTGTGTGTGTATGTATATATATATATATATATATATATATATATATATATATATATAT
>NC_068983.1:119699515-119701222 GCF_001194135.2 Octopus bimaculoides | reverse complement strand
TACAGATGAAGTGGAACATCCATTTGTTACTTACTGTTCCTTTTGACGTTTGAATAAGCAGTATGCCAAAGGAGAATTGAAAGATTCAGTTTGAACGTGAATGAAGCTAAAGAATAGCTATATCATATAGAAGAATAGCTTTCCAGAATCCAGGTTTCTGTGCGATGGCTACAGGTGGAGTGGAAGACCCATTTCACGGTTTCTTCTGACATTTGAAAAGGCTGTGTGCCCAAGGAGAATTGAAAGATTCAGTTTCGAATCTGAACCAGGATAAGACTACGACTGCAAATTTAGGTTTACTCGTCCTGTATGTGTACATTATGTAAGAGAAAAACACGTAATAATTGAAGTAGAAAAAAGATGGATTTCATATACGAACTTCTGTTTGTTCTTCAAGTTGCAATCCAACAACTTTTAGTGTTTGGCCCTGAGTTTTATCAATAATCATGGCAAAAGAAAGTGGGATAGGAAAGTGTAACAGCTTAAATTGGAATGGGACATTAGATGGTGTAACTGGTATGCAAGGAACGAAGACGGTGTCACTTTTACCACAACCAGTGAGAATATTTGCCTCAGTGCAGTTCCTAATAGGTTTGTGCACAACTAATGTTGTACCATTGCATAATTTGGGACAAACAAACGAACAGAATCACTCTTTTATATATAATAATAGATAGATACATATACATGATAGCTTCCCTTGAACCATTTACTTTCATTTTGGTGGACAAACAAACGGACAGAATCTCTCTTTTATCTACTACATATGTGGAAAATCGGTGTGTGTTTGTTTGTGGCGTTGTTAGCTAACTCCTCCTACATCGTTTTATTGATTTTGATGAAACTTGACACGTGAGTAGAACTCATGTCTGGAAATCTCATGACATACTTAGATTGTTGAAAGAAAATCGATAACAGGGCCTCTCCAATAGATCCTTCTATCTATTACATATTACTAATATTTTATTTAAACAACCCAAGGGAAATAGTCCATACCACCTAAAGTTTTTAGTGAAGCGATCAATATTTGATTCTCATGATCAGCTGACCTAATTCTGCATTTCACTACTCAGTTTTGAACTGCTAAACATCATTATTGCACTTTTTTAATATGAATCTTAAACTTCAAAGACTTCATTCATACATTTCTAGACATACATACTTTTTTTAATGCCCATTACTCCGATAATTCAGCATTTTTACAGTTACACTTTTTTCATGACAGTAGATAAATTTTTTATTCCACAACGTATTTGTAGTGGCTTCATGCAGACATAGCATGGATTCGATCTTCGATTGCCAAATTTCACTTCACATTTCAACAGCACTTTTCTCATGGTAAAACAATAGCTTTTTTCTGTGAATGACAGCAGTTATACATTTCCAAGATGCCTTCACTAAGCAGAATAATGTCCTTGCCACTTGACCCTTCTAACCTCGTCTAGGCTACCAGGTGCTGGAATGGAGATAACAGATCTCCAACGAAATCATTTGTTCTCAACAAAATGTCTATCATTCTGGCTGCTTTTCGGTAGTTATAAAAACAAGAACTCCATAAGCTAAAGGCAGTTACTGAGAGCGACCATCAGTGAGTGTGAATGTTATTATTGCACTTTCTTCATTTCATTCTTAAACATTAAACACTTCATTCATATATTTATATACATATATAAATATATCATCATCATCAATATATATATATATATA
>NC_068983.1:119695623-119699050 GCF_001194135.2 Octopus bimaculoides | reverse complement strand
TATATATATATGTAATTCTTTCACAAGAATAGTTTTGACAGAGAATTCGAAGTTTTGGCCAACTAAGCTATCATCGAGTGATGGCTTAGCTGGCCGAAGCTTCAAAGTCACTGTCAGTACAATTCTTGCTAAAGGATAATAAATTTGTGCTTTTTTATAATGATTAAAGTCTCCCTTGGTTTTACTAAAGAATCATGTATATCACTGCACAATATATCTTGTCTATTAATTCGTAGAAATAACTAAAGAAACCAGCTTTAAAATAATAGTCGAACTTTATTCCTTCGTAAAGTGGTACAGTAGAGCAAAGTAAGAAACATTACATTCTGTTGGTTGTTGTTCATTCATCATTTTGATAATTCAGCTTGGGTTGTTGGTTGCATGGGGGTCCGTTAGATATTAATTCTCCTCTGAAAACAGCAGGATCTGCACAACTTGCCTTGATGAAAAACTCTCACCCCTCTGACTTGTAAATAACTTGTAGTACTAATATATGGAAAGAAAGTAGGCCCCAGAACACATAGAGGATTAGTTGTTTGAAATATATTATGCACAACGTGATTGGACCTTTGATCCAATTTGCGTGTGACACTCAACTAATCACAACACAGGGATCACTAAGTGTCCAATAAACTCACATGATGGATATGTTATAACCAGTCACTACAGACTAGTGCGATGAGTCTACAAAGCCAACTTCATGCTTTCAAAAATGCAATAATAGAAATTAGTCTCGCTACATACTCTGAAGTAACCTTCACATTAATTGTTTTTATTATAACTGAACATAAAAACAACATTAATGTGTGTGTATGTGTACGTGTGTGTGTGTGTGTGTTCTGTCAGTTAACTATGTTAATGTATACAATTATTTAAGTTAACTATGTACATGAATTCATTTTTCTATTAGATATGTGTATTGACATCTTAGCTTTTCTTCAATTTCATAAACTGAACTAACATTCTTTCTTTTCTTTTATTTCTTGTTCTTTTGAAGGTCGAGCAAAAAGCATGTCTGTTGTTATATGTCAAAGTGCTGTGTGCCAGAAATGTCTCCAAAGGATGGGCATATGACTTCTGTAAGTTTATACACACTAACTTGAATCTTTTATTTTAGTTAATGCTGTAGCAATCATTATAGGAATTATAGCTAACATAATAGTTTTTCTTGTACCTATAAATAGTTGTAAAATTAATGCATCCAACGTTGTGAGACATTGCCAATTTACCTCAGTTATTTCTGCTCTTGTCCAAGTAGACCTTATGCATTTGTGATCTTCCAGTAATGTCTGATACCAGGTGTTCTAGTATCTACATTATTGCAATCTTTGTGCTTGCAATGCCATTCTCCGAGAATGGATATACATATATATATAGTTGCATAAGTTGATAAAAAATTAGAGAGAAAGAATGAATAAATGTGTATGTGTGACTGTCTGTACGTGCATGCATACACAAACAAGACATCTAAATACAAACAGAAAATGAGGAGACAGATACAGGGGGTATGTGGAAACACAAAATATGAAGTTTTAATTATATTCTGATCAATGATACATGCAGCTTGATGACTGTAACTTTCCATTGGCGGAAATTGAATACAACAGTGATAAAGGAAATAAAGAGGAATATCGAAGTTTTGGGATATTGCAGTTTAAAGAAGCATAATGTAAGACATCATAGCTTAAGACCTCGTATTTGAGGACATCACAGTTTTTTTTTAAAAAAAACATCGTTATGAAATATCTAAAATGTATCAGTTGTCAAAACATCACAGTTTTAAACATCGTTGTGTAAGGCATCATAATTAAGGACATCGTACTTCAAAGTCTCTAAGTCTAAAATATCATATTCTTGTTTATGTAGCGTTTTTATTTATCTTTTATATATTTTATTTCAGTTGACACACCTGATCCATATGTTGTTTTAACGATAAAATCTGCTCCAGCAGGACGGAAATGCACCAGTACTATAGACAATAACGTAAACCCAGTTTGGAATGAATCCTTTCTTTTTCTACATGATCCAAATGTCAGCTTCAATCTCCGTAAGTAATGTATTTTTTTATATCTATTGCTGTTTCTTTGCTGAAGTAGACAAACTCACTGTTTCTTCTGACCATTACATGTTCAGGCTTATACGTAATCACCGGAGTATATACACGAGTGTATGTTGTCCATTTTGCTTAACAGCAAGTCATCTTTGATTGTGCCATCTTTGATCAAAGGCATTCTACTTATCACCATCCCATCTTTTTTGTATATGTAGAGCTACATTTGTCAGTGTGTCTTTCCCTTTTATAAGATGACTGGGTGTGATTTAAGGGAGATTTGGCTGTTGTTGTTGCTATTGCAAGTTCCAGCTCAACACTAATCAAACAAGCTTATGATCTAAGATGTAGTTCTGACCAGTCCATAACTCTTTTTCCTGACAGCGTGTATTTAGAACTACAAATTCCAATCGACTCTTTTTTAAAGTGGTAAAGTGTAATTTGAGGGAAATTCTGCAGCTATTTTTTTAAGCATGGCTGTGTGTTAAGAAATTTGCTTTCCAGCTACATGGTTCCTGGTTCAGTCCCACTGTGTGGTACTTTGGGCAAGTGTCTTCTTCTACGGCTTCTGGTCAATCAAAGCCATGTGAGTGGATATGATAGACAGAAACTGAATGACATTCATCATATATATGTATACAAAACTTCTGTAATTGCAAATGTAGTGCATGCAGTGTAACTTAAAAGACAGGGACTCTAAGGACATTCGTTAATACGTGGGGGTATTTTTTCATATGTAAAAAGTATATATCGCACCATTGGTTATCAAAAATGTAACCAGCCACAAAAGAAATTGACTGTAAGGAAATTAATTACAATGGAAATGTATGAATTTATACTAGAGAAAGATTATAAAACAAAATAATAGTTGCTGATAAATGGGGTGTGACAATATCATCATCATCATCATCGTTTAACGTCCGCTTTCCATGCTAGCATGGGTTGGACGATTTGACTGAGGACTGGTGAAACCAGATGGCTACACCAGGTTCCAATCTGATTTGGCAGAGTTTCTACAGCTGGAGGCCCTTCCTAACGCCAACCACTCAGAGAGTGTAGTGGGTGCTTTTACGTGTCACCCGCACGAAGGCCAGTCAGGCGGTACTGGCAACGGCCACGCACAAAATGGTGTATTTTATGTGCCACCCGCACAAGAGCCAGTCCAGGGGCACTGGCAACGATCTCGCTCGTGCAGGAATGGCGGTGTGGTAAGTAGCTTACTTACCAACCCCATGGTTCCAGGTTCAGTCCCACTGTGTGGCACCTTGGGCAAGTGTCTTCTACTATAGAAGTGGATTTGTGAGTGGACTTGGTAGATGGAAACTGAAAGAAGCCCGTTGTATATATATATATATATATATATATATATATATATAT
>NC_068983.1:119671869-119695612 GCF_001194135.2 Octopus bimaculoides | reverse complement strand
GGTGTGGTAAGTAGCTTACTTACCAACCCCATGGTTCCAGGTTCAGTCCCACTGTGTGGCACCTTGGGCAAGTGTCTTCTACTATAGAAGTGGATTTGTGAGTGGACTTGGTAGATGGAAACTGAAAGAAGCCCGTTGTATATATATATATATATATATATATATATATATATAATACAAATAATATGTGAGTATATGCATATATATGAACATGTATGTACATACCTACATCTACATGTATATATAGATGCATATATATATATATATATATATATGATTATGTTTGTGTGTCTGCATTTGGTCCCCCATCATTGCTTGACAACTGATGTTGGTGTGTTTACATCCCCGTAACTTAATGGTTCAGCAAAAGAGAACCAATAGGATAAGTACTACTCCTGGGGTTGAATTGTTCGACTAAACGTGGTGCTCCAGTATGGCCACAGTCAAAATGTATATATATATTTCATCATCGTTTAATGTCTGGCAAGGCAAGAGCTTTCACCAGACTTCTGTGTCCGTTTTGGCATAGTTTTTACAGCTGAATGCTCTTCCTACCAACCACTCTGCAGAGAATGCTTCCAGTTATTTTTGGGTACCCTCTCGTATGCTATGTGTGTGTGTGTATGAGGGGGTAGGGTACCCAAAAGCATTCAGAACCGTTCTCTGTGGGACAAACCCATTGCAGTTCAGACTTCTGCTGCTAGAAGCCACTTGATGCATCCCCCAGTCATCAGTCTCGCTCTCTGCTCCAAATCATTTTGGATACATTTCAATTTAATATTCACTCAGCTAAATAAGATGCTTGTATTTCCTAGAAATATGGAAACAGTAAAAGTATCACAACTCAGCTGACTAAATCTTCTCTACTCTAGGCACAAGGCCCGAAATTTTGGGGGAGGGGAGCCAGTCAATTAGATCGACCCCAGTATGCAACTGGTACTTAATTTATTGACCCCCAAAAGGATGAAAGGCAAAGTCGACCTCAGCGGAATTTGAACTCAGAACATAAAAACAGACGAAATACCGCTAAGCATTTCGCCTGGCATGCTAACAATTCTGCCCAGCTGACTAAATGACTAATCAGTATGTCTATGAAAGTCAGATGCAAACACACTGCTTATCATTTTAGTAGATTTTCAATAAGTGGACATTCATTTTGTCGACTAATATTTAGACAACAAATACTTAGTCTTCTATCAGATAACATTTATTTATTTATTTATTTATGTGTTTCAGCCAAGTGGCTGCGGTCATGCTGGTGCACCACATTGTGTAACAAAATTTGGGGGTTTGTTTGTCTTTAGTCAGTAAGTGTTATTTCCTATTTGCTTCCACTGAGAAATCAAAGGAAATCACTACTATTCCCTTCAAATTTTGTTTTTATGACCTGTTTTGAAACTGATCTATTTTTCATTACATTTCAGAAAGATTCAGTTCTGAGTTGCTGAAGCAGAAATATTGTTATAGCAGATATTCTGCTCAATATCACAGATTTGCTTGTCAGTTGCTTGACTGTAATCACTTGAACATGTCCCTTAATGGTTGACAATATGTGCATCTCTGATCATGAGCAGGAGTAGTGGGGAATCATCATAGCCATGTGTTGAGGGGGATTCTTTGGGGTTTGAATAAATGTAACAAAAGCAAAGTTTGAAGGAAATATTAGCCATTTTTCATACTTTCTAGGAGTAAGCAAATAGGAAGTAACAGTTGCTACCTAAGGACAAAAGTCATGTTACACAGTGTAATTGTTTAAAGATAGCCCTGAGGTATAGAACCAAGCATTATTTGAACATCCAATAGTTTTCATAAACTAACAGTTACCTACCAAGCCTACTACAGGAAAAGAATGAATTAATAACTTGGTCCTGTTGTCAATGTATTTTAGGCGGTGGTGGACAGGAAAAATCGAAGATATAAGAAGTGTAGGGAGAGAAAGATAAACTTTAAGCAATTTCAATCACTTAAAAATCCCATTTTCAATTTAATCAAACTCACATATCTTATCAAATTATAAACAGACTTGGCTGTGTGGTGAAGAAGCTTGCTTTGCAACCACATGGTTTTGGGCTCAGTCTCACTGTGCAGCACCTTGGGCAAATGTCTTCTGAGTAAATTTCATTGGGCAAATGCCTTGTGAGCAAATTTCATTGACAGAAACTGTGAAAACCTACTACACGTGTGTGTGTGTGTCGCATGCATGTGCGCATGTGTGCATGATCTCACTGCTTGACAACTGCTGGTAGTTTGTTAAGGTCCTTGTAACTTAACACTTTGGCAAAAGAAACCCATCGAATAGTTACCAGATTAAAGGAAGAAAAACAATACTGGATGCAATTTGTTCAACTAAAACCCATCCAGGCAGTGTTCCAGCATGGCCATAGTCCAATGACTGAAACAAGCAAAAAGTAAGACAAAAAATAAACTCTAGTCACAAAGCATTTCTTTTTAATCCTTGTTCATACATTATTGTCTTCTTTGGCTCTTTCAGAAATCACTTTGATGGAAGCAAACTACACAGTAGACCAGGAAATTGGCACCGTTACAATTAAAGGCAACAGTTTACCAAAAGATAAATTTGAGAAGAGAACAGTTTATTTTAATGAGGTATGTATACATATATTTGATGCTCTGTTTACATATTCTCTTTATTCATTTGAGTAAATTTCATCATCTTAACCCATTGTCTGTCCTGTGCATCACATGTGGTACAGATGGTATATTTCTCTGGTGTCCATGCATCATATATGACACACATTTGCAATTTCTTTCAACCATCAGAGTTATTTGGGCTTTTTGAAAAGAAAGCTTTATATTACTTGGAACATATGAAATAAAGGCTAACTAAAAGTCTGAAAATATACATGGATATTTACAACAAACACATGGAAATGCTTTAGACAGAGTTAATGATTTCTAACACAAAGTTTTTGTGAAGATGTTGTCAAATGAATCCTTCAGTTCATGTTTGGTCAAAGTTTGAGCACAGAAAATTTAAAGATGTAACTAAATATGACATAGCATTCTTTTCTTTGCACTACCAATTCTGCTACCTTGTGGATGGATTAAACAGTATTGTAACATATTCCCTTCTTTTTCACATTTTCTCCAATGAGGATAACACATGTCCTTGTCGAAGTCTTAAGTGTCACAAATGTGTCATAAAAATATTGTTAAATAGTTATAAGTATCATTTGCTATGAATAAAGTCATTTACATGTTAAATACTCTTTGAAGTCTCTGAGAATGCTCCACAATATGATTACTTCAGGCTGTGGGGTCAGATAAGCACTTGGGTTGCTGTGCTTTAGATCAAGCCTGAGACTGCTCAATTGCAAAATGGACTTCGTAACCCATTGGCCATCTCTGCATCCATGTATCCCATGCATATATACACGTGTGTACATGCTAGGAGGAATGGATACTGCATTTTTCAGCTTGAAATTGTGTGTGTGTGCATATGTGCATGTGTAACCATGCACATGTATTATCTGTGTGTTTTCTGGTTATTTTAATAGGTATTCTGTAACCCTGCATGAAGTAAGAGATGATTAAAAGAGTTGACATGAGAAAAAACTGTGAAAATGATGATGATGGTGTGTGTGTGTGTGTCAGCATGTACATGTGTGCACATGTGTGGAGAAGGTTTTTCAAAAGACATAGGTAGACAGAAATTACAACATTGCCATTTAACTTTCCCTCGCTCTGACCTTCTGTAGTTTAAGCCAAGATAAAAATCAAATTTGTTTTCCACCACCCTGAGATGGTTCAGACTAATCAACAATACTTTCTCAAATCTCATACAAAACTTAGTATTTTACCTCAAGGACCTAACCCTTACTATGGTCAGTTTGGCAGATAACACTATCTGTCTCAAAAGAATTATCTGCATGAGTAGACAGGTCAAAGAATGTATAGGTAACTAATGTACAGGCAGGGTTCAGGGAAATGCAATGTTTTGTAAATTCTCTTATAGATATTTTAATGTATTATAGATCAGGCATGGGCAACATATTTTGGAGAATGGGGTTACATGTAACATGCTTTATCATTAGGCAGGCTGCACTGCTAAAAATTTCAGGGTAATCTTTCATTAGGTGTACCAGTCAGAAAGTCCTGTGGGCTGTAATTTGCCCATGACTGTTGTAATTATTCATAACATTATTTCAATATGTTAATTATGTCTTTGATTTGATTCCCTAATCAATGTAGTTTAAAATATAATGCAAGACCAGATGAACATCTTGGCTAGCAGAGTTAAATTGTAGATCATTGACAAAGTATCATAAATGTCAATCAATAAAAAAATTAACCACATGAGGAATAATTAAATGTCTCAAAAAGTCTCAAGTGTCACAAATGTGTCATAAAAACATTGTTAATTTTTTATAAGTATCATTTGCTATGAATAAAGTCATTTACATGTTGAATACTCTGGTGCCAGAGAATATATAAATAAGCCAGAGAAAGATATTTGCTTACATGTTGCTCCAGTATGAACTTAATCATTATGGCTAAAACAGAGAAATTAAAGAACTTGACGTATTATCAATTTACTGGCAATTTATTATCAATTTACTGGCAATAACATAATGAGCATTTTCTTTAATGTTTTTATTCTGTTAGTGAACACTTCTGTTCCATACATTTGAATCTGATACTTGACTTGGAAACTTGAATAAAGTATTCTGCACATGTTTCACTCTAAATCCCCCAGCATAATCAAGTGCTGACTTGATGTGGCTAAGGACATTTCCTTCATTTTTTACAAAGGTGAAGACCAAAAAGGAATAGCAATGAGTTTATGAAAGTACTTAAGTGCATACCCTAAATACAAACTCAAGGAAAAGCAATTTGATTAAATTTCTAAATGTCAAAAGTCATCAAACTATTTTACAATGCCAAGTTTGTTAACATCTACAACTGAAACAAAACTATGAGGCACTGATGAAATTAGTAATAGAACATATCTGTGGAGCCACTTTCTAAAATTATTCAACACACTGTTGGCATTTTGTTACAAATGAAGATCACAGTGGTCATCGTAAAAGTACTGCAGAATATAAAGTAATAGAGCAGAAATATGAACCAAGAAGCAATTGAGTAGTTTTAAAGAATATAGAGATCTCATAGACTGGCCCAAAATGGTTGAAGCCAAATGTTTGGCTAATTTGATGACTCTGTCATACTGGCAACCTTTGTTAAAAACAGGACAAATGTCCTTTGCCACAGCAAAACAGAGTTTCATTATGGCATGTGAATAAATTTGAAACAACTGCAGAATACTTTTATTCAATTTTCCAAGGCAAGGATCAGATTCAAGCCTATGGTTTCATAGATGAACAAATTACTTCATTGCAGTGGTTCTAAAAAAAGTGAATGTTAACATTCTCACTCTCAGAGATAGGGCTAAGATAGAGAAAGGAGGTGGTGAAAATGAAAGCTTATCCAAGAAGAGGTTAGATTTAGTGTTACCACTGCCTTTGAATTCTTTGTGTTATTTATCTTCCATAGTAGGATATGACCCACTCTGGATTAGTGTCGAAGAGGCAAAGAGCATAAAACATTTGGAATCTATTAATGACTGAACACAACTTATCAACTTATATTTGGCTGCATAAGTTAATTAGATGATGCAGGATATTGTTTTAACAGACATTAATTGCTAATTTAATGGTTAATTGAATCTCATAATAAGTGCAATTAGTGACTATCCCATGGAACAAACAAACTAAAATTAGAATTATCTGGAACTGAAAAGTGACACAAATAGAAACTCGGGTCAACAATAAAAACCTTTACATTGTCGTTTGACCGACAAGAAAAAGCAACTAAAATATCCCTCAAATTTCACCTGTGGTCTTAGTAATGGCTGGACATGCTAATTAATTCAATCGTTGTTATGGTTAGGAAACTGGCCTTGTGATAAATATTCATTACTGAAGACTGTTGTAACAAGTAAATATGATGAGTAAGTGGCTCACAATCTTTTTGGTTTCATGGTACACTAGAAAACTAAATAGAAAAATATTCACTGCAGCACTTTACATACAAATTTGAACAAAACTATGTTATGAAGTTAAAAATTAGGTAAAATATAGAAATCTGTTACTGTATTTCATTAATTATACCTGTATATGAATGACAAAATTATGAGCGTGCATTAATATAGATTTTCTGAAAGATTAATATTTATTTTCTATAACATAAAGATGGATTTTCTAAAACCTTTGATTGTATATTTCTAATAATCTATGACACATCATTTGAGAAAACCTGCATTAAATGTTTTGAGTTAAGCATGAAGCATTGTTAAAATCTAAAAGTGAAGATTCTGCATAAAATAGAACAAAATACACAGCTGTTAGTGGTAACATCAATAGAAACAACATCCACATCATACTGCCAATAACAATCTCAAATAATATACCCGTCATTCAAAACTATACTAATGACCTTATCAGATTTCTTGAAAATCAGCTATCAAAAATAATGCAAAAAAAGACAACACACAACAAAAGTATACATATGTTCCACATAGAAGATGACAGTGACCTTCCTTTTTTCACTGGATGCCCAATGGATAAAATCATGAACTTGTACCTTGAAATAAAAGCAATATCATCTCACATGGTCTTGTGCTTGTGTGCATCATTAGTTACTATTTGTATTTGAAACTGAATACAAAACATCATGAACATATTTTCTCCATTTATCCTAGCTCAATATCATTATATTGAATTCTGCTTATGGTTGACATAGAATATTTAGGATTTTCACTTTCCATCTGCTCTTGGGGACATTCTTATTCCTCTTTCCAAATGTTAACAGTTTTAGTGAGTTGCTTTTAACTTTACTAAAAGCTAATTGAAATTTATTGTAGTTGTGCCACTTTTCATAGACTTAGCATTTTAACTTTGTCAGTCATGTGTTTCTCAGTTATAAATTTCATGACATTGTTTTTAAATACTTCAGTTTTTGAAGTTGCATATTTGAGATCAGATGACACAATCTAATCCATACATAAGTACAGTGTGGATGCTTTTTAAGTGGCACCTGCAATTCTGTAGTAGCCAACAATCTTGTTGCTGTTTGAAGCTAATAGTTATGCCCTAGATAGACAAATTACACTACCTGTTTTATAGGTCTGCCATAAATTGCTATGCCCAGATTTGGCTGTGTCTTATCTGTAGTGATGCTCTCAGTTTTGACAAGGTTGATTTGCAGCTAATATCATTGTAATAATAACAGCTTCAGTATAAGCTACAGATTGACAGGATTTAGAATTTGGTCTCTTCGATTCTTTGTCAAGAGAAGTGGAAGTTGGAAAGGAGACTTGCAAGAAATATAGTTTAGTTTCTCACTCTTCAGGATCCTAAAGTGCTACATACTTTTATGCTCATCCTCAGCTATTTTACAATGTCTCTTCTTTGATATCAATACCTCGGATCTTCCTTTCTACAAATCACAACAGATTCAGATGACTACATTCAATGACCACACTATATGCAAAAAATGTGTCATGGCTTCAACAAGCAACATTCTAACAACCATTAGCACCAGAAAAGCTTTCAATGCCATCCCTGACAGCACATTTGTGCACAAATACCCAACACCTTCTCAAGAAACAACATAAAACACTAATGAACAAACTGCCTCTCAGGTCACAAGCCTATATACTTTACAACAGTAATTTATCTAGAATCTGCAAAAGCACAATGATCTGATTTTGCTATTGCATTTTTCAACATATATCTATCCAACCATCATATTCCTCCATAAAACATATATACAGCCTCATACTCAGATAACATTCCATTTACATCTTCCTTCTATCATCCAGACACAGTTGTACAATTAATTTCTCCAGCCCGGCATCAGACTCCTGAGAACTTGGTTCCAAAACAACAGACTTAGTTGTATTTGTCAAATCCATCATCTCCCTCATAGCAACAACACTGAGAACATAAATCACTTCCAACCATCACAGTATAAATGCACTACACATATACAAAAGAAACAAATACTTAGAATTATATACACACCTAGAACAGTTACAGAACATATAAAACATAGTTAAGAAACAAAATAGTAGCAAGCAAAGAAATAGTACTAGTGTTCAAACAATACAATCAATCCAACATGGATTTTGCCAGTCCTATCATGGCTTTTAAACAAATCATGAACTACAAATAACATAAACCACACCCACAGACTACTTTCAGAACAAAACAAAGAATATTAAAAATGAAAAACACTTTAGATATACAAAAGCCACAATTTGATTTTGTTTTAACCCTCACAGTCTGAGTCACTGCATGAACAAACCCATGCAAAAATGTGACACACCTACAGCACTCCAAACACTACAACAATGTCATCTTAATACAATTCTCTCCCATTTCATGAGCACAAACACAGTAACCACATACACATAAAATAGCAGTAGCATCCATGCTGAAATGTAAATCAGTAAAATCAAAAGAGAAGTAGCTGTTGCTGCTGACCAAGTTAAACTAGCCTGTCTCTAATGTGACCATGACTGGAATCTACAAATGTTCAGATGAGCCAATAGAAGAATCTACACAAAAGCTTGATCTGCAAGAATAGCACTAAATTTCTCTCATATTTTTTAAAGGAAGGTGACATTAGACATGGAAGGACACAATGTAGTCTTGAATATATATAAAACATAAGATAGTTATGTCCAGAATGTCTTTAAACCTAAGTATGTTCAAGCTGTAAAGTATCGCCTTCATTGTTGTATAACTTCTTTGTTGCATAGCAGGTATCATGAAGTATGGATGGCACTTTTGAGTTTGCTATATATGCCTGTATTGAGCTTAGGGACTTGGGAAAAGGCAAAGACAAAACTGCCCTGGGCAGCATACACTGTATGTAAGCCTCTGATCTTGGACAGTTGATTACTTGGTTAAACCTGTATGCTGTAAATAAGACTGAGAATGTGCCATGTGAGAATTATCGCCTATTATTAGTAAAGTCTTAACTCTTTGGCATTAAACCAGCCATATCTGGCCAAAATATTCCATCTGTCTTATCTTCAAACTGACCAGATCCAGCCTCTCACACTTACCCTACAATGTTATTCTAAAACTAAACAATTACATCATTGAAATCTCAAAGCTGCAAGGTAATGCATGACTAATTCATATCAATGTTAATAAATAAGTATTACATTTGACAGAGAAATCTGAATGCTAAAGAGTTAAATGCTTCACAGTGAACAAACATTGGTTTGAGATGAACTGCAATATCAGTGAACTTTAAAGTATGGTCACAAAAAGGATGTTTAAAATTGTCTTTTACAAAGTAAATAAATGCAATGATGTAAATAACGTTAATCAAAAATGTAAAATATTTTTTTCAACATTTTTCTGTTGCTTTCAGGTTATAGAACTTGATATTGAACTGAAAACTGAACTGAAGTAAGTTAAATTTTGTTAAATTTAACTTTTTTTTTACCTAGAAAATATTTCTTATTTAAAATATCAGAATCAATTTAATCTTTTCGATTTTCTATTGCCACCAAATCCTCACTCTCATCATTTCACAATTCAGTAAAACTCCCAAATAATGAGATTTCTTTGTTTTGGTGATAAGAAACTGATTGAAAGACACAAGCCACAGCCTACTAAGTATTATTTCCCAATAAAAGAAATGATTTTTCAGGGAAATACAAACATTCCAATCAAACGTTATCAATATGTTACCCATGACAGGAATGTGGATCATTCTACACTCCCTAGGCTATTTATTTGCACCATGACTAAACAGTTACACTCCTCAGTTACTTCACATTGTTTTAAGAATACACACACATATACACACTCTATATACGAAGTATATACACTATTCATATACACAAAACCTTTACAAAAACATACTCACCCAAGTATGTATGAATTACATTCTGTTGAATCAGAGTGGTGTTGAAATGAATACCAAAGTAAATGAATTCTGAATACATTTATTTATATATCAGTTAATCCTGAACTGAGACATGCTTCTTTGTCGATAAAATTTTATTGAAAAATCATGAATGGTTAATATGATAAAGGAAGTTATTGTTGAGAATGGAAGATGAAATGAAAGTGATGAAATAAGAAGAATGACAATGAATGCTATTAGACAATAATTCCTGTTAGAAATTGTTTACCTTTGTTTATAACTGATTACTCCATAAAATAACAGAATAGTGCCACCCCAGTCATTTTCAAGGTTAGTATATCATTTTATTTGTCACAACATCTAGAATCCGAAAAAGTTGGAAGGAAGAACTGTGAGGCTTGCAATAAGGTCGAAAATCCTTCTGTAAAAAATTTACCTTGACACTATTGACACGATGCTCGCTCACCCAAACTTGAACTAGAGAGTTTAGTAAAACACCATCGTAAGCACACACACTCAATCAATAACTTTGGTGTGGTCCCTGTATCATTTTACACTGGTATATTGAAACACAAACAATACCTTTAAGTGGGATGGGGGATCTCTGTATGTTTTTCTAGATATTATGGCTAAAATATGCAATGTGATACACTGTTTTGTAGTACCAATATATTCTGCAAAATGAGAAAGATGCAGTCATTAATTCATCTTTCAGATGCATGCATAAATAAATAATTTTACATGGGTGAAATGATTAGAGAAGGTCTTCACAGTCATTTTAAGACACAAAAACCAGCTTCCTAACTTCATTCCTTGCTGAGATATCACATTCTGAAAGTCGCGAAACTTTGTGCTTTTCTCTGTTTTAAGCTGTGGCACTTACGATGGTTTGTTACTAAATGCCTCCGAATGTCCTGCGACAATTGTTGAAATCGAAAAATACTTTGTTGACCTAAAATAGTAAGCAGCACACAGGAAGGGGTGACTGAACTACGCACTACACACTAATGCATCTAAAAGCAAATGAGAGTGTTGGGTAGTCTGACCTGTGTGGCATTGAAATAGTAAAGGAAAAAGTTCAAGGACCACCTTGGACAGCACAAACACTAGCTATGTTACAGGTACTACAACTAGGTTTTGATTTCAGACTAAAACATTTCACTTTAATTCAGAAAGTTACAAACAGTATATAAGCTTACTCTGACTATACAATTCAATAAGCAGGAGCAGCAAAACTGAGAAATCATTATTATCTGTGGAAGACAATTAAGAGACCATTGGCCAAATTTTATTTTTTTACACAATCTTCTATTCACTGCATTTTAAGGTATATGAATTTAGAGTACGCTTATAAACAGACTATCTAAATATGAAAAATGTTCAAATATTTACATCTACACCATATTTTCGATAGTTTGATCTTTGATTGCCATCAGGTATATCATTTCTGGAATGTGTACATAGTAACAGATTTGATTCAAAGACAAAATCTTTATTTTGAAACTAAAAGAAGTAATGTTCATACCAACTTGACCCCTGATTGATTTTTAGATTATTTAATTTTATTTTTCACAAAAGGCGACCATATCAGTCTAATTTCAATGTTATATTTACAGACTGGATTTTCAGCAATATGCACAATTAGGATTTTTCTAACGTTCCATTATAGTTCTCTATTGATTATGCAAACTTCCATATACATGATTTTTTTTTTCTGTACCATATATTTTTGGCTATTCCTAACTTAGAAGTTTCTCTTCTCATTAAAGCAAATATTCCATTAGAGACTTCCCAATTTCTGTTTATGGAGATATGGATTATACAGATGCAGTTCTTATATTCAAGCTATTCCTGAGTAGGTTTGAATTTAAGGAATTTCCAAAGTCTGATGTTATTATTGAACTCAGTTCTGAAGTTATGTGTATTGTAAACTCTCTCAATGTTTCTCAGACTATCATTTATGGTAAAGTAGAGACACAATGGGACCCAGATTCACCTCTACTTTGTGCTTGAATGGGGATGTGGGTCTCTGTGATGACTATTTGTTGTTCAGGAATGTATTTATTTCTCAGGAAACACATTTTTTCTCTATAAACTGATGTATTGATGCAGATTATATTTCCTGGAAATATAAGGAATGGTAGTTCTTTCTTTCTTTTTTTTCTGAGACAACTGAACAGAATATGTAGAGAGTTCATTTGATCTATAAGAACTTCAATGTCTTCTCATGTTGCCAGAGTATGTATCTGTCAGTCAGGAGTCTTAACCAAGCTGCATGATTCAGCTTTATACTATTTAGAGCAGACGTGGGCAACCTTTTTTCAAAAAACAGGCCACATGAGGCATGAATTGTTATCAGGTGGGCTGTACTATTAAAATATGCAAGGTAATATTTTTATAGGTGTGCCATTCAGAAAGTCCTGTGTACCACAGTTTATCCATGACTGATCCAGAGCTAAATCATCAAAATATTCCTTGAAAATGTTAACGATGTACTTAACAATAACAGCAAACATATAAATGGAGTATAAACATATAAATAGAGTACTTTCAAAACTTAGCTCTATGTACTGTTGTGTATACACATTGTATTAAGACACCTGTGCACAATGGAAGATCAAACCTATCAAAACATAATGTAAATGTAAATAGTGAAATATATTTCATCTTCAAAGATAAAGCTTATAATCTCTGAAACATATAAATAGAGTACTTTCAAAACTTAGCGCTATGTACTGTTGTGTATACACATTGTATTAAGACACCTGTGCACAATGGAAGATCAAACTTATCAAAACATAATGTAAATGTAAATAGTGAAATATATTTCATCTCCAAAGATAAAGCTTATAATCTCTGAAAAATTATAATCATATTAACAAGAACTCATCTCAGATATTTAAGAATGAATTTTGGGTTATGACAACAACGAGGAGGAGGAGGAGGAGGAGGAGGAGGAGGATCATAATGACGATGACATAAAACAACAAAATCAGTGGCTAATTTGTCTGGCTTTCCATCAGTTACAACAAACATTCCTGTTGATATGATCAACTGTTCATGAAATTAACAGGCAAGTTGCTGAGCATACCACAAACATACATACTCTTAATGTAGTTCTCAGGGAGATTCACCATGACACAGTGTGACAAAGCTGGTCCTTTTGAATTACTGTGGTGGTGGTGATGATGATTTAAACAATCTTCTCATTATAAATGAGTTCTATTCATTAATTAAAATAAAGCAAGAAAGGAAAAAACAAACAAACAAATTAAACGAAATGAAACTAAAATGAAATCATTGTTAAAGTATGAATTAATAATTTCAGCCAGAAACCAGATTTGAGATATGGTCTCTGCCTCTCTGATGATGAGAAAGATTATTTAACTAACCGAAAGTGCCGAGTGTATGAAGCTTTGAATAATTTATTAGAGGATGATGCCCCACAAAGTCTTGAAGAGGTGAGTTGGATTTCTTTTGAATATATTTTAATGGTTTTAAACAAAGACTGGTGTAAAATACATAGGAACACCAGCTTCATGGAAAACAATTAGTAAATGAGACAGAATAGTTTACCAAGGTAATAGCTTTGTAATGACATAATTTGAAGAAAAATTGGTAGTCACTAAAAATGAGGTTTGAATGATGATCATGATGCAGCAGGAAATGAATGAATGAAGAACAATTAATCAATTATAAAAATGGTCATTTATTTAATATGAATCATGATATTAGTTGTTACAATATCAAATAAATGACACCATCATGACATTGTGTGTACACATTGTCTGTAAATGCAGTAAAATATATTTTGTTGACCCATGGTTCATTCTGTGTGAAAGCTAGCTTCATTGCTGTACTGCTAGAGAGTAAGATAGAGAAAGAGTAAAAGTAATATAGGCAGCTAGAGATAATAAAGTTCTACCTTCACACACATAGACATCAAAAGTTTGCTCCTTGGACAGCAGCTAAATTGACCAAAAGAAAGTGACTTAATATTTCACAGAGTATTTATAAATTGGGTAATTAAGTAGGTGAACCAAACAGAATAGATTTCTCTAGAATTATCTTTCTGATCCTTCCATGACCAGAGAAAGATCAAGAGGTCAACTCATCCTCATTAATCTCCCAGGGCAGAAAGGAAAAGACAAAAGACCAGAAATTTGTTTGACACCACCTAGCTGCTGTAGATGGTCATTAAAGCTTGTAGTAATTGTAGTAAATTGTTGGAGATTGAACCCTGGTAGAATTGTTGCAGTGCCAGAAAAACTGCTTTAGGGCATTTGTTCCAACACTTTACATTTTGAATTCCAAGTCCCATTCAACCTTTTGGAGTCTATAAAATAAAATACAAGTGAAATACTGGTGTTGATGGTATCATCTACATCTCTCAAAATTGTTGGCTTTGTGCCTAAATCTGAAACCATTACTGTATAGCTTCAGGACAGCAAAGGCAGGGAGCTGGCAGAATTAACACACTGGGCAAAATGCTTAGCAGCGTTTTGTCTGTCTGTAAGTTCTGAGTTCAAATTCTCCCAAGGACGATTTTGCCTTTCATCCTTTCAGGGTTGATAAAATGAGTACCAGTCAAGTACTGGGTTTGATGTAATTGATTAGCCTCCTCCCACCCAAAATTTGAGTAGAAAGGATTATAAGGATGGTTAGGCAGTGAGCTGACTTTTACTACAACCTCTCCATTTCTGGAAATTGTTATCAGTAGAAAACCATTTGATAACATAAATTTTTCTGAACCACCAAGTTATGGGGACATAAACACACCAACACCAGTTGTTAAATGGTAATGAGGGGACAAACACAGACACAAAGACACATATACATGTATATATATTTGGGTTTCTTTCAGTTTCTGTCTGCCAAATCCACTCACAAGGTTTTAGTTGGCCTAAGGCTATAGTAGAAGACATTTGCCCAAGGTGCTATGCAGTGGGACTGAACTTGAAATCATGTGGTTGGGAAGCAAGCTTTTTTACCACACAGCCACTCCTGTGTCTATGTGTATGTAAATATAATAAATATGATACCTTACTCAAGTGATACTTGAATTAATGCTCTAATGTAATAAGGTGTATAAGTGTGGTGAGGGGAAGGGGGTTCTACTAATACAGCCGCCATGGCACCAGTGCAGTTCTGGATTATCAAATATACCAGTGTATTAAAACTTGATCATGAAAATCTTATATATTTTCACCAATCTCTGTATCTTGTGACTTCTTTTTACCAGTCAAATGCAGTTTACAAATGTCATGTCATCTTTTAAAGAATGTCATCATATTTAAGAGTTTCTGAACCACCCAACCAAAACGACCAGCCTCCATGAAACCCATACCTTTGTTTAAAGTCCTTGGCTTCTTCAATGACAAATAGCTCTGGAATTGGCATTTCTTCAGATAACTTTCCACTGCATCATTTAAATAACACTGCATTTAGTTATAAAAGTTTTGATTTGGTTTCATGTTAGCCACATTTACATGTCTCTGAATCTGATATAGGTTGTTATAAATATTCCACTTGTGTCTGAATGTCATAAATTTTTGAGTAATTACATTCTCATAGCTGCCAGCATGACTGTGTGGTTAAGAAACTCACATTCCTTTTATTTACAGACTATATGCATGCATGCGTGGAGGCGCAATGGCCCAGTGGTTAGGGCAGCGGACACACGGTCATAGGATCGTGGTTTCGATTCCCAGACTGGGCGTTGTGAGTGTTTATTGAGCGAAAACACCTAAAGCTCCATGAGGCTCTGGCAGGGGATGGTGGCGAACCCTGCTGTACTCTTTCACCACAACTTTCTCTCACTCTTACTTCCTGTTTCTGTTGTGCCTGTAATTCAAAGGGCCAGCCTTGTCACACTGTATCACGCTAAATATCCCCGAGAACTACGTTAAGGGTACACGTGTCTGTGGAGTGCTCAGCCACTTGCACGTTAATTTCATGAGCAGGCTGTTCCATTGGTCGGATCAACTGGAACCCTCAATGTTGTAAGCGACGGAGTGCCAGCAGATATGCATGTATGTATGTATGTATGTAAAGATGCAATACTGCTAGGAGTCAAACTCACAACCTTCTGATCATGAGCTTAGGGTGTTAAGCTCATGATCATAAGGCTGTGAGTTTGACTCCCAACAGTGTATTGCATCCTTCAGCAAGACACTTTATTTCTTGTTGCTCCAGTTTACATAACTGGCAAAAATGAGTTGTACCAGTAATTCAAAAGGCCAGCCTTGTCACACTCAGTTTGATGCTGAATCTCCCTGAGACCTACATTAAGGGTATGCATTCTTGCAGCATGGTTAGTTGCTTGCCCATTAATTTCCTAAGCAGGCTGAACATTTATCATCATAACCAATGAAGAGCCAATCAATATATATTTATACATATGTATAAGGCACAAGTGTGGCTGTGTAGTAAGAAGCTTGCTTCTCAACCACATGGTTGCAGGTTCAGTTACACTGTGTGGCACCTTGGGCAAGTGTCTTCTACAATAGCCTCGGGTTGACCAAAGCCTTGTGTGTAGATTCAGTAGATGGAAACTGAAAGAAGTCCATCATATATATATATGTGCGTGTGTGTGTATTGTGTTTGTCTGTGTTTGTCCCCCTGCCATCGCTTGACAACCAATGCTGGTATGTTCATCTCCACATAACTTAGTGGTTCAGCAAAAGAGACCAATAGAATAAGTCCTAGGCTTACAACGAATAAGTCCTAGGGTCTATTTCTTTGACTAAAAACCTTTTAAAGTAGTGCTCCAGCATGATTGAAACAAATAAAAGAATGTGTGTGTGTGTGTGTGTGTGAATATAAACACACAGACGATTAAAGACAGTCACAAATCATCATATTCAAAACATAATGCCAATGCTATACACATTCTGTTCAGGGTAAAATGTTCACACTATTATACATGTTTCTCTGTGTGTATGTTTGTGGACATGCATGTGTATGTTTGTGGACATGCATGTGTATGTGCACATGTGTGTGTGTGTGTGTGTATATAAATACACACACGCACATATATATGTGCATATGCATACAAACATACATACTTGCACATACATACATAAATATGCATGCACACATGCACATACATATACACACCTAAGCACAAACATTACATCAGACTTTCCAACTATGTTCCACAGGTACCAAATATTGCCGTAATTGGATCTGGAGGTGGTTTCCGAGCTATGGTTGGATTCAGTGGAGTTCTCAATGCATTGCAGAAAAGTAAAATATTAGACAGTGTTACATATCTAGGAGGTCTTTCAGGCTCCTCTTGGTAAGTAACTGCTTGTATACATGGCTCTTCTCTAAATAATTTTATATCTATATATACTCTTAAATCTTATTCTAAAAGTAGTCTTGTTTGTTATAACCTCTAGGGCAAGCATGGTGATAGACAAAGAGGTACCTAAAAGAAACTGGAATTTTGCAGTATTATTTTATTCACTAAGTTTTACATGTTTACACTTTCATTGCCTTCAAAGTATTCTTCATATGCGTTTTCCACTGTTTGAAGCAGTGCTGGAACTCTTGTGGAGTAATGCCTTTTAACACCTCTATCGTTTTTTTCTTCACCTCTTCCACATCTGCAAATTCCGTAGCACCAGCTTTCATTGCCAGTGATAACCTTAAAAAAAAAAAGAGATAAATTGATGACGTTTAGAGAATGAGAGAATTGTCAATCTAAAAGTTGAGTTATTTCTCATAGCAAATTATAGATTTTTAAAATCATTTATGGAGAACCTTACCTTTGAGATGCAAATTTGAAAAACCAAATTTGTTTAGCCTGCCTTTATATAGCAGAAGAGAATATACAAGTTATTTGGGGTAAATCCCAGCTGTTTCCTCTTGAAGTACATCTGCTTATTCCAATATTCCAACCAATATGTATCCATAGTTGGTACTATATGTGAGTTAAAATACATATCAAAATTGAGAATTATGGAATACACACACACACACACACACACACACACACACACACACACACACACACACACACACACACATTGGGTGGCAAAGTGTGTATTTGTAAAGTGAGTTGAGAGTCACTCATTGCATTTAACTTTTCTGAAGTGACATTTAGTAAATGCCTGCCCTAAATGTCTGAGATAAGTTACGTTGCTAATATGATAGCAATTTTTCTGGTTATTAACTGCAACTTTAGAAGGAATCTTGTTTCCCTATATTTATGGCTGCACTTATAGTTTACCTTTTAACTTTTACTTGTTTTAATCATTAGACTGCAGCCATACTGGAGCAACACCTTGAAGAGCTTTATTCAAACAAATTGACCCCAGTACTTATTTTCCCTTTTTTTTTTCCAAGCCTGGTACTTATTCCACTGGTATATTTTTGCTAGATTACAGGGATGTAAATAAACTAACACCAGTTATCACTTGAAGAAACACAAATATGGCCTTAATTGTTTTGGGATGTAAAAGGTATTGTGTTTATTGACTATCTTCAATGGAGATTATTATGCTAACTTGTTGAAGCAATTAAGTATGGAAGGGCTATCAAGACCAAATGCCCTGGAAAACTGATGAAAGGGGTTTTGTTTCATCAGGACAACGATACATAAATGGTGATTTTAATCTAATACTGTTTCAATTGCATTCACTGATTTTTCTTTTAAAGCCCAGCAAGTTTTCTGCAATATCAGTGAATGCATTTTCCACTATTTCCTACACATTGAACCACAAATTTTGTTTTAGCATGTGACAAATATATACATGCCGTTGATCCCCCCACCCCCCATCCCACGGTAGGGAACAACATATATGTAATTCTCATGAATCACAGCTGCAATGATGTTTTCATCACTCAGTTATATCTATTGTGTTTTCACAACATGTCTATGAAGAGATTTTTCTCTCAGACAAAAAAATATCAGCATCAGGTCTTTCAGTAGTGTATATATATTTAGTATAATTTACACATGGCAAGTGATATCTATATTTTTCAATTTATATTACACAGGTATATTTCATCATTATATTCCCATAAGAAATGGCCAGAATCTCCGATAGAAAATCTCCATGAAGAACTGAGAAAAAATATAGAACCTAGCCTTTTGTGGTTACTTAAGCCAAATAGTATGTACCGATATATTGATCGAATAATGTTGAAGAAACGGACTGGTCAACCTGTTAGTTTTACAGACTTTTTTGGTCTTTTGGTTGGAGAAACATTACTGAAAGGGGTAACTTTTTTTTTTTTTTTTTCTTCCTTAATATAACATTTGTTTCTAAAATGCAATGTCCAGAAAATTTCAGACAATTTAGCATTAATTATTTTCATTTTCCCCAATTAAACTTAAAATTAATTGCAAAAGTGCATTAATCATAAAGAGAAACAATTTATCCCCAAACTAAATTATAACAAACTAGAATTCTAAATTCATCGTTCTTTTTTACATTCTGATTGTATAGTAAAACAAAGTATTGTTTAGACATAGAAAGAAGCAAGTATGATGCAGTGGCAAGTACCATACTTTTGCTAATTGTTTAAGATACCTATGTAGTCACAAACAAACATAGGCATGTTTTCAACCCTTCCATCCTTGTCTCAGTTAAGCATTAAAGATATGAAGGGAAAGATGGCTGCACCAGCATTCAGATGGCACTCAATTTGAGCTGAATGGACTAAAACAGAATCAAATGAAGTACTTTGCTCATGAACATAGTGTGCCACCCAGTCCAGTAATTGAACCCATGATCTTATTATCATGAGTCCAACATACTAAACACTGAGCAACATATCTTTATATATTAATAACACTATAATTTGTTTACAGTCAAATATGATGAATATTAATAACATAGTTAATGATTTTGTTTTTATCCTACTTATTGTTTATTAAGTTTTGCCAAAATTGAGTGAAACTTTCTGGATATGTTTATATACTTTTTTTTTTTTTGTTGTTTAGTTAATACATGATCTGTGGTACAATATAGGTTTCTAGCAAATTGAATTTTGGGGGACATAAGATTAAATAGTGTTTAGAATATAGTTTTAGGCTTTAGAGATGATAAGGTTAAAGGAAGGAAGTGAGGTTGGGCGAATTAAGTAGTACATAACTACTTGAAGAGACAGTATATCAGTGTACATATTGTTGCAATGTGTCGATGTGTAAAAGTTTTTGATCAATCTTATGTCCTTTTTTTCACAACATTTATTATATTTATATGTAATGTCTGAAATAATTTCAAATATTAGAGTATTACTTCTGTTTAGCTGATGCTCTGACATGAAGAAGACTGAAAATTGTTCAGAGCTAAATTATTTAATGATAACAAGGAAGTCTAGCCTTATACAGTTCAAGTTAGCCTACAGAATTAACAGAGAAGGTATTCATTTTCTGTTTCTGCTGTACTGAGCTGGTGAAAGAAAGACCCGATCCTTAGATAAAATGTCAGTCTATTTACAAATAACTTTCCCAGATGTGCTTGTATTTTCTCTGACAGCAAGGTGAATTGTGACATAGAGAATATATTGCACACAGTCACAATGAATTAAGGATCTGACATAATACAAAAGCTTTCATAACTAATGTTTATTCAATTTTTCAAATTTTCTCAAATCCTTACAATTTTAATCACCAAAAACTAATTGTAATACAATGAAAATTTTATCATATTTTGAAGCTAAATTATAGTAAAGCCCCAACCAGTTAATAAATCATGTTCTATTTCTTCAGAGACAAAAGAGTAAATTAAGTGACCAACAAATAAAAGTAAGAGATGGAAATATACCTTTGCCTATTTATACCTGTGTTCATGTCAAGAATGATGTATCAGCTAAATCATTCCAAGGTAAGCACTTTATTTTTAACTCAACATGAGTAATTACTTATCAAAGTCTTACATTAATCAAAATCTGGGGCACTATTTACCAACAGAGATTCAGTATTATGAGCACATACAAAGTTGGTAGAATGTGGATTGGAAAGAGCTCCATCATCAAACACTGCAATAGTATGGTCTAACAGTAACATTTCCATCCAAGAAAAAAGATGTTGAGCATGGGTAGCAATATTGCAAGGAAGATCTCAGACCAGACATTGTTGAAGGTTTTGGAGATGTCTAATTCAGCAACATTGCTATCATTGAACTTCTCAAGGGCAGGGACCTTTGGTAAGTGACATAGAAGAGAAGAAATCTGAAGCATATCTGGCTCTATGGAAGCCATATTGTTGATTACTGGAAAAGGAGAAAGATACTAGGTGATGAAATGTTGAAAAAGTAGCTATAAGTTGGCAAGGTCAGAGAAATTACTCTTTTAGAAGAAGGAATACACTGTGGTATGTTTTCAAACATTAAGATAGATACATTATTTACAATTGATGGATATTTGTCCTCATCTTGTTAGTTGTTAACACAATGTTTCAGCTGATATACCCTCCAGCCTTCATCAGGTGTCTTTTTGGGGAAATTTCGAACCTGGATACTCATTCTTAAGGTATTTTTCGATGTTATTGTTGTTATTATTATTATTATTATTATTATTATTATTATTATTATTATTATTATTATTCTGGTCACTGCTTGGAATCGAACTTGGAATCTTGGGCTTAGTAGACCGCGCTCTTAACCACTACACCCACGGGCATATGGCGAAGTGGTTAAGAGCACGGGCTACTAACCCCAAGATTCGAGTTCGATTCCAGGCAGTGACCTGAATAATAATAATAATAATAATAATAATAATAATAATAATAATAATGATAATAACATCGAAAAATACCTTATGAATGAGAACCCAGGTTCGAAATTTCCCCCAAAAGACACCTGATGAAGGCTGGAGGGTATATCAGCCGAAATGTGTTAACAACAAACAAGATGAGGACAAATATCTGTCAATTGTAAATAATGTAAATAATGTACATAATTCCTCATCTCTTAGATAAAGAACTGTATTGAGATAGATTCCTGAAAAGAAAGAGAGAGAGAGAGACTGAAGAGTTTGATGAGGAGAAAGGCTAGCTCTAGAGTGCATTGTTAGAGGATGATAGAAGGAAAGGCTATGACGACTAGCTCCCTTCTTGGATTAGAGTGGTTGGAGAAAATCTTGTTTTTCAGAAGGATCTGTTCATTTAGGACTTTTGGACATGGATAAGAATAGTTGTGAATGAGTTTTGTTAAAAGTATAAAGTGTAGCATTTAAAGTAAAGCAAACAGCAAACAGGGAGTCTTTTTCAGCAGAAGTTGTGAAGTGGTAAATAGGAGGATTCCACAATGCTATTATAGGTTCTCTTGGCAAAAAATCAAAAGCACTGCAGCAATTTGGTTCACAGTAAGGTTTGCATGAAAGCATCCTTTGCTCTGGCAACCAGATATTGCTGTGATGAGTAGAAGTCTTCTACTTTAGCCTCAGGCTGATCAAAGCCTTGTGAAAGGATCTGGTAGGTGGAAACTGGAAGAAGCCCAACACATATGAGTGTGTGTGTATGTGTGTGTGTGATAACTGGTGTTGGTTTATTTATATCCTTGTCACTTAGCAGCTTGGCATAAGAGACTAACAGAATAAATACTAGGCTTAAAAGACAAGTACTGGGATCGATTTGTTCAGCTAAAACTCTTCGTAGCAGTGCTACAGCATGGCCACAGTCTAATCACTGAAACAAGTAAAAGGCAAAAAGGTAAAGAGACTATATATCATGCTGTTTTACCTGTTTATCATAGCTGAAAGTTACCATAACAAACAAACAGACAAACACACAAAAACCCATGATACAGTTTATTATCAGTTTATCTGTGCCACTGGCATGGCAGCCAGTTGCCAGTGCTGCTTGACTGGCTCCTATGCCAGAGGCACGTAAAAAGCACCATTCAAGCATGGTTGATGCCAATACCACCTGACTGGCCCTCGTCCCGGTGGTACAGAAAAAGCACCCACAACACTCTCGGAGTGGTTGGTGTTAGAAAGGGCATCCTGTTGTAGAAACCTTACTAAATCAGATTGGAGCCTGGTGCAGTCTTCTGGCTTGCCAGTCCTCAGTCAAACCATCCAACCCATGTCAGCATGGAAAGCGAATGTTAAACAACGACGATGACGATAATTTGAATTGATGACTCTGAAAATTACACTTGTTTTTGAAGTTTATCAGAGGAGGAAGAGACAGTGTCAATGATTTTTGTAAATATTCTCAAACTGTGGCTGAATATTGAATTTAAACATCTGCAGGCTGAGGACTCTAGGATCCACTTAACTGCAGTTCCAAATTGGGTAAATTGAACAGTGTGTTTAGTATAGAATTTTAGACAGTGAAATATGATATGGATTACAGAAGGAAAAAGAGAGATGAGTGAGATAGATGGAGTTGGATAGATGAGATATGCTGATAATTAATAGCATGAGGATTAACAAATGCTACTTGTGATAATGACACTTGAGGTAACATTTATACAACAAACATCCACACACACATACACATACATACATACATACATACATACATACGTACATACGTACATACATATGTACATACATAGGCACATACACTTATACATATAGTGGAGGGGTGGAGTGAGAAATACAGAAACGGTCAGTTTATGAAGTCAATCTCTTTCTTTCTCTTTCAGTTTTACTAAAATTTTTCTCTTTCTGCAGCTCTCTTCTCTGTGTCATTCTAATTTCTCTCTCTGTCACCCTTTCTCCTTGCACACACACACACACACATACACACACATTCTCTCTCACTCTTTCTCCCTCTCTCCTCACACACACACACAAACTCTCTCTCTCTCTCTCTCTCCTCATACATACACACACACACTCTCTCTCTCTCTCTCTCTTCACCCACACA